>NC_090445.1:366092497-366434567 GCF_031143425.1 Pleurodeles waltl
TCTCAACCAAGCCATTAGTTTGTGGATGGTAAGGTGTAGAGAATTTATAAGTCACTCCACACTCATTCCACATATGTTTCAGGTATGCTGACATGAAGTTGGTACCTCTGTCAGACACCACCTCCTTAGGGAAACCCACTCTGGTAAAGATACCAATGAGGGCCTTGGCTACTGCAGGGGCAGTAGTCGACCTAAGGGGAATAGCTTCAGGATACCTGGTAGCATGATCCACTACTACCAGGATATACATATTTCCTGAGGCTGTGGGAGGTTCTAGTGGACCAACTATGTCCACACCCACTCTTTCAAAGGGCACCCCCACCACTGGAAGTGGAATGAGGGGGGCCTTTGGATGCCCACCTGTCTTACCACTGGCTTGACAGGTGGGGCAGGAGAGGCAAAACTCCTTAACCATGTTGGACATATTGGGCCAGTAGAAGTGGTTGACTAACCTCTCCCACGTCTTGGTTTGTCCCAAATGTCCAGCAAGGGGAATGTCATGGGCCAATGTTAGGATGAACTCTCTGAACAGCTGAGGCACTACCACTCTCCTAGTGGCACCAGGTTTGGGGTCTCTGGCCTCAGTGTACAGGAGTCCATCTTCCCAATAGACCCTATGTGTTCCATTTTTCTTGCCTTTGGACTCTTCAGCAGCTTGCTGCCTAAGGCCTTCAAGAGAGGGACAGGTTTCTTGTCCCTTACACAGCTCCTCCCTTGAGGGTCCCCCTGGGCCTAAGAGCTCAACCTGATAAGGTTCAAGCTCCAAAGGCTCAGTTCCCTCAGAGGGCAGAACTCCTTCCTGAGAAGAGAGGTTCCCTTTCTTTTGCTGTGTTGCAGTTGGTTTCCCAACTGACTTTCCTTTCCTCTTGGTAGGCTGGGCCATTCTTCCAGACTCCAGCTCTACTTGTTCACCCTGTGCCTTGCATTGTGCTCTTGTTTTCACACACACCAGTTCAGGGATACCCAGCATTGCTGCATGGGTTTTTAGTTCTACCTCAGCCCATGCTGAGGACTCCAGGTCATTTCCAAGCAGACAGTCCACTGGGATATTTGAGGAGACCACCACCTGTTTCAGGCCATTGACCCCTCCCCATTCTAAAGTAACCATTGCCATGGGATGTACTTTTCTCTGATTGTCAGCGTTGGTGACTGTGTAAGTTTTTCCAGTCAGGTATTGGCCAGGGGAAACCAGTTTCTCTGTCACCATGGTGACACTGGCACCTGTATCCCTCAGGCCCTCTATTCTAGTCCCATTAATTAAGAGTTGCTGTCTGTATTTTTGCATGTTAGGCGGCCAGACAGCTAGTGTGGCTAAATCCACCCCACCCTCAGAAACTAGAGTAGCTTCAGTGTGGACCCTGATTTGCTCTGGGCACACTGTTGATCCCACTTGGAGACTAGCCATACCAGTGTTACCTGGATGGGAGTTTGGAGTGGAACCTTTCTTGGGACAGGCCTTGTCTCCAGTTTGGTGTCCATGCTGTTTACAGCTATGACACCAGGCCTTTTTGGGATCAAAGTTTTTACCCTTGTACCCATTGTTTTGTGAAGAGGCTCTGGGCCCACCCTCCTGTGCAGGTTTTTGGGGGCCTGTAGAAGACTCTTTACTATTTTTAGTTTTGGTTGTCTCATCACCCTTCCCCTGGGGAGTCTTTGTGACCCCTTTCTTTTGGTCACCCCCTGTTGAAGTCTTGGACACCCTTGTCTTGACCCAATGGTCCGCCTTCTTTCCCAATTCTTGGGGAGAAATTGGTCCTAGGTCTACCAGATGCTGATGCAGTTTATCATTGAAACAATTACTCAATAGGTGTTCTTTCACAAATAAATTGTACAGCCCATCATAATTACTTACACCACTGCCTTGAATCCAACCATCTAGTGTTTTCACTGAGTAGTCTACAAAGTCAACCCAGGTCTGGCTCGAGGATTTTTGAGCCCCCCTGAATCTAATCCTATACTCCTCAGTGGAGAATCCAAAGCCCTCAATCAGGGTACCCTTCATGAGGTCATAAGATTCTGCATCTTGTCCAGAGAGTGTGAGGAGTCTATCCCTACACTTTCCTGTGAACATTTCCCAAAGGAGAGCACCCCAGTGAGATCTGTTCACTTTTCTGGTTACACAAGCCCTCTCAAAAGCTGTGAACCATTTGGTGATGTCATCACCATCTTCATATTTAGTTACAATCCCTTTAGGGATTTTCAACATGTCAGGAGAATCTCTGACCCTATTTATGTTGCTGCCACCATTGATGGGTCCTAGGCCCATCTCTTGTCTTTCCCTCTCTATGGCTAGGATCTGCCTTTCCAAAGCCAATCTTTTGGCCATCCTGGCTAACTGGATGTCCTCTTCACTGGAGTTATCCTCAGTGATTTCAGAGTTGTTGGTCCCTCCTGTGAGGGAACCAGCATCTCTGACTATTATTTGTGGAGTCAGGGCTTGAGAAGCCCTGCTCTCCCTAAGTAGGACTGGAGGGGGGGAATTTCCCTCCAAGTCACTATCTTCATCCTCTGAGTTGCCATCCTCAGAGGGGTTGGCCTTTTCAAACTCTGCCAAAAGCTCCTGGAGCTGTACTTTGGTAGGTTTGGGGCCCATTGCTATTTTCTTTAGTTTACAGAGTGACCTTAGCTCTCTCATCTGTAGATGGAGGTAAGGTGTGGTGTCGAGTTCCACCAGAGTCACATCTGTGCTAGACATTTTGCTTCTAAAAGTTGGAATACTTTTTAAGAATCTAAAACTGGTTCTAGAATCTAATTCAAACTTTTACAAACTTTTACACTCTAAAAGAAATGCTAAACAGGATCTAACACAAGGCCCTAGCAGGTCTTTTAAGAATTTAGAAAACTTTTCAAATTGCAAAAATCAATTTCTAATGACAATTTTGGAATTTGTCGTGTGATCAGGTATTGGCTGAGTAGTCCAGCAAATGCAAAGTCTTGTATCCCACCGCTGATCCACCAATGTAGGAAGTTGGCTCTGTATGTGCTATTTCAAAGTAAGGAATAGCATGCACAGAGTCCAAGGGTTCCCCTTAGAGGTAAAATAGTGGTAAAAATAGATAATACTAATGCTCTATTTTGTGGTAGTGTGGTCGAGCAGTAGGCTTATCCAAGGAGTAGTGTTAAGCATTTGTTGTACATACACATAGACAATAAATGAGGTACACACACTCAGAGACAAATCCAGCCAATAGGTTTTTATATAGAAAAATATCTTTTCTTAGTTTATTTTAAGAACCACAGGTTCAAATTCTACATGTAATATCTCATTCGGAAGGTATTGCAGGTAAGTACTTTAGGAACTTCAGATCATCAAAATTGCATGTATACTTTTCAAGTTATTCACAAATAGCTGTTTTAAAAGTGGACACAGTGCAATTTTCACAGTTCCTAGGGGAGGTAAGTATTTGTTAGGTTAACCAGGTAAGTAAGACACTTACAGGGCTTAGTTCTTGGTCCAAGGTAGCCCACCGTTGGGGGTTCAGAGCAACCCCAAAGTCACCACACCAGCAGCTCAGGGCCGGTCAGGTGCAGAGTTCAAAGTGGTGCCCAAAACACATAGGCTAGAATGGAGAGAAGGGGGTGCCCCGGTTCCGGTCTGCTTGCAGGTAAGTACCCGCGTCTTCGGAGGGCAGACCAGGGGGGTTTTGTAGGGCACCGGGGGGGACACAAGTCCACACAGAAATTTCACCCTCAGCAGCGCGGGGGCAGCCGGGTGCAGTGTAGAAACAAGCGTCGGGTTCGCAATGTTAGTCTATGAGAGATCTCGGGATCTCTTCAGCGCTGCAGGCAGGCAAGGGGGGGGATTCCTCGGGGAAACCTCCACTTAGGCAAGGGAGAGGGACTCCTGGGGGTCACTTCTCCAGTGAAAGTCCGGTCCTTCAGGTCCTGGGGGCTGCGGGTGCAGGGTCTCTCCCAGGCGTCGGGACTTTAGGTTCAAAGAGTCGCGGTCAGGGGAAGCCTCGGGATTCCCTCTGCAGGCGGCGCTGTGGGGGCTCAGGGGGGACAGGTTTTGGTACTCACAGTATCAGAGTAGTCCTGGGGTCCCTCCTGAGGTGTCGGGTCGCCACCAGCCGAGTCGGGGTCGCCGGGTGCAGTGTTGCAAGTCTCACGCTTCTTGCGGGGAGCTTGCAGGGTTCTTTAAAGTTGCTGGAAACAAAGTTGCAGCTTTTCTTGGAGCAGGTCCGCTGTCCTCGGGAGTTTCTTGTCTTTTCGAAGTAGGGGCAGTCCTCAGAGGATGTCGAGGTCGCTGGTCCCTTCGGAAGGCGTCGCTGGAGCAGGATCTTTGGAAGGCAGGAGACAGGCCGGTGAGTTTCTGGAGCCAAGGCAGTAGTCGTCTTCTGGTCTTCCTCTGCAGGGGTTTTCAGCTAGGCAGTCCTTCTTCTTGTAGTTGCAGGAATCTAATTTTCTAGGGTTCAGGATAGCCCTTAAATACTAAATTTAAGGGCGTGTTTAGGTCTGGGGGGTTAGTAGCCAATGGCTACTAGCCCTGAGGGTGGGTACACCCTCTTTATGCCTCCTCCCAAGGGGAGGGGGTCACAATCCTAACCCTATTGGGGGAATCCTCCATCTGCAAGATGGAGGATTTCTAAAAGTTAGTCACTTCAGCTCAGGACACCTTAGGGGCTGTCCTGACTGGCCAGTGACTCCTCCTTGTTTTTCTCATTATTTTCTCCGGCCTTGCCGCCAAAAGTGGGGCCTGGCCGGAGGGGGCGGGCAACTCCACTAGCTGGAGTGTCCTGCTGGGTTGGCACAAAGGAGGTGAGCCTTTGAGGCTCACCGCCAGGTGTGACAACTCCTGCCTGGGGGAGGTGTTAGCATCTCCACCCAGTGCAGGCTTTGTTACTGGCCTCAGAGTGACAAAGGCACTCTCCCCATGGGGCCAGCAACATGTCTCGGTTTGTGGCAGGCTGCTAGAACTAGTCAGCCTACACAGATAGTCGGTTAAGTTTCAGGGGGCACCTCTAAGGTGCCCTCTGGGGTGTATTTTACAATAAAATGTACACTGGCATCAGTGTGCATTTATTGTGCTGAGAAGTTTGATACCAAACTTCCCAGTTTTCAGTGTAGCCATTATGGTGCTGTGGAGTTCGTGTTTGACAACTCCCAGACCATATACTCTTATGGCTACCCTGCACTTACAATGTCTAAGGTTTTGTTTAGACACTGTAGGGGTACCATGCTCATGCACTGGTACCCTCACCTATGGTATAGTGCACCCTGCCTTAGGGCGGTAAGGCCTGCTAGAGGGGTGTCTTACCTATACTGCATAGGCAGTGAGAGGCTGGCATGGCACCCTGAGGGGAGTGCCATGTCGACTTACTCGTTTTGTCCTCACTAGCACACACACGCTGGCAAGCAGTGTGTCTGTGCTGAGTGAGGGGTCTCCAGGGTGGCATAAGACATGCTGCAGCCCTTAGAGACCTTCCTTGGCATCAGGGCCCTTGGTACTAGAAGTACCAGTTACAAGGGACTTATCTGGATGCCAGGGTCTGCCAATTGTGGATACAAAAGTACAGGTTAGGGAAAGAACACTGGTGCTGGGGCCTGGTTAGCAGGCCTCAGCACACTTTCAATTGTAAACATAGCATCAGCAAAGGCAAAAAGTCAGGGGGCAACCATGCCAAGGAGGCATTTCCTTACAAAGGGTAAAAACTGGGATCCCAAAAATGTTTGGTGTCATGACTGCAAGGCTCGTGAACACCAAACTGGAGACCCTACCTGTCCCCGCAAAAAGAATGCCTCTAGTGCATTTGAGTAAATGCAGTGGTTAGTCTCCAGGTGGGATACCAGGTGGATTCTGACCATGTCACTGAAACCACTGAGGCAACTCTAGCTTCAGAGGGTGGGGGTTGTAGCTGCCCTGGCTGTCTGGCCCAGTAATCTGGAGAGATATAGACAACAACCACATATCAATGGGGGTAGGATTGAAGCTGTGAGACACTAGTGCCAGTGACACCATGGTGACTGAGTGTAAAGAAATGGCTCCCTGTTGCAGTTAACTCCCCACGTTTTCAAAGTTCTTAATGTACTTACCTGCAATACCTTTCAAACAAGATATTACATGTTAAATTTGAACCTGTGGTTCTTAAAATAAACTAAGAAAAGATATTTTTCTATAACAAAACCTATTGGCTGGATTTGTCTCCGAGTGTGTGTACCTCATTTATTGTCTATGTGTATGTACAACAAATGCTTAACACTACTCCTTGGATAAGCCTACTGCTCGACCACACTACCACAAAATAGAGCATTAGTATTATCTATTTTTACCACTATTTTACCTCTAAGGGGAACCCTTGGACTCTGTGCATGCTATTCCTTACTTTGAAATAGCACATACAGAGCCAACTTCCTACAAGTCTACATTGTTTTATTATCTGACCTTGAACTAGAGATAACAAGGCACTTGACCCAGACTGTCGCCTCAGTTGTCTCATCAATGGCATAGTCTGAGTGACTTGACTCTTTCACAAGTTCTTGGATAGATAAGGACGGATGACATCTGCATCAAACGCAGCCGTACCGATGATTAGCGAAAATCATGTCTTGGCCTGCTGAAGATTGAGTCTTGCCTTAGGGACTTTACGTCGGGAGACCTATCTGCCTACATGTTGGCTGGATTGTGCCTTCCAAGAGCAGTGACGTGACTTATTGGCTAAAAAAACACTATGACTAACTGACTATAAAGACCTGTATACGGACCCGCGTGACTGTCATGAGGTTTCCTAGGATTGACTAGGTACACCAGCGCAACTCACCGTGAAAGTGAGGAGGCCTCAAGGGTCAGAAATATGCTGCGGTAGGGTGAGCTCTCCCCATTCTCCCATCTTTCCTATAGTTGGAAGATGTTCTCTTTTCTAGCACCAGGCATCCCTTACCTGTAAGGTATGCCTGCAACTCAGTTGACCTTTTGGGTCCAGGTGCGTGTTACCAAAATATAAAATAAATTAAGGAAATTGTTCTTCAGACTTCTGCTGTCTCAGCACTATTCTTATTCATCCAACAGGAGACTCTGGTGATCGATACACCACGGGTGCGAAAACAGACACGTCACTTCAGCAACTTGAAGGATGATGACATGGTGTCATTTTCGGATCTTGAGAGTGAGGATGATGATATGCGACCACGACCCCGAAGACATGATCGGCACCATCATGGCTATGGGCGTACTGACTGCTTCCGTGTGGAAAAGCACTTGCTGGTTTATGGGTGAGTAAACTGACTTCAGCTAGATTTTTTGTTGGCCGTGCAGAATATCTTACATTTGTGTATGTTGCAAATGACTCTGCAGAATGCTTAACTTGAGGGTCTCTTGTTGACTGTAGCAGTAGAGGATGTCTTTCAGCTGTCACTCCAACCTAATGGGTGTGTTTTGTTAGAACTACATAATCTCTGATAATAGATCAGTTTTCTGGAATAGACCATTGTTGATTAGGCAGGAGAGGTTTGGTGTACTTAGCTAGGAAATGGCCAATATCACTCGGATCCAATAGTATGCATTTTTTAAGAGAGAACCTAAGTTTTTGAGATGCAATGAAATGTTTTTCTGATAGATGACAACTGCGAGAAAATGCATCTTTTTGGGCTCAGATGTTTTTTTTTTTGTTTTTTTTTTTTTGGTGGACCAATGCTGTGTTTTTGTTATACTCTGCACACTGGAACACTACTGTATGGTTCCCTAGCATATGTGCTCAGACCCCTCAAACATGGTAGATTTGTTAATTCCTAGTTGGCATATTTAACTTTAAAGTAAGGCAATATTATATTGTGTAGGAAAATACACCTAGTATGGAAATTAAATAACACATTTGCCTGTTGACAGCAGTACACTGTGCCGTCTCCTAGGCTGAAAAGGAAAACATGGTTTCAGCCCACTTGTGTTGCCAGACTAATGCTGCTTTTAAACCAACATACCCACGTCTCAAAATACCCCTTTTTGAGAAGAGAAAAACCTAATTTTAAATATTAAGTATTGCACCGCATAGACCTTGTGTAGGAATCTGGCCTGGTGTGTGGTGGGTACCTAAGGTACTTATACCAGGTCTAGGTATCCCCTCTTAGTGAAATGTAGGCAGTGTCTAGAAGCCAGGCTCTCTAGAGTTAGCTGTGGATGAGCAGCCAGGCTTATCTAGGAGACATGCAAAGCTCATGCAAAAACACTGTAGTCACACAGCACTTACACACATAAAAGAAAACACCCAGTTGTACAAAAACATAGGTACTTTATTTTTGGTCACACAATACCACAAGTATTAGAAGCCCTCCAATAGGAGGTAAGTAATACACTAGTAAACAGTAATAGGCATCGAAAAGGTAAGAAAACAATGTAAATAGTAATAACCAATAGTGATCCTAGGGGCAGCCCAAACCCATTTACAAAAAAACGGAATGCGAACACTGGACCCCTACCTAGGTAAGTGGAATGTGTAGAGCGGAGTACTAGAAAACCAGAGGTAAGTAACACAATACCCCCCAGCGACCAGGAAAGCAGGAGTAAATCACTGTAATTTCGCCAAACCACCAAAAGGGAAGGAAAAGAAGACACCCAGACAAGACTGCAAGAAATTAGCAGTGGATTCCTGGAGAGAAAGACCTGTGGACAGAGGGAACAGAGTACACAAGTGTCAGTGGAGTCCATGAGGAGTAGGAGCTACTACCCACCCAGCTGTACTTGCAGGAGTTGATAGACAGTGATGAAGATCAGGTCAGCACTGCAGCCCTGGAGCCGGAGAAGAGTTCCTGAGGAATTCAGATGTTCCACGCTGGAAGGAAGATTGCAGACTGGTGTCGGTGCAGGAATTCCACCAATAAGCCTTGTGTAAAGAAATGGCTCCCTGTTGCAGTTACCCCCCACTTTTTGCCTGATACTGATGCTGACTTGACTGAGAAGTGTGCTGGGACCCTGCTAACCAGGCCCCAGCACCAGTGTTCTTTAACCTAAAATGTACCATTGTCTCCACAATTGGCACAACCCTGGCACCCAGGTAAGTCCCTTGTAACTGGTACCCCTGGTACCAAGGGCCCTGATGCCAGGGAAGGTCTCTAAGGGCTGCAGCATGTCTTATGTCACCCTAGGGACCCCTTACTCAGCACAGACACACTGCTTGCCAGCTTGTGTGTGCTGGTGGGGAGAAAAGGACTAAGTCGACATGGCACTCCCCTCAGGGTGCCATGCCAACCTCACACTGCCTGTGGCATAGGTAAGTCACCCCTCTAGCAGGCCTTACAGCCCTAAGGCAGAAGGTGCACTATACCACAGGTGAGGGCATAGGTGCATGAGCACTATGCCCCTACAGTGTCTAAGCAAAACCTTAGACATTGTAAGTGCAGGGTAGCCATAAGAATATATGGTCTAGGAGTCTGTCAAAAACGAACTCCACTGCTCCATAATGGCTACACTGAATACTGGGAAGTTTGGTATCAAACTTCTCAGACTAATAAACCCACACTGATGCCAGTGTTGGATTTATTAAAAAATGCACACAGAGTGCATCTTAGAGATGCCCCCTGTATTTTACCCAATTGTTCAGTGCAGGACTGACTGGTCTGTGCCAGCTTGCTGCTGAGAGACGAGTTTCTGACCCCATGTGGTGAGGGCCTTTGTGCTCTCTGGGGACAGAAACAAAAGCCTGCTCTGGGTGGAGATGCTTCACACCTCCCCCCTGCAGGAACTGTAACACCTAGCAGTGCGCTTCAAAGGCTCACGCTTCGTGTTACAAAGCCTCAGGGCATTCCAGCTAGTGGAGATGCCCGCCCCCTGGACACAGCCCCCACTTTTGGCGGCAAGTCCAGGAGAGATAATGAGAAAAACAAGGAGGAGTCACTGACCAGTCAGGACAGCCCTTAAGGCAACCTAAGCTGAAGTGACTCTGACTTTTAGGAATCCTCCATAGGGATAGGAATGTGACCCCTTCCCCTTGGGAGGAGGCACAAAGAGGGTGTACCCACCCTCAGGGCTAGTAGCCATTGGCTACTGCACTCCCTGACCTAAACACACCCCTAAATTCTGTAGTTAGGGGCTCCTCAGAACCTAGGAAATCAGATTCCTGCAACTTACGAAGAATAGGACTGATGAGCTGAAAAACCCCTGCAGAAGAAGACACCAACTGCTTTGGCCCCAGTCCTACCGGCCTGTCTCCTGCCTTCAAAAGAAAACTGCTCCAGCGACGCTTTCCCCAGGACCAGCGACCTCTGAATCCTCAGAGGACTGCCCTGCTTCCAAAAGACCAAGAAACTCCTGAGGACAGCGGCCCTGTTCCACAAAGACTGCAACTTTGTTTCAGAGGAGCAGATTTATAGACCCCTGCAATCCCCGCAAGAAGCGTGAGACTTGCAACACTGCACCCGGTGACCCCGACTCGACTGGTGAAGAAACAACGCTACAGGGAGGACCCTCCGACGACTCCAAGACCGTGAGTAACCAAAGTTGTCCCCCCTGAGCCCCCACAGCGACGCCTGCAGAGGGAATCCCGAGGCTACCCCTGAACGCGACTACCTGACTCTGAAATCCCGACGCCTGGAAAAGACCCTGCATCATCAGCCCCCAGGACCTGAAGGATTGGAACTCCAGTGCAGGAGTGACCCCCAGGAGGCCCTCTCCCTTGCCCAGGTGCTGGCTACCCCGAGGAGCCCCCCCTTGCCTGCCTGCATCGCGAAAGAGACCCCTTGGTCTCTCATTGAAACCTATTGAAAACCCGACGCGTGTTTGCACACTGCACCCGGCCGCCCCCGCGCTGCTGAGGGTGTACTTTTTGTGCTGACTTGTGTCCCCCCCCCCCCGTGCCCTACAAAACCCCCCTGGTCTGCCCTGCGAAGACGCGGGTACTTACCTGCTGGCAGACTGGAACCGGGGCACCCCCTTCTCCATTGGAGCCTATGTGTTTTGGGCACCTCTTTGACCTCTGCACCTGACCGGCCCTGAGCTGCTGGTGTGGTGACTTTGGGGTTGGTCTGAACCCCCAACGGTGGGCTATCTTGGACCCCAATTTGAACCCCGTAGGTGGTTTACTTACCTGCAAGAACTAACAATAACTTACCTCCCCCAGGAACTGTTGAAAATTGCACTGTGTCCACTTTTAAAATAGCTATATGTGTTTTATGTAAAAAGTATATATGCTATTGTGATTACTCAAAGTTCCTAAAGTACTTACCTGCAATACCTTTCAAATGAGATATTACATGTAGAATTTGAACCTGTGGTTCTTAAAATAAACTAAGAAAAGATATTTTTCTGTAACAAAACCTATTGGCTGGATTTGTGTGTGTTCCTCATTTATTGCCTGTGTGTATGTACAACAAATGCTTAACACTACTCCTTTGATAAGCCTAGTGCTCGACCACACTACCACAAAATAGAGCATTAGTATTGTCTCTTTTTGCCACTATCTTACCTCTAAGGGGAACCCTTGGACTCTGTGCATACTATTCTTTACTTTGAAGTAGTGCATACAGAGCCAACTTCCTACACCTTGTTAAAGGCAAATAACGCAGCTGGCGGAAAGTGGAGCTGCTGGGGACCAACAAGGCCCGGGTGGACTCGACCCAGGAAGGGAGAGTCAGAGGAGACCCTCAGTGACACGGAGAGCCCACAGGAGCAGAGGCAGCACCCACAGGAGTCCCACTGGACGGGGACACAGAAATTGCAGAAGGAGCCCTCGTAGCACACAGAAGAAGGGTCTGATGCCACAGGAGAACCACGCAGAAGGCTGCACCTCACGGGAAGGAGTGCTGAGGGCTAAAGCTGCTTGTAGCCAGAAGTTCCCTTGGAGGAGATGCAAACAAGCCTTGGCAGCTGCAAGAGACGTGGTGCACGGGGGTACTGTCTTGTGGGAAGGCAAGGGCTTACTGTCACCAAAGTTGGACAGCTGGCAGAGAGGACCAAGAGAACTACTCTGGACCACCACCTGTCATGCAGGATCCACGCAGCTCAGGATGACAGGAGATTGTTGCAGTAGGTGCCTGCGGATGCAGGGGAGTGACTCCTTCACTGCAAGGGAGATTCCTTCTTCCTTCTCGTATAGACTGAAGACTTGCCACCCTCAGAGGATGCACAGCTAGGGAAGTGTTGCAGAAGCGGGACGGAGCCGTGGAAACGATGTTGCAAGAAGAGTCTTCTTCGTGGATGCAGATTGTTGGTTCCTGGAGGTTCCAGTCGCGGTTCCAGTGGCTAGAAGTCAAAGTAAGGTTGCAGAGGAGTCCTGCTGGAATCTTGCAAGCTGAATCTGAAGACCCACGCAAGAGAGACGCTAAGTAGTCCTGAAAGGGGTATTCGTTACCTAGTTGGGTAAACACCTATCAGGAGGTGACTCTGATGTCACCTGCCTGACTGGCCACTCAAATGCTTCTAGAGGTTGCTGCCGACCTTGGATTCAAGATGGCAGAACCCAGGGACCCTCTGGAGGAGCTCTGGGCACCACCCCTCAGGTGGTGATGGTCAGAGGAGTGATCACTCCCCTTTCCATTGTCTGACTGACTGGAAGACTGGTGGTAGCAATGTTTTTGGCAGAGCGGTGTCTTCACTGAACTTGCAGATTGTTGGTTCCTGTTGCAGTCTGAGTGGCCAGAAGATTAAGTAAACAATGCTAAGGTGTCCTGGTAGACTCTTGCACATCGAATCTGAGGACCCACCCAATAGGCTGACCCTAAATAGCCCAGGAAGGAGGATTGGTCACCTACTAGGGTGACCACCTATCAGGAGGGGACTGAGACGTAACCTGCCTGACCTGGCCATTCAGATGCTCCCAGGGTCCTTTGCACATATTGGATTAAAGACGGCTGAATCAAGTGGCCACCTGGAGGGGCTCTGGGCACCACTCCTGGGGTGGTGATGGACAGGGGAGTAGTCACTCACCTTTCCTTTGTCTATTTTGGGCCAGAGCAGGGACCGGGGCTTCCTGGACTAGTGCAAACTGGTTTATGCAAGGATAGTGCCCTTCAAAGCATACAGGTGGCTTTGGGAGGCTACCCCCCAGAACCATGTCACACTGGATGTGTTTCTTCCTTCTCCCATAGGAAATTATTTTTTCTGCCTTCCCCTGCTTGAGCAGGTCAAGCAGCAGGAGGGCAGAAACAGTCTGGTGGGTGGCAGCAGCACGGGGTGCTTGCAAAACCACGGAAGACTGCTAGAAGCAATACTGGGGATCTTCTAAGGAGTCCCCAGAGTGCATGTAATCATACTTCCAATACTGGCAACAGTTATGATATTATTCCAACATGTTTGATACCAAACATGCCTAGGTTCGGAGTTACCATTATGTAGCTGGACATAGGTACTGACCTATGTCCAGTATATGTGTAAAATGGCATCCCTGCACTCACAAAGTCCAGGAAAATGGATCTGGAGTTTGTGGGGGCATCTCTGCTAGCGCAGAGGTGCCCTCACACCCAGGTACCTGCACCCTGCCCTCTGGGCTGAGAGGGCCTGCTATAGGGGTGACTTAGTGACCTGGCGCAGTGACCTATGGTGAAAAATAGTGCATGCACCCTTTTACACGGGGCACAGTGGCAGGCCTGCAGAACACTTGGCATGGACTCCCCGTAGGTGGCATAATACGTGCTGCAGCCCATGGGGATCCCCTGGTACCCCAATGCCCTGGGTACCCATGTACCATATACTAGGGACTTGGGGAGGAGAGAGAGAGCAACCAGTATGCCAACGTAAAAGGTACAGTTAACAGGTTTTAAGGGAGAGAGCATAACAACTGCGGTCCTGGTTATCCATATCCCAGTGGACGCAGTCAAACACAATAACAGGCAGAAAATGTGGGTAACCATGCCAAGAAAGAGTACTCTCCTACACCTTGCATCACACAAGGTTGGGTGCCTAGCATTTAAAAGTGGAACATGTGGAGAACTCAAATGTTGCCTTGTTACTACAGTGACTACACCCAAGACATTTTCACTGTATAGGTACTGCGGCCTTTTCTATGAAAAAAGCAAAACTACAATTAAAGTGCTATTTTTACAATTTTTTCCTAATAAAAGCTAGTCTATTCAGCCACTATTTTTTAAAACTTATTAAACATCCAAACTAATGATGAAGTTAAATTTTTGCTACATTTACATGAAAATTCACAGTTCTATATTTCCTGCCTGAAGTCTTAGCTGGCTGGTTGCTCTTAACATGCCTGTAGCTGCCTTCAACAAAAGTGATTAACTCCCTGAGGTTTGAAACTGTTCTCCGAGCAGAGATATTGGCTTGGTCCTGTTGACGGGATGGCCTGGATTTGAGATATGTTTATCATATCAAGTAGGGCCATCTGGGGTGTACCAGGGTGATGCCTGCCCATTCTGGAAAATAGACCAATTGATCCCAGGATATGGCACAGGTTTTCTGACTCCATTCACAGTAGTATGCAACTTTTCTGTAGAGCCAGTTTGATGTGGGATCAGCTTGTTATCGTGGGCACCTCCTGGATGGCCCCCAGTGTCCTCCAGGTCTGGAAAGGTTCTGCTGTGTCAGAGTTCACTGGCAATGTTACACTGTGGGATAGTTTGATGTGAGGTAAACAGGATGTGGTGAAAAAAAGGGGAAGGAATCACTTGGAATTATTTATTATTATTATTATTATTATTATTATTATTATTATTTTTTTTGTTTTTTACTCTTTGGTCAGGGAGTGCCCAGAAGTTACTCTCTACCAGTTGACTAGTGCACTGTACAAAGTGGCACCTCACCCTCTGTTCCTCATAACACATGATTAGAAAAAGGCATAGTGACCTCTTTTAAAACAAAAACCCATCTGAGCTCCTAAAGTACTGTCCAGTTTTCCGCCTATTTCCCTTCTTTCACTGCTCAATAAAAGTATTGAGAAGGCAGTGAGCATTCATCTCTTCATTTCTTGGCGGAACACAAGTTGCTTGCTGAAACCTTTTAGATTAAAACCATCCCACAGCACTGAATGAACATGGGTTACGTTCATAAATTACCTCAGAAATATCGTGGACCAGGGAGGTTCTGTACTCCTGGTCCCTTTGGATCTCTGTTGCACTTGATACAATGTCCAATCCCATACTTCTTAAACAACTTAAGAACTTAACCATTGAGGGTGGGGGGGGGGAGCTTTAAATTATCTAAATTCTTAATCCAACAGAACGCCTCTCCCCTTTTGTCTCAGAAGAATTTTCTATCTGTTGTGGGGTACCTCAGCGGTCTGCTTTTTTCCCCACATTGTTCAACATCTTCATATCCATCTGGCCAAGCTGGTTCATTCTTTTGGGCTCAATATCTTGTATGCTGATGATGCCCAGATAATTGTGTCCATCACCAAAGAGGGTTTCCCCTATGCAAGCCATTTTCTGCCAATGAATGGAAAACTTGGCTAACTGAATGCTGACGAGCTGCTTTAAGCTTTACAGAGGGGGAAACAAAAACAGATTTTTCTGCTCGGTACAGCCACTCCCTTTTCGACACTCAACTGCTGGCCCAAGAGCCTTTGAGCTCCTTCAGAAACTGTTAAGCTACGAACATATGGGTATCCTTCCTGATGACTCTCTCCTTCATCAGACAGATTCCCAAAGTTGCATCCACCAGCTTTATGCTGCTGCATATTGTAGGAAAGTGCCTTTTTTGACATGGTCACCCCCACTTTTACCTGGTAAATGATGCAATTTTGACTGAAAAAGCCCTGGGTTCCTGCTAGCCGGGTTTTCAGTGCCAAATCTGTTTCCATAAAACACTACAATTGCATTATTTTACATATGAGGGCATATATGCAAGAGTAGATATGCTCCTGCTATGTCTTTGTCGATTCTCAGACATAGTAAGTGAAGAAGGAAGCCACTTTAAGTACAACTAGAACATGTAGAACTAGACACTCTGGGACATGGTTATGCCCACTTCGCACAGGTAGTGGTCAGAGGGGAGTGTAGGGACCCCAGGGTTAAGTATCCCATTGGCTACTACCCTGCACTCCCCAAAACACCCCTAAATTCAGTACTTAGGGGAGTCCCTGGCACCAGGAAATCAGATTCCTCCTGATCTAGGAAGAAGAAAGACACTTAACGGCTGCAAAAGCAAAGACTAAGGAAGAAGCACCTGACTTGGACCCACTGGGTTGTTACCATTCCTTTGTGTTGGGTCAGACCACTGGCCTTCGAAGTGTAAGTGATAGCCCCTCCACCCATCCTGCCCAAGGAACCCCATTCAGTATGCAGATTAATGCAGATGTGACTTGAGTGTCCTGTGTTTATGGCTGTCTGAGTGGAATGCACAAGGGGAGCTGTCAACCAGCATAGCCCAGACATGAATTGGAGAGAGGCTGTAAAGCAGAGAAGGCAGTATGTGCAGAGAAATGCCCATTTTCTAAAAGTGGCATTTCTAAAATAGTAATACTATACTACACCAGTAAGTAGCATTTTCCATTACCATTCTGGCTGTACTAAACTTGACGGGGCTACTCCTTTCAATTCTGAATCTACCACTTAAAAGTATATAAGGACAGTTCTAATGCTGGCCTATGAGAAGAGCAGGCCTCAATAGTGAGAAACAAATTTGTGAGTTTTTTTCACTACCAGGACATGTAAAACACATATGTAATTTACTGCCTTTTACTTGTATAGTACCCTGCCCTATGGGTTACCTATGGCATACTGTAGGAAGTTGGCTCTGTATGTGCTATTTCAAAGTAAGGAATAGCATGCACAGAGTCCAAGGGTTCCCCTTAGAGGTAAAATAGTGGTAAAAAGAGATAATACTAATGCTCTATTTTGTGGTAGTGTGGTCGAGCAGTAGGCTTATCCAAGGAGTAGTGTTAAGCATTTGTTGTACATACACATAGACAATAAATGAGGTACACACACTGAGACAAATCCAGCCAATAGGTTTTGTTATAGAAAAATATATTTTCTTAGTTTATTTTAAGAACCACAGGTTCAAATTTTACATGTAATAGCTCATTTGAAAGGTATTGCAGGTAAGTACTCTAGGAACTTTGAATCATTACTTTAGCATGTATACTTTTTACATAAAACACAATAAGCTGTTTTAAAAGTGGACACTTAGTGCAATTTTCACAGTTCCTGGGGGAGGTAAGTTATTGTTAGTTTCAACAGGTAAGTAAGTCACTTACAGGTTTTAGTTTTTGGTCCAAGGTAGCCCACCGTTGGGGGTTCAGAGCAACCCCAAAGTTATCACACCAGCAGCTCAGGGCCGGTCAGGTGCAAAGGTCAAAGAGGTGCCCAAAACGCATAGGCTATAATGGAGAGGAGGGGGTGCCCCGGTTCCAGTCTGCCAGCAGGTAAGTACCCGCGTCTTCGGAGGGCAGACCAGGGGGGTTTTGTAGGGCACCGGGGGGGACACAAAGTAGCACAGAAAGTACACCCTCAGCAGCGCGGGGGCGGCCGGGTGCAGTGTGCAAACACGCGTCGGGTTTCCTTCAGTTTTCAATGGGAGACCAAGGGGTCTCTTCAGCGATGCAGGCAAGGGGGGGGGGGGGCTCCTCTGGGTAGCCACCACCTGGGCAAGGGAGAGGGCCTCCTGCACAGAAGTTCCGTTTCTTTAGGGGCTGGGGGCTGCGGTGCAGGGTCTTTTCCAGCCGTCGGGAAATGGAGTTCAGACAGTCGCAGTCAGGGGGAGCCTGGGTATTCCCTCTGCAGGCGTCGCTGTGGGGGCTCAGGGGGGACAACTTTGGTTACTCACAGTCGTAGAGTCGCCGGAGGGTCCTCCCTGAGTTGGTTGTTCTTCACCAGTCGAGTCGGGGTCGCTGGGTGCAGTGTTGCAAGTCTCACGCTTCTTGCGGGGAGTTGCAGGGGTCTTTAAATCTGCTCCTTGTAACAAAGTTGCAGTTCTTTTGGAGCAGTGCCGCTGTCCTCTGGAGTTTCTTGTCTTTTTCGAAGCAGGGCAGTCCTCAGAGGATTCAGAGGTCGCTGGTCCCTTGGAAAGCGTAGCTGGAGCAGGTTTCTTTGGAAGGCAGGAGACAGGCCAGTAAGTCTGGGGCCAAGGCAGTTGGTGTCTTCTGTTCTTCCTCTGCAGGGGTTTGTCAGCTCAGCAGTCCTTCTTCTTGTAGTTGCAGGAATCTAAATTCTTAGGTTCATGGGAGCCCTTAAATACTAAATTTAAGGGCGTGTTTAGGTCTGGGGGGTTAGTAGCCAATGGCTACTAGCCCTGAGGGTGGGTACACCCTCTTTGTGCCTCCTCCCAAGGGGAGGGGGTCACATTCCTATCCCTTTGGGGGAATCCTCCTTCTACAAGATGGAGGATTTCTAAAAGTCAGAGTCACCTCCGCTCAGGACACCTTAGGGGCTGTCCTGACTGGCCAGTGACTCCTCCTTGTTGTTCTCATTATTTCTCCTGGACTTGCCGCCAAAAGTGGGGGCTGTGTCCAGGGGGCGGGCATCTCCACTAGCTGGAGTGCCCTGGGGCTTTGTAACACGAAGCTTGAGCCTTTGAAGCTTACTGCTAGGTGTTACAGTTCCTGCAGGGGGGAGGTGTGAAGCACCTCCACCCAGAGCAGGCTTTGTTTCTGTCCTCAGAGAGCACAAAGGCTCTCACCGCATCAGGTCAGACACTCGTCTCTCAGCAGCAGGCTGGCACAGACCAGTCAGTCCTGCACTGAACAATTGGGTAAAATACAGGGGGTATCTCTAAGATGCCCTCTCTGTGCATTTTTTAATAAATCCAACACTGGCATCAGTGTGGGTTTATTATTCTGAGAAGTTTGATACCAAACTTCCCAGTATTCAGTGTAGCCATTATGGAGCTGTGGAGTTCGTTTTTGACAGACTCCCAGACCATATTCTCTTATGGCTACCCTGCACTTACAATGTCTAAGGTTTTGCTTAGACACTGTAAAGAAATGGCTCCCTGTTGCAGTTACCCCCCACTTTTTGCCTGATACTGATGCTGACTTGACTGAGAAGAGTGCTGGGACCCTGCTAACCAGGCCCCAGCACCAGTGTTCCTTCACCTAAAATGTACCATTGTATCCACAATTGGCACACCCTGGCATTCAGATAAGTCCCTTGTAACTGGTACTTCTAGTACCAAGGGCCCTGATGCCAAGGAAGGTCTCTAAGGGCTGCAGCATGTCTTATGCCACCCTAGAGACCCCTCACTCAGCACAGACACACTGCTTACAAGCCTGTGTGTGCTAGTGAGAACAAAATGAGTAAGTCGACATGGCTCTCCCCTCAGGGTGCCATGCCAGCCTCTCACTGCCTATGCAGTATAGGTAAGACACCCCTCTAGCAGGCCTTACAGCCCTAAGGCAGGGTGCACTATACCATAGGTGAGGGTACCAGTGCATGAGCATGGTACCCCTACAGTGTCTAAACAAAACCTTAGACATTGTAAGTGCAGGGTAGCCATAAGAGTATATGGTCTGGGAGCCTGTCAAACACGAACTCCACAGCACCATAATGGCTACACTGAAAACTGGGAAGTTTGGTATCAAACTTCTCAGCACAATAAATGCACACTGATGCCAGTGTACATTTTATTGTAAAATACACCACAGAGGGCACCTTAGAGGTGCCCCCTGAAACTTAACCGACTGTCTGTGTAGGCTGACTAGTTCCAGCAGCCTGCCACACCAGAGACATGTTGCTGGCCCCATGGGGAGAGTGCCTTTGTCACTCTGAGGCCAGTAACAAAGCCTGCACTGGGTGGAGATGCTAACACCTCCCCCAGGCAGGAGCTGTAACACCTGGCGGTGAGCCTCAAAGGCTCACCCCTTTGTCACAGCCCAGCAGGGCACTCCAGCTTAGTGGAGTTGCCCGCCCCCTCCGGCCACGGCCCCCACTTTTGGCGGCAAGGCTGGAGGGAACAAAGAAAGCAACAAGGAGGAGTCACTGACCAGTCAGGACAGCCCCTAAGGTGTCCTGAGCTGAGGTGACTCTAACTTTTAGAAATCCTCCATCTTGCAGATGGAGGATTCCTCCAATAGCGTTAGGATTGTGACCCCCTCCCCTTGGGAGGAGGCACAAAGAGGGTGTACCCACCCTCAGGGCTAGTAGCCATTGGCTACTAACCCCCCAGACCTAAACACGCCCTTAAATTTAGTATTTAAGGGCTACCCTGAACCCTAGAAAATTAGATTCCTGCAACTACAAGAAGAAGGACTGCCTAGCTGAAAAACCCCTGCAGAGGAAGACCAGAAGACGACAACTGCCTTGGCTCCAGAAACTCACCGGCCTGTCTCCTGCCTTCCAAAGATCCTGCTCCAGCGACGCCTTCCAAAGGGACCAGCGACCTCGACATCCTCTGAGGACTGCCCCTGCTTCGAAAAGACAAGAAACTCCCGAGGACAGCGGACCTGCTCCAAGAAAAGCTGCAACTTTGTTTCCAGCAGCTTTAAAGAACCCTGCAAGCTCCCCGCAAGAAGCGTGAGACTCGCAACACTGCACCCGGCGACCCCGACTCGGCTGGTGGAGATCCGACACCTCAGGAGGGACCCCAGGACTACTCTGATACTGTGAGTACCAAAACCTGTCCCCCCTGAGCCCCCACAGCGCCGCCTGCAGAGGGAATCCCGAGGCTTCCCCTGACCGCGACTCCTTGAACCTAAAGTCCCGACGCCTGGGAGAGACCCTGCACCCGCAGCCCCCAGGACCTGAAGGACCGGACTTTCACTGGAGAAGTGACCCCCAGGAGTCCCTCTCCCTTGCCCAAGTGGAGGTTTCCCCGAGGAATCCCCCCCTTGCCTGCCTGCAGCGCTGAAGAGATCCCGAGATCTCTCATAGACTAACATTGCGAACCCGACGCCTGTTCCTACACTGCACCCGGCCGCCCCCGCGCTGCTGAGGGTGAAATTTCTGTGTGGACTTGTGTCCCCCCCGGTGCCCTACAAAACCCCCCTGGTCTGCCCTCCGAAGACGCGGGTACTTACCTGCAAGCAGACCGGAACCGGGGCACCCCCTTCTCTCCATTCTAGCCTATGCGTTTTGGGCACCACTTTGAACTCTGCACCTGACCGGCCCTGAGCTGCTGGTGTGGTGACTTTGGGGTTGCTCTGAACCCCCAACGGTGGGCTACCTTGGACCAAGAACTGAACCCTGTAAGTGTCTTACTTACCTGGTAAAACTAACCAAAACTTACCTCCCCTAGGAACTGTGAAAATTGCACTTAGTGTCCACTTTTAAAACAGCTATTTGTCAATAACTTGAAAAGTATACATGCAATTTTTATGATTTGAAGTTCCTAAAGTACTTACCTGCAATACCTTTCGAATGAGATATTACATGTAGAATTTGAACCTGTGGTTCTTAAAATAAACTAAGAAAAGATATTTTTCTATATAAAAACCTATTGGCTGGATTTGTCTCTGAGTGTGTGTACTTCATTTATTGTCTATGTGTATGTACAACAAATGCTTAACACTACTCCTTGGATAAGCCTACTGCTCGACCACACTACCACAAAATAGAGCATTAGTATTATCTATTTTTACCACTATTTTACCTCTAAGGGGAACCCTTGGACTCTGTGCATGCTATTCCTTGCTTTGAAATAGCACATACAGAGCCAACTTCCTACACTGATCACACGACAAATTCCAAAATTGTCATTAGAAATTCATTTTTGCAATTTGAAATTTTTCTAAATTCTTAAAAGTCCTGCTAGGGCCTTGTGTGTTAAGTCCCTGTTTAGCATTGTCTTTTAGAGTTTAAAAGTTTGTTAAAGGTTTGAAATTAGATTCTAGAAACAGTTTTAGATTCTTTAAAAAGTCTTCCAACTTTTAGCAAAATAATGTCTGATACAGAGATGAATGTGGTGGAACTCGACACCACACCTTACCTCCATCTTAAGATGAGGGAGCTAAGGTCTCTCTGTAATATAAAGAAAATAACCATTGGCTCCAGACCTACCAAAATTCAGCTCCAGGAGCTGTTGGCAGAGTTTGAAAAAGCCAACCCCTCTGAGGATGACTTCACAGAGGAAGAAATTAGTGACTTGGAGGGCAATTCCCCCCTTCCAGTCCTAAATAGGGAGACCAGGGCCTCTCAAGCCCTGTCTCCAAAAATGATAGTCAGAAATGTTGCTTCCCTCACAGGAGGGTCCAGCATTTCTGAAATCACTGAGGATGCTCTCAGTGAGGATGACCCCCTGTTAGCCAGGATGGTCAAAAGATTGGCTTTGGAAAAGCAGCTCCTAGCCATAGAAAGGGAAAGAAAAGAGATGGGCCTAGGTCCCATCAATGGTGGCAGCAACTTAAATAGGGTCAGAGATTCTCCTGACATCCTAAAAATCCCCAAAGGGATTGTAACAAAATATGAAGATGGTGATGACATCACCAAATGGTTCACAGCTTTTGAGAGGGCTTGTGTAACCAGAAAAGTGAACAGATCTCACTGGGGTGCTCTCCTTTGGGAAATGTTCACTGGAAAGTGTAGGGATAGACTCCTCACACTCTCTGGAAAAGATGCAGAATCTTATGACCTCATGAAGAGTACCCTGATTGAGGGCTTTGGATTCTCCACTGAGGAGTATAGAATTAGGTTCAGGGGGGCTCAAAAATCCTCGAGCCAGACCTGGGTTGATTTTGTAGACTACTCAGTAAAAACACTAGATGGTTGGTTAACTGGAAATGAAGTGTGTGACTATGTTGGGCTTTATAATTTGTTTATGAAAGAACACATTTTAAGTAACTGCTTCAATGAAAAGTTGCATCAGTATCTGGTAGACCTAGGTCCAATTTCTCCCCAAGAATTGGGAAAGAAGGCAGACCACTGGGTCAAGACTAGGGTAACCAAAACTTCCACTGGGGGTGACCAAAAGAAAGGGGTTACAAAAACTCCCCAGGAGAAAGTGGGTAACACTAGAAACCAAGAAAAAGAGTCCTCTGTAGGCCCCCAAAAACCAGAACAGGTGGGTGGGCCCCAGGACACAACCCAAAACAAAGGTGGGTACCAGGGTAAGAACTGGGATGCCACTAAGGCATGGTGCCACAACTGTAAACAGTCTGGGCACCACACCAAGGACACTTCTTGTCCCAAAAACAAACCCCAGAACAAAATTCCTGGGGTAACCAGTGTAGCCATGGGAGATGACTCCTCAGATGAGGAGGTCTTCCTAGCCTTCAACTGGAAACAGGGCCCAACAGGTGAGTTGGAGATTCCAGAGGGAAGTAGACACTTCCACCACCTACTGGTGAATGGAATCCCAACCACTGCCCTGAGAGACACTTGTGCCAGTCACACTATTGTGCATGACAGGCTGGTGCTCTCAAACCAGTACATCCCAGGTGAGACTGCCAGGGTAAGAGTTAGCCTAGACAGGGTCACTAAGAGGCCTGTGGCTTTAGTGCCCATAGAAGTGGGTGGCACTCTTAGCTGGAGAAGGGTAGTAGTCAGTACAGACCTCCCCCTTGATTGTCTCCTTGGAAATGACTACCCAGAGGTTAGTCAGAGCCCAAGAGAGAAACTGGTCCAGTGCCAGTCCTCTCCCAAGGATTCTGGAAGTCCTGCCTCTGCAGTAAATGCAAGCAGGCCCCAGAAGAAGAAGAAAAGAAAACAGAGTAGGAAGGGTGGACACCCTTTAGCCAAGGTTACAGCAAGCCAAGGAGATTCTGCTCCAGTAGGGGAGAACTCCAAAAATGGCCCTGATAAAGTCCAACCTGACCCACAAGAAGTCCTGGCTAGTCAGGCAACTGTTAAACCTGAGTGGGTGGCTCCTCAGCTAACAGAAGAAAGAGTGGAAGAAGGGTGTTTACTACCAGATGTGGTAACCCCCCACTCCAATACAGCAGACAGGCAACCTGAACCCAAAGAAGCCTGTAACTTAGCCCCTTCCCTTTTAGGTGAAGAGCTAAAGGTGTGGTTCTGGGCACTGACAGCTGTCAGTGGCCTCTGCTGGGTGTTAGCCTTTATGGCTGCACTATCCTTAGCATGGTGGTCTGACCCCATGCCAAATAGCAAGTTAGGCCCCCTGACCCTATTGGTCATGGTGGGGTTACTCCAGCTCTGGGTAACCTCTCTGGGTAAGCTAGGGGTGACCCTGGCCAAGATAAGGTTAGCAGAGGTGGACACCTCTAAGACCAAAATAGAAAGAATGGGTGGAGACATTGAAGAGGCAGACAAGAGGCAATTCAGACTAGGTCCTATCACTGTGGAAGTGGGTCAGTTCCCCAAAGGGAATGACCTGAACAGAAGGATGTAAGGCAGAGTAGGCCCTGCAACTAACCAGCCTATTTCTTCTACTCTTCCTCGCCTGACAGACTAGGAAGACTCTCCCAGCTTGGGCTGAGTCTCCTGGCCTGTGGGCTGGGGGGGGGCTTGTGTAAAGAAATGGCTCCCTGTTGCAGTTACCCCCCACTTTTTGCCTGATACTGATGCTGACTTGACTGAGAAGAGTGCTGGGACCCTGCTAACCAGGCCCCAGCACCAGTGTTCCTTCACCTAAAATGTACCATTGTATCCACAATTGGCACACCCTGACATTCAGATAAAGTCCCTTGTAACTGGTACTTCTAGTACCCAGGGCCCTGATGCCAAGGAAGGTCTCTAAGGGCTGCAGCATGTCTTATGCCACCCTAGAGACCCCTCACTCAGCACAGACACACTGCTAACAAGCCTGTGTGTGCTAGTGAGAACAAAATGAGTAAGTCGACATGGCACTCCCCTCAGGGTGCCATGCCAGCCTCTCACTGCCTATGCAGTATAGGTAAGACACCCCTCTAGCAGGCCTTACAGCCCTAAGGCAGGGTGCACTATACCATAGGTGAGGGTACCAGTGCATGAGCATGGTACCCCTACAGTGTCTAAACAAAACCTTAGACATTGTAAGTGCAGGGTAGCCATAAGAGTATATGGTCTGGGAGTCTGTCAAACACGAACTCCACAGCACCATAATGGCTACACTGAAAACTGGGAAGTTTGGTATCAAACTTCTCAGCACAATAAATGCACACTGATGCCAGTGTACATTTTATTGTAAAATACACCACAGAGGGCACCTTAGAGGTGCCCCCTGAAACTTAACCGACTGTCTGTGTAGGCTGACTAGTTCCAGCAGCCTGCCACACTAGAGACATGTTGCTGGCCCCATGGGGAGAGTGCCTTTGTCACTCTGAGGCCAGTAACAAAGCCTGCACTGGGTGGAGATGCTAACACCTCCCCCAGGCAGGAGCTGTAACACCTGGCGGTGAGCCTCAAAGGCTCACCCCTTTGTCACAGCCCAGCAGGGCACTCCAGCTTAGTGGAGTTGCCCGCCCCCTCCGGCCACGGCCCCCACTTTTGGCAGCAAGGCTGGAGGGAACAAAGAAAGCAACAAGGAGGAGTCACTGGCCAGTCAGGACAGCCCCTAAGGTGTCCTGAGCTGAAGTGACTCTAACTTTTAGAAATCCTCCATCTTGCAGATGGAGGATTCCCCCAATAGGGTTAGGATTGTGGCCCCCTCCCCTTGGGAGGAGGCACAAAGAGGGTGTACCCACCCTCAGGGCTAGTAGCCATTGGCTACTAACCCCCCAGACCTAAACACGCCCTTAAATTTAGTATTTAAGGGCTACCCTGAACCCTAGAAAATTAGATTCCTGCAACTACAAGAAGAAGGACTGCCTAGCTGAAAACCCCTGCAGAGGAAGACCAGAAGACGACAACTGCCTTGGCTCCAGAAACTCACCGGCCTGTCTCCTGCCTTCCAAAGATCCTGCTCCAGCGACGCCTTCCAAAGGGCCCAGCGACCTCGACATCCTCTGAGGACTGCCCCTGCTTCGAAAAGACAAGAAACTCCTGAGGACAGCGGACCTGCTCCAAGAAAAGCTGCAACTTTGTTTCCAGCAGCTTTAAAGAACCCTGCAAGCTCCCCGCAAAAGGCGTGAGACTTGCAACACTGCACCCGGCGACCCCGACTCGGCTGGTGGCGATCCAACACCTCAGGAGGGACCCCAGGACTACTCTACGATTGTGAGTACAAAAACCTGTCCCCCCTGAGCCCCCACAGCGCCGCCTGCAGAGGGAATCCCGAGGCTTCCCCTGACCGCGACTCTTTGAATCCTAAGTCCCGACACCTGGGAGAGACCCTGCACCCGCAGCCCCCAGGACCTGAAGGACCGGACTTTCACTGGAGGAGTGACCCCCAGGAGTCCCTCTCCCTTGACCAAGTGGAGGTTTCCCCGAGGAATCCCCCCCTTGCCTGCCTGCAGCGCTGAAGAGATCCCGAGATCTCTCATAGACTAACATTGCGAACCCGACGCTTGTTTCTACACTGCACCCGGCCGCCCCCGCGCCGCTGAGGGTGAAATTTCTGTGTGGGCTTGTGTCCCCCCCGGTGCCCTACAAAACCCCCCTGGTCTGCCCTCCGAAGACGCGGGTACTTACCTGCAAGCAGACCGGAACCGGGGCACCCCCTTCTCTCCATTCTAGCCTATGTGTTTTGGGCACCACTTTGAACTCTGCACCTGACCGGCCCTGAGCTGCTGGTGTGGTGACTTTGGGGTTGCTCTGAACCCCCAACGGTGGGCTACCTTGGACCAAGAACTAAGCCCTGTAAGTGTCTTACTTACCTGGTTAACCTAACAAATACTTACCTCCCCTAGGAACTGTGAAAATTGCACTAAGTGTCCACTTTTAATACAGCTATTTGTGAATAACTTGAAAAGTATACATGCAATTTTGATGATTTGAAGTTCCTAAGGTACTTACCTGCAATACCTTTCGAATGAGATATTACATGTAGAATTTGAACCTGTGGTTCTTAAAATAAACTAAGAAAATATATTTTTCTATATAAAAACCTATTGGCTGGATTTGTCTCTGAGTGTGTGTACCTCATTTATTGTCTATGTGTATGTACAACAAATGCTTAACACTACTCCTTGGATAAGCCTACTGCTCGACCACACTACCACAAAATAGAGCATTAGTATTATCTATTTTTACCACTATTTTACCTCTAAGGGGAACCCTTGGACTCTGTGCATGCTATTCCTTACTTTGAAATAGCACATACAGAGCCAACTTCCTACAGACACTGTAGGGGCATAGTGCTCATGCACTGGTGCCCTCACCTATGGTATAGTGCACCCTGCCTTAGGGCTGTAAGGCCTACTAGAGGGGTGACTTACCTATACTGCATAGGCAGTGTGAGGTTGGCATGGCACCCTGAGGGGAGTGCCATGTCGACTTACTCGTTTTGTTCACATCAGCACACACAAGCTGGCAAGCAGTGTGTCTGTGCTGAGTGAGGGGTCCCCAGGGTGGCATAAGATATGCTGCAGCCCTTAGAGACCTTCCCTGGCATCAGGGCCCTTGGTACCAGGGGTACCAGTTACAAGGGACTTACCTGGGTGCCAGGGTTGTGCCAATTGTGGAAACAACTGTACATTTTAGGTGAAAGAACACTGGTGCTGGGGCCTGGTTAGCAGACAATATACTCTTTATGGCTACCCTGCACTTACAATGTCTAAGGTTTGGCTTCAACACTGTAGGGGCACAGTGCTCATGCAACTATGCCCTCACCTGTGGTATAGTGCATCCTGCCTCATGGCTGTAAGGCCTGCTACAGGGACTTACCTATGCCACAAGCAGTGGGTTGAGGGCATGGCACTCTGAGGGGAGTGCCATGTCGATAGCCATTTTCTCCCCACCAGCACACACAAGCTGTGAAGCAGTGTGCATGTGCTGAGTGAGGGGATCCGATGGTGGCATAATACATGCTGCAGCCCGTAGAAACCTTCCCTGGCCGCAGGGCCCTTGGTACCTGGGGTACCAGTTACAAGGGACTTATCTGTGTGCCAGGGCTGTGCCAATTATGCGAACAAAGGTACAGTTTAGGGTAAGAACACTGGGGCTGGGGCTGGGGCTTGGTTAGCAGGATCCCAGCACACTTTCAATCATAACAAGCATCAGCAAAAGGTTAGGGGGTAACCATGCCAAGGGAGGAATTTCCCTACAATAGCTCTGAGCAGTCCGTCAATAACCTCCTTAGTTACCTTCCTCTGAGCTCAGTGTCTGTTCGCTTTTGAGTAGCATAGTGCTATAAAAGAGCTTTCATTGAATTATTTCTTCCTGTCAAAGAGCATAAGAGGAAGAAGCCTGCTGTCTGTCCTCCTCCCTTTTGTACTCTAGGTTAAGATGTGGATTCAGATGATCAGTTGGTTGACCTACTGTGTAGCTGTGGTGATACCAAAAGCTGCCAGAGTACTTTTTCATGGAGTGGCCAGTTGAGTAGAGCTTTAAGTGCTGTCTCTTAGTTCCTAGACACCATTAAAAGTGACTAAAAAGAAATGCTCCAAAACAAGAAAAATGTGGGCTTATAATATTTTTGACATCTGTTGAGCCAGGACTAGCCACCTAAGGCTAACTGACCAATGTGTGACCTCTGCGACCAAAAAATCAGGTTGGTCCCACACAGACCTTTTGCAGCCCTAAAGGAGACTTCAGTGAACCCTCATGGTAAAAGTATTCAGCTTTGGTCCACTCTGCCCTGCTATGACTTAGACTTGTCCTCTTGGATATTTTGATGTTTTTAAGCTTTAATAAAAAAATTAAAAAAAAAAAGTTTCAAGGAGAAGACTCTGAATGTGCAAAGGTGCAAAAAAAAGATCCAACTGGCAAAGGGACTTTGTGGGTGCAAAATGTAAAGTTTCCTGCTCGTAGCTTTTTCTGCCAAAACCAGTGCCTTCGGCAAGTGGGCGTTGTCCAATGACTGTCTGACTTTGTTGAATTCATCTGTCAGCTTTGCCCTGCTTGGAAAGATTCCTACTTCCGTAAACGAAGACTAAAATAGGAAGTTAAATCTTTGACTGGGTCGCCCCACTGTGTTTACCCGACCTCTGTTGCTCTGCAGTCACTCAGCTTGCCTTTTGATTAGGCTTTGCTTTGACTTTTTAATAGTTTTAGTACTATGAATAACTAAGTCATTTTTCATTATATAAGCTTGTCTTATTTGTACCATAACTATGAAGCTTGAACCCAGGATTATTTGTTAAATCTGTGTTATTTGCCAGGCAAGATTTTGTACCTATTACTTGTGAAGGACATGCAACCTCTCCTACCAATAACCAATTTTCTTACAAAAAGTAAGTAACCATTCCTGTTTGATAGATTTTTTTTGATGTTTGATCAAAACATCCAGTTTGCTGATTTTTATCTTACATTTGGACATTCAGCAGCCACTTTTCTGATCTGTGTTTTGACAGATATCCAGCTCTAATCTTTCTGGGTGTGTTTTGCTTCCTTCAGATGGGGCCGTTGGAAAGATATCCTGTCCCATGGGCGGTTTAAGCGACGAATGTCAGAAAGAGATGTGGAGATCATCTGCCGCACTATCTTGGTTTATTGCCTGTTGCACTATCGCGGGGATGAGACCATCAAGAGCTTCATCTGGGACCTGATCAGCCCACTTGAAAATGGGCAGTCAAAGGAACTGCAGAACCACACTGGTAATTGTAAGACCTAATGATGGGCATTGATGCTCACCACCTACAGATCATTGATATCAAGCGTATTGTGTTGAGAGAGAGAGAGATAGTGTGCGTGTGGGAGTGAGTGTATGGGTGTGCAGGTGTGCGCATGTGTACTGAGTCATTGGTCCTAGAGGAGCAAAGCTCTGAATCGGTTTCCTACTCTCCTTACTTCCTACTTTTGTAGATTAAAGGCTGTGTATCTATGTACCAATTACGCTTAACTGTACCGTCCTATAGGTGATAATCTGTATGTTCGATGGCATCTGTCGCTGTAGATACGCATGTTCTGCAATAGCTCGCCATCTGGTGTTGGGCCGGAGTGTTACAAGTTGTTTTTCTTCGAAGAAGTCTTTCGAGTCACGGGACCGAGTGACTCCTCCTTTTGTCTCCATTGCGCATGGGCGTCGACTCCATCTTCGATTGTTTTTTTTCCGCCATCGGGTTCGGACGTGTTCCTGTCGCTCCGAGTTTCGGAACGGAAAATTAGCTAATTTCGGAAGATTTTCGTCGGTATTGTTGCGTTCGGGATCGGTGTACTTAGATTCCACACCGCATCGAAGAGCTCCGGTGCCCTTCGGGGTAGTTTTTCGATCCTCCGTCGGGGCCTGGTCGGCCCGACCGCGTGCTGAAGAACGCCGATGGAACGGACCCCGTTCCGTTTCTGCCCCAAATGCCACAATAAGTACCCTTACACAGACCAACACTTGGTCTGCAACCTGTGCCTGTCACCTGAGCACAGCGAAGACACCTGCGAGGCCTGTCGTGCGTTCCGGTCCCGAAAAACACTCCGAGACCGTCGAGCCAGAAGACTTCAGATGGCGTCCGCACCGACAGCCCAACGGGAGTTCGAGGAACAGGAAGAAGAAGGTACCTTCTCGATCCAAGACTCAGACTCCGAAGGATTCGACGACACATAAACCGTGAGTAAGACGTCGAAAACCACACAAAGAAACATTTACAAGGCCCAGGGGACGCCACTGCCACCAGGCCATGGCTCGACCCATAAATTCGGTGACCGACCGTCGGCACCGAAAAAGGCCCAAACAGTGCCGAGATCGTCCGACTCCGGTCGAGACACCGGCACGCAGCCTTCTCGGGACCGAGAAAGTGCTGGAGACAAGCCTCGACACCGAGATGCCGGTGTGGACACGGCTCGGCGCCGAGACAGCGGCACCGAAACAGATCGACGCCGAGAGGTTTCGGCCCCGAAAAGGAAAAAAGTCACCTCGGAGCTGAAAAAACACGCAGACAAAGTTTCGACGCCGAAACAAACTGCAAGCGACCCAGCTTCAGGCTCTTATACAGAAGAGCACTCGCTAACCTCCCAAATGCAAAAGCATAGGTTTGAGGAAGAGCTACAAGCAACTGATGTGGACCATACGCAAAAGCGTATCTTCATTCAGCAGGGGACAGGAAAGATAAGCACCCTTCCCCCCATTAGGAGAAAGAGAAGGTTGGAGTTCCAGACGGAACAAGCACCACAACCAAAAGTGGTGAAAAGAGTTACACCACCACCCTCTCCTCCGCCCGTGATTAACGTTTCACCAGCACAAACTCCATCTCACTCCCCAGCTCACACCACCATGAGCCAGGGTGATCAAGATCAGGACGCATGGGACCTATACGACGCCCCAGTGTCAGATAACAGCCCGGAGGCATACCCTACAAAGCCATCTCCACCAGAAGACAGCACCACGTACTCTCAGGTGGTGGCTAGAGCAGCACAATTTCATAACGTAAGCCTCCACTCAGAACAGGTCGAGGATGATTTCTTGTTCAACACACTCTCCTCCACCCACAGCTCCTACCAAAGCCTGCCTATGCTCCCTGGTATGCTCCGGCACGCAAAAGACATATTTAAGGAGCCGGTCAAAAGTAGAGCAATCACACCAAGGGTGGAAAAGAAGTATAAGCCGCCTCCTACGGACCCGGTTTTCATCACTACACAGCTGCCACCAGACTCTGTTGTTGTAGGAGCAGCTAGGAAAAGGGCCAACTCTCACATCTGGAGATGCACCACCCCCAGATAAAGAAAGCCGCAAGTTCGATGCAGCTGGTAAGAGAGTCGCAGCACAAGCTGCAAACCAGTGGCGCATCGCGAACTCCCAGGCACTACTTGCGCGCTATGACAGAGCCCACTGGGACGAGATGCAACATCTCATTGAACATCTGCCCAAGGACTTCCAAAATAGGGCAAAACAAGTGGTTGAGGAGGGACAGACCATCTCCAACAACCAGATACGTTCCTCCATGGACGCTGCAGATACAGCTGCACGGACAATTAATACATCTGTAACTATCAGAAGGCATGCATGGCTCCGAACGTCTGGATTTAAACCAGAGATTCAACAAGCAGTTCTCAATATGCCTTTTAATGAAAAAGAACTGTTCGGTCCAGAAGTGGACACAGCGATTGAGAAACTCAAAAAAGATACGGACACTGCCAAAGCCATGGGCGCACTCTACTCCCCGCAGAGCAGAGGGAATTACAGCACATTCCGTAAAACGCCCTTTCGAGGGGGGTTTCGGGGTCAAAGCACACAAGCCAGCACCTCACAAGCAACACCGTCCACTTACCAGGGACAGTATAGAGGAGGTTTTCGGGGACAATATAGAGGAGGGCAATTCCCTAGAAATAGAGGGAGATTTCAAAGCCCCAAAACCCCTACTACTAAACAATGACTCACATGTCACTCACCCCCTCCACACAACACCAGTGGGGGGGAAGAATAGGTCATTATTACAAAGCATGGGAGGAAATCACTACAGACACTTGGGTTCTAGCAATTATCCAACATGGTTATTGCATAGAATTTCTACAATTCCCTCCAAACATACCACCAAAAGCACAAAATTTAACAACACACCATTCCAATCTCCTGGAGATAGAAGTGCAGGCACTATTGCAAAAGAATGCAATCGAATTAGTGCCAAACACACAAATAAACACAGGAGTTTACTCACTGTACTTTCTGATACCAAAGAAGGACAAAACGCTGAGACCAATCCTAGACCTCAGAGTAGTGAACACTTTCATCAAATCAGACCACTTCCACATGGTCACACTACAAGAAGTATTGCCATTGCTAAAACTACACGACTACATGGCAACTTTAGACCTCAAGGATGCTTATTTCCATATACCAATACACCCATCGCACAGTGTAGGAAGTTGGCTCTGTATGTGCTATTTCAAAGTAAGGAATAGCATGCACAGAGTCCAAGGGTTCCCCTTAGAGGTAAAATAGTGGTAAAAATAGATAATACTAATGCTCTATTTTGTGGTAGTGTGGTCGAGCAGTAGGCTTATCCAAGGAGTAGTGTTAAGCATTTGTTGTACATACACATAGACAATAAATGAGGTACACACACTCAGAGACAAATCCAGCCAATAGGTTTTGTTATAGAAAAATATCTTTTCTTAGTTTATTTTAAGAACCACAGGTTCAAATTCTACATGTAATATCTCATTCGAAAGGTATTGCAGGTAAGTACTTTAGGAACTTCAAATCATCAAAATTGCATGTATACTTTTCAAGTTATTCACAAATAGCTGTTTTAAAAGTGGACACTTAGTGCAATTTTCACAGTCCCTAGGGGAGGTAAGTATTTGTTAGGTTAACCAGGTAAGTAGGACACTTACAGGGCTTAGTTCTGGGTCCAAGGTAGCCCACCGTTGGGGGTTCAGAGCAACCCCAAAGTCACCACACCAGCAGCTCAGGGCCGGTCAGGTGCAGAGTTCAAAGTGGTGCCCAAAACACATAGGCTAGAATGGAGAGAAGGGGGTGCCCCGGTTACGGTCTGCTTGCAGGTAAGTACCCGCGTCTTCGGAGGGCAGACCAGGGGGGTTTTGTAGGGCACCGGGGGGGACACAAGCCCACACAGAAATTTCACCCTCAGCGGCGCGGGGGCGGCCGGGTGCAGTGTAGAAACAGGCGTCGGGTTCGTAATGTTAGTCTATGAGAGATCTCGGGATCTCTTCAGCGCTGCAGGCAGGCAAGGGGGGGATTCCTCGGGGAAATCTCCACTTGGGCAAGGGAGAGGGACTCCTGGGGGTCACTTCTCCAGTGAAAGTCTGGTCCTTCAGGTCCTGGGGGCTGCGGGTGCAGGGTCTCTCCCAGGCGTCGGGACTTTAGGTTCAAAGAATCGCGGTCAGGGGAAGCCTCGGGATTCCCTCTGCAGGCGGCGCTGTGGGGGCTCAGGGGGGACAGGTTTTGGTACTCACAGTATCAGAGTAGTCCTGGGGTCCCTCCTGAGGTGTCGGATCTCCACCAGCCGAGTCGGGGTCGCCGGGTGCAGTGTTGCAAGTCTCACGCTTCTTGCGGGGAGCTTGCAGGGTTCTTTAAAGCTGCTGGAAACAAAGTTGCAGCTTTTCTTGGAGCAGGTCCGCTGTCCTCGGGAGTTTCTTGTCTTTTCGAAGCAGGGGCAGTCCTCAGAGGATGTCGAGGTCGCTGGTCCCTTTGGAAGGCGTCGCTGGAGCAGGATCTTTGGAAGGCAGGAGACAGGCCGGTGCGTTTCTGGAGCCAAGGCAGTTGTCGTCTTCTGGTCTTCCGCTGCAGGGGTTTTCAGCTAGGCAGTCCTTCTTCTTGTAGTTGCAGGAATCTAATTTTCTAGGGTTCAGGGTAGCCCTTAAATACTAAATTTAAGGGCGTGTTTAGGTCTGGGGGGTTAGTAGCCAATGGCTACTAGCCCTGAGGGTGGGTACACCCTCTTTGTGCCTCCTCCCAAGGGGAGGGGGTCACAATCCTAACCCTATTGGGGGAATCCTCCATCTGCAAGATGGAGGATTTCTAAAAGTTAGAGTCACTTCAGCTCAGGACACCTTAGGGGCTGTCCTGACTGGCCAGTGACTCCTCCTTGTTTTTCTCATTATTTTCTCCGGCCTTGCCGCCAAAAGTGGGGCCTGGCCGGAGGGGGCGGGCAACTCCACTAGCTGGAGTGTCCTGCTGGGTTGGCACAAAGGAGGTGAGCCTTTGAGGCTCACCGCCAGGTGTGACAATTCCTGCCTGGGGGAGGTGTTAGCATCTCCACCCAGTGCAGGCTTTGTTACTGGCCTCAGAGTGACAAAGGCACTCTCCCCATGGGGCCAGCAACATGTCTCGGTTTGTGGCAGGCTGCTAAAACTAGTCAGCCTACACAGATAGTCGGTTAAGTTTCAGGGGGCACCTCTAAGGTGCCCTCTGGGGTGCATTTTATAATAAAATGTACACTGGCATCAGTGTGCATTTATTGTGCTGAGAAGTTTGATACCAAACTTCCCAGTTTTCAGTGTAGCCATTATGGTGCTGTGGAGTTCGTGTTTGACAGACTCCCAGACCATATACTCTTATGGCTACCCTGCACTTACAATGTCTAAGGTTTTGTTTAGACACTGTAGGGGTACCATGCTCATGCACTGGTACCCTCACCTATGGTATAGTGCACCCTGCCTTAGGGCTGTAAGGCCTGCTAGAGGGGTGGCTTACCTATACTGCATAGGCAGTGAGAGGCTGGCATGGCACCCTGAGGGGAGTGCCATGTCGACTTACTCGTTTTGTCCTCACTAGCACACACAAGCTGGCAAGCAGTGTGTCTGTGCTGAGTGAGAGGTCTCCAGGGTGGCATAAGACATGCTGCAGCCCTTAGAGACCTTCCTTGGCATCAGGGCCCTTGGTACTAGAAGTACCAGTTACAAGGGACTTCTCTGGATGCCAGGGTCTGCCAATTGTGGATACAAAAGTACAGGTTAGGGAAAGAACACTGGTGCTGGGGCCTGGTTAGCAGGCCTCAGCACACTTTCAATTGTAAACATAGCATCAGCAAAGGCAAAAAGTCAGGGGGCAACCATGCCCAGGAGGCATTTCCTTACACACAGGAAATACCTAAGGTTTGTATTCAAAGGAATACATTACCAATTCAAGGTACTGCCTTTCGGATTAACAACCGCACCAAGAGTCTTTACCAAATGTCTAGCGGTAGTCGCTGCACACATAAGAAGGCAGCAAATACATGTGTTCCCATATTTGGACGACTGGCTAATCAAGGCCCATTCGTTCATACAGTGCTCAAATCACACAAATCAGATCATACAAACCCTCTTCAAACTCGGGTTCACCGTCAATTTCACAAAATCTAAAATTCTGCCACGCAAGGTACAACAATACCTGGGAGCCATAATAGACACATCAAAGGGAGTAGCCACTCCAAGTCCACAAAGAATTCAAAATTTCAACACCATCATACAACGCATGTATCCAACACAAAAGATACAGGCAAAGATGGTATTACAACTCCTAGGCATGATGTCATCATGCATAGCCATTGTCCCAAACGCAAGACTGCACATGAGGCCCTTACAACAATGCCTAGCATCACAGTGGTCTCAAGCACAGGGTCACCTTCTAGATCTGGTGTTAATAGACCGCCAAACTTACCTCTCGCTTCTGTGGTGGAACAACATAAATTTAAACAAGGGGCGGCCTTTCCAAGACCCAGTGCCACAATACGTAATAACAGATGCTTCCATGACAGGGTGGGGAGCACACCTCGATCAACACAGCATACAAGGACAATGGAACGTACATCAAACAAAACTGCATATCAATCACCTAGAACTTCTAGCAGTTTTTCAAGCACTAAAAGCTTTCCAACCAATAATAGTTCACAAATACATTCTCGTCAAAACAGACAACATGACAACAATGTATTATCTAAACAAGCAGGGAGGGACGCACTCCACGCAGTTAAGCCTGCTAGCACAAAAAATTTGGCATTGGGCAATTCACAACCAAATTCGCCTAATTGCACAGTTTATACCAGGGATACAAAATCAACTCGCAGACAATCTCTCTCGAGATCACCAACAGGTCCACGAATGGGAAATTCACCCCCAAATTCTGAACACTTATTTCAAACTCTGGGGAACACCTCCGATAGACTTGTTTGCGACAAGGGAGAACACAAAATGCCAAAACTTCGCATCCAGGTACCCACACAAACAATCCCAAGGCAATGCCCTATGGATGAACTGGTCAGGGATATTTGCTTACGCTTTTCCTCCTCTCCCTCTCCTTCCTTACCTGGTAAACCAACTCAGTCAAAGCAAACTCACTCATATTGATAGCACCAACTTGGGCAAGGCAACCCTGGTACACAACGCTGCTAGACCTATCAGTGGTACCCTGCATCAAATTGCCCAACAGGCCAAATCTGTTGACACAGCACAACCAAAAGATCAGACACCCTGATCCAGCATCGCTGAATCTAGCAATCTGGCTCCTGAAATCCTAGAATTCGGGCACTTACAACTTACCCAAGAATGTATGGAAGTCATAAAACAAGCAAGAAGGCCATCCACCAGGCACTGCTATGCAAGTAAATGGAAGAGGTTTGTTTGCTACTGCCATATTAATCAAATACAACCATTACACACAACTCCAGAACATGTAGTGGGTTACTTGCTTCACTTACAAAAATCTAACCTAGCTTTCTCTTCCATTAAGATTCACCTTGCAGCAATATCTGCATACCTGCAGACTACCTATTCAACTTCCCTATATAAAATACCAGTCATTAAAGCATTCATGGAGGGCCTTAGGAGAATTATACCACCAAGAACACTACCTGTTCCTTCATGGAACCTAAATGTTGTCCTAACTAGACTTATGGGTCCACCTTTTGAACCCATGCACTCCTGCGACATACAGTTCCTAACCTGGAAGGTGGCATTTCTCATCGCCATTACTTCCCTGAGAAGAGTAAGCGAGATTCAGGCGTTCACTATACAGGAACCTTTTATACAACTACACAAAAATAAAGACGTCCTAAGGACCAATCCTAAATTTTTGCCAAAGGTTATTTCACCGTTCCATCTAAATCAAACAGTGGAACTTCCAGTGTTCTTTCCACAGCCAGATACCGTAGCTGAAAGGGCACTACATACATTAGATGTCAAAAGAGCATTGATGTATTACATTGACAGAACAAAGAACATCAGAAAGACTAAACAACTCTTTATTGCATTTCAAAAACCTCATGCAGGAAACCCAATTTCAAAACAAGGTATAGCCAGATGGATAGTTAAATGCATCCAAATCTGCTACCTTAAAGCTAAACGACAGCTGCCCATTACACCAAGGGCACACTCAACCAGAAAGAAAGGTGCTACCATGGCCTTTCTAGGAAACATCCCAATGCAAGAAATCTGTAAGGCAGCCACATGGTCTACGCCTCACACATTCACCAAGCACTACTGTGTAGACGTGTTATCCGCACAACAAGCCACAGTAGGTCAAGCCGTATTAAGGACATTATTTCAAACTACTTCCACTCCTACAGGCTGATCCACCGCTTTTGGGGAAATAACTGCTTACTAGTCTATGCAGAACATGCGTATCTACAGCGACAGATGCCATCGAACTGAAAATGTCACTTACCCAGTGTACATCTGTTCGTGGCATCAGTCGCAGTAGATTCGCATGTGCCCACCCGCCTCCCCGGGAGCCTGTAGCAGTTTGGAAGTTACCTTCAATTATTTATATATGTATCATCTCAACCTTAAATAGGTGCATACTTAGTCACTCCATTGCATGGGCACTATTACTACAATTCAACTCCTACCTCACCCTCTGCGGGGAAAAACAATCGAAGATGGAGTCGACGCCCATGCGCAATGGAGACAAAAGGAGGAGTCACTCGGTCCCGTGACTCGAAAGACTTCTTCGAAGAAAAACAACTTGTAACACTCCGGCCCAACACCAGATGGCGAGCTATTGCAGAACATGCGAATCTACTGCGACTGATGCCACGAACAGATGTACACTGGGTAAGTGACATTTTCATTCTTTGCCATTCCGTTGATCTGATCTGAAGATGCAATGTATTTTGTAATGATTTACAACATTAAGGGGGTCATTTTGACCCCGGCTGTACATGATAATGTGATTACGATCCCCAACCCCCCATACACGCACACACTGGCTGACACGCCCCACGCATGTACACACTCACTCACACTGGCAGACATGCATTTATTCTCGCTCACATCTGTACACATTCACACTGACATGCAGACACGCTGTAGGAAGTTGGCTCTGAATATACTACCCCAATGCACAGAGTCCAAGGGTTCCCCTTAGAGGTTGATAGTGGCAAAAATAGATCATTCTAATGCTCTATTTTGTGGTAGTGTGGTCGAGCAGTAGGCTTATCAGAGCATTTGTTTTACACACGCACAGGCAATAAATGAGGAACACACACTCAGACTTACTCCAGGCCAATCGTTTTTATATAGAAAAATCTTTTCTTTGTTTATTTTAGAACCACAAGATTAAAGTTAAGTACATTAAATGCAAGGTACTTCACACAGGTAAGTATAGAACTTAGTTAAAATGGCAAGAAGCTATTTTAAAAGTGGACATAGTGCAAAAATCTACAGTTCCTGGGGGAGGTAAGTTTGGTTAGGTTTTGCAGGTATGTAAAGCACTTACACAGTCAGTCTCCTGGACATAGGCAGCCCACCGTTGGGGGTTCAAGGCAACCCCAAAGTCACCTCACCAGAAACACAGGGCCGGTCAGGTGCAGAGGTCAAAGGAGGGCTCAAAGCACATAGGGGCCTATGGAGAACAGGGGTGCTCCAGGCCCGGTCTGCTGGCAGGTAAGTACCTGCCTCTTCGGGGAGCAGACCAGGGGGGGTTTGTAGAGCACTGGGTGGGGGGAGGAGGGCAAACAGGCACACACAACACACCCTCAGCGGAACAGGGGGGCGGCCGGGTACAGTGTGTAAGGTAGGCGTCGGGTTTGCCACAGGAAGCAATGGAGGTACCCGGCGGTCACTTGGGAGATGCAAGCAGGGCACGGGGGCTTCTTGGGCCAGCCACCAAGTGGGCTAGGATGAGGGCCGCCTGCTGGTCACTCCTACACTGGTGGGTGGTTCCTCCCAGTCCCGGGGGCTGCAGGTGCAGTGCTTGGTCCAGGTGTCGGGTTCCTTGTTACCTGGCAATCGTGGTCAGGGGGAGCCTCTGGATCCCCTCTGCAGGCGTCACTGTAGGGGTGCGGGGGTGGGGGTGTCGACTCAGGTTACTCACGTCGTCGCAGTCGCCTGGGAGTCCTCTCTGCAGTGTTAGTTCTCTGGAGTTCGAGCCGGGGGTGTCGGGTGCAGAGTGTGAAGTCTCGTGCTTCCGGCGGGAAGGGAGAGTTCTTTTTAAGTTGTTTTAAAGTTGCAAAAATGTTGCAGTTGGTGAACAGTGCCGCTGTTCTCGGGAGTTTCTTGGTCCTTCGGGTTCAGGGCAGTCCTCTGAGTCCTCAGAGGTCGCTGGTCCCTGTTGGATGCGTTGCTGTGCAGGTTCTTTGAGTCTGGGGACACGCCGATAGGGCTGGGTCCAAGTCACTTGTTGTTTCCGTCGTCTCTTCGGGGCTTTCAGGTCAGCTGTCCTTCTTTGTGTAGGTTGCAGGAATCTAATTTCCTTGGTTCAGGGTCGCCCCTAAATACTAAATTTAGGGGTGTGGTTAGGTCTGGGGGGCAGTAGCCAGTGGCTACTGTCCTGGAGAGTGTCTACACCCTCCTTGTGCCTCCTCGCTGAGGGGAGGGGGGTCACATCCCTATTCCTATTGGGGAAATCCTCCAATCTCAATATGGAGGATTTCTAAAGGCAGGGGTCACCTCAGCCCAGGACACCTTAGAGGCGGTCCTGACCGGTAGGTGACTCCTCCTTGTTCTTCTCATTATATCCTCCAGCCTTGCTGCCAAAAGTGGGGTCAGTGGCCGGAGGGGCGGGCATCTCCACTAGCAGGGATGCCCTGGGGTGCTGTAACAAAAGGCATGAGCCTTTGAGGCTCACCACCAGGTGTTACAGTTCCTGCAGGGGGAGATGAGAAGCGCCTCCACCCAGTACAGGCTTTGTTCCTGGCCACAAAGTGACAAAGGCACTCACCCCATGTGGCCAGAAACTCGTCTGGTTGTGGTAGGCTGACAGAAACTGGTCAGCCTTAGCACTAGGAGTCAGACTGGTATTCAGTGGACATCTCTAAGATGCCCTCTGGGTGTATTTTACAATACATCCCACACTGGCATCAGTGTGCATTTATTGTAATGAGAAGTTTGATACCAAACTTCCCAGATTTCAGTGTAGCCATTATGGAACGGTGGAGTTCGTGTTTGACAAACTCCCAGACCATATACTCTTTATGGCTACCCTGTACTTACAATATCTAAAGTTTTGCTTAGACACTGTAGGGGCATAGTGCTCATGCACGTATTTCCTTGTCTGTGGTATAGTGCACCCTGCCTTAGGGCTGTAAGGCCTGCTAGAGGGGTGACTTACCTATGCCACAGGCAGTGAGAGGTGGGCATGGCACTCTGAGGGGAGTGCCATGTCGACTTACTCATTTTCTACCCACCAGCACACACTACCACAAAATGGAGTATTAAAATTATCTACCTTTGCCACTATCTTACCTCTAAGGGGAACCCTTGGACTCTGTGCACACTATTTCTTACTTTGAAATAGTATATAAAGAGCCAACTTCCTACATTGGTGGATCAGCAGTGGCGTTTAGGACTTTGCATTTGCTGAACTATTCAGCCAGTACCTGATCACACGACTAAATTAAAAAATTGTCATTAGAAAGTGATTGTTGCAATTTGGGCTATTTTTCTACATTTTTAAAAGTCCTGCCAGGGCCTTGTGTAAGTCCCTGTTAGCATTTCTTTTAGAGTTTAAAAGTTTTGTAAATGTTTGGATTAAGTTCTAGAGAGAGTTTTAGATCCTTAAAAAGTATCCCAACTTTTAGAAAAATAATGTCTAGCACAGAAGAGATGGTGGTGGAACTCAACCTCACCCCTTACCTGCATCTAAGGATGTCAGAGTTAAGGACTCTCTGTAAAATACGTTTCCCAACTCTGGACTCTGTGCACACTATTTCTTACTTTGAAATAGTAGATCCAGATCCAACTTCCTACACCGCCATTCTCATAATGTGGGCCTATGTGTGTATATTCTAAAGGTGAAATGCTTTACCTTTGTGTCAGTTTAGCCAGCCATCAACTTTCGGATTTAACAGCCTTTGTAACCTGTGCTGCTTTCCAGACTTTTCCATATGTGGAGGAAGTATGTTTGTTATAACCCACCCAAATACATTCCTATTTTTGAAAGACCCAGAAGCCTGTGCCCAATTGTGGAGACTTAATGCTACTATCCAAGTTTATCGACTTTGGCTTTTATGATGATAAACATTGAGATTAATAATATAGATGCCTAAGAGTTCTGATAAATACTTAGTGTAATTGGCGAAATTGTTGAAATATTGTGATTTGTTGCTGTATGTTAACTGCTACAATGTCTTCTTGACTGTTTATCTGATTATTTGGTCTGCTGCCCATCATACTCTTTCCGGTTGCCTGCCAGGTCTTTCCATCCCAGTGCCTCGCGGGCGCAAAGGCAAGAAGATGAAATCCCAAAACAACTTTGATGTCCATAAGGCCGACTGGATACGCAAGTACAACCCAGACTCAATCTTCCAAGATGAGGGTTATAAGAAGCACCTCAAACACCAGTGCAATAAGTAAGTTCAACACCTGCTTAGACTGTAGTCTGTGAATCAAGGGCTGGATATCTTTTCAAGCACAGGTGCAGCAAGGGAAGGCCACGTAACTACTTCAGTTGATGCAAAAATTTGACATCTTTCACCCAGGTTCTGTACTCTATAAGCTCGGTTACATAAGTGATAGAATAGATATCTGCATATGCTTTGGTGCTACAATAGAGAGCCACAAATCTGCTCAAGAACCAGTGTAGCATGTGAAAGCTGAATATATGAAAGTATGACTTAATCTACTTGCATTTGTAATGAGTGGCCTTTAGTGTTGCACAGAAGACACGTGCTTTTTATGGGTGAGCGCAAAGTGCTCCGTCCATTCTGTAATCTCTCGTTGGGCTTGAAACCACGCCCATGCCACGTCAGTCACTTACATTGGTTCGTGTGCTTGCCCTTTAAAATCTGTGTGCTTTCATTTGGGAAAGGCATGCATATGTTTTGCCTTTTCTGGTGTTTAGGCCACCTACACAGCACCGGTAAAGTACAAAAAACATACGAGGCTCGATGTTTTCAGCCTGGAGTCCGGACTACTTTATCTGTTTTTTTTCCACGCAGCGCGATCGTGCTGCATTTTACATAGCGTGATCGCGCTGCGTTTTTTTTTTGTTGCTTTACAACGCTAATAGCTCTAACAAATGCGAGACCCGTTGCATTGAAAATGCCTGTTTAGTTTAGCACTCTCCGAAGAGACAGCCACGTGATCTGCAGCAAGTGGCGTGCAAGTGATCTTAGACATAAAACAGGAAATTTTGTGAATTCTTTGAACTGCCTCACCTCACAAGTAAAGGAGTCCTGTTTCAGTTTTCAAAGAGAACTTTAACTTTGAAAAATGAGCCTATTGAGTAAGGCAAAGGTTTAGACCTGGCAGGTGTTTCTAGTGTTGCAAAATGAAGTTGAGAACGTCTGGTGGTCTTAATCTGAGTTTGGTTGTCAGGTGTCTGCAAGCATTTCTTAAACTCGGTTGTATGCATTTGGCTAGCCAGATACTATCCCTGTGTTTTTTGTGGCATAAGAATATTACCATTTGCTTACTAAGGACCACTGCTGTGATAGAGAGCATGGACCGTTGATATTTTATAACTCAATCTTAATCTTTGAAAATTTACAGGGTACTACTTCGTGTCCGGATGCTCTATTATCTGAGGCAGGAGGTCATTGGAAATCAAGCCATGCGTGTTTTGGGGGGAACTGATGCCAGGTATGGTCACTTTTTTGTTTTTTTAACCTTTACATATCTGTTTTCTTGTAACTGCACCCTTATCTAGCCGAATCTGTTCCATTCCTTACATTCAGAGCAGTAATCAATGTACCAGCCCATTAATTGATTAGAAAAGCCCCATACTACTTCAAATTAGACCTGATCTAAATGATATAGAAACATTCCTGTGGAATAGAAAGATGTATTTCCCTCATCTTTGCTGCATCTTGTACGATATGATCAGTCAGAAACAAGAAAAAACAGGCAGTAGACTGCCTTAGATCACCTTTTCACTATTGGAGGAGTATGGGAGCTGTTATGTATTGTTATACTAGTATTCTGTTTATTGCATCACTTTCTTCCTTCTGTAATCCCTGCAGAGCAATTGACATTTGGTTACCAGAGGTGGATCCTTTGGAGGTGCCAACAGGCTGGTGGGACACGGAGGCTGACAAGTCTTTGCTTCTTGGAGTCTTTAAGCATGGTATGTTGATTGACTCTTACTCTATAGACATTGAAATTGTAATATCAAAAATATAGCACCTTTTATACAGTGTTTTAAAGGCATTTCATTAAGGTAGAATCTTTTATGGTAGTTTATAAGAGACATTTTGTTCTTTTAGATCATAAGGCCAGACAAAGCACGCCATTTGCATTGCTTCTATATTGGTAATGCAATCAGTGGGTCCCTTCATATTTCTCCAGTGGAGAAACATAGTAAGGAAGTTTAGAAAAGTGCCTCTTTTGACATGCAACCCACCCACCTACCCTAAGTGAAGGCCGCTGAGGGCTGCAGCATGAATTGTACGATCCCACGGACCCTCTCACTAAGTGCACACAGTGCTGCTTTTGTAGGCTACGTGTCTTGGTGCAGAACTAAAATGAAAACACAACCCTCTAGCAAGCCTTCCAGCCCCAAAGGCAGGGTTCATTTTATTGCATGTGAGGACATACTTGCGTGAGCAGATATGCTCCTGTTATGTCTTTGTCGATTCTCAGACATAGTAAGTGAACAGGCAAGCCATTTTAAGTACATGTGCTGGACACTGGTCATTAAGAGTTCCCCAGCTACACGATGGTTGCACAGAAATATAGGGATGTTTGGTATGTCTCATATTAATAAACCCTCACTGAATCCAGTGATGGATTTATTAATACTTGCACTCAGAGGGTGCCTTAGAGGTGACCCCTGAAAACCTACCAATTCCTACACGGACTGGTCAAAACCAGTGCAGCCACCTTAGACAGAGTTCTGACCCCCCTTAGGTGAGAGTCAACACTCTTGAGGGCTCAGAACAAAGGCCTGCTCTGGGAAGAGTTGTGACCTCCTCTCCCAGGCAGGACGGACATTCCAGGGTGGGGAGTTTCAAGGCATTGCTGCCTTTATAATGCGACCCAGGTCTCACCAGATAGTGGAGATGACCAGTCCTCCTGTCCTGACCCCACTTTTGGTGGCCTCGCAGGCGGGAAAATTAGTTAATTTAGGCGGGGTGCCCACTTCATGCCAGTCCCACCCCTAAGGTGGACGAGCTGAAGTGGATACTCCTTTTAAACTCCTCCATCTTGTTTGAAGGAGTTAGCCCACTAGGGTTATGCCCCTTTCCCAGCAGAAGTGGTCATAAAAAGGGTGTAGTCACTCTAAAGGTGGTCAGCCCATTGGCTACTGCATGGCACTCGTGTACGCTCCTAAATTGAGTTTTTAGAGGGCACCCCTGAACCCAAGTACTCAGATTCCTGACGAGCTAAGAAGAGTCAGACACTACAGAGTCTCACCAGCAGAGAAGACTGCAGACATCACCTGACTTGGCCTCAGCCCTACCGGCCTGTCTGCAGCCCTCGACAAACCTGTGCTAAAAGATGACTTGTCCTGCAGCCCAGCGACCTCCAAAGCTTTGGGAGGACTGCCTGCCTTTGACAAAAATCAAGATCTCCCGAGAACAGCGGGACCTATTCAAGAAGAAACTGACTTTAAAAGAAAAGGACTTTGCCCTGAGGAACCCCGAAACCGCCTCGGGACCCACCTCTGTACCAGATGCCCACAGCCAGAGCCCAGGTGGGCCACCGGTCCTGTGAAGATTTCCCAGCAATTTTTTTTGTCAAGTCCACCGTGGGCAGACCCCTGCCGGGACTCTCCCTCAAAGCTTGCCGCATCAAACCAAAGACTCCCCTGGGCCTTGGGGAGGTGGACCATCAGTGTCCCTACGTCCCCTAGCATCAGTACTTACCTGGGCAGCTGTTGGTTTTCTTTATTAAGGCTCCTGGCACAAGCCTGCAGCCTTATTCCAAAACTGATCCCCGCACCTCCCCATTGACTTGCATTAAGCACCCGATGCTGTGTTGGCACTCTGCACCCGGCCGCCCCTGTGCCGTTGGGGGGTGTAAGTTTGGTGCTGCCCTGTGCCTCCCCGTTCTTACCTCAACCCCAGCAGATCGACCCTCAGCGCTGCTTTACTCACCCGTGAGCAGCGCATCCTTGGTTAACCTCAATGTCCATTGGTTAACATTCGGCACCCAACTTCAAATTTGACGTCTGCACCCAGCGGCCCCTGTGCTGCTGTGGGTGCACTTTTGGTACTGATTTGAACCTTGCCTGATGTTGATCCAGAACCTTAAAGATTGGATTTATAAGTTGTGTACTTGCCTGCAAAACTGCATTCTTTTTTTCCTCCCATTGGTTAACATGGCTGAACTGAAAAATTGCAGTGTGTTGAATTTTGAAATGGCACAGTATTCTGATGGATACAACTACCTGTGGATTCCTCACCTAATGAATACTCCCATGGCGCCAGCATTCGACGGAAATCTTCTTACTAGTCTCTGCACGTCGACGTCACTCTAGCCCACGCGACGCCGTCTGACGTCATACAGGCAATAAGAGGTCCTCGACGACGTGCAGATGTCAGTTCCCTTTTTTCCGTGCATTCGAAACGGTTATCTTCGAGGGAGCAACTGTTACTTTTGTGGTTACAGTGTATTTTTGCTGCGTAGTCTTTCGCTGTGGTAATAATGTCGCAGAGAAAGTCTGGATTCAAGCCTTGTCGTGAGTGTGGAGGCAAGATGTCGGTGACTGATCCTCATTCCGATTGCCTTTGGTGTTTGAGCTCCGACCACGACGTCTCGACTTGTGATTCATGCCAGCACATGAATCCAAAGGCCCTCAAGGAACGTGAGGCGAAGCTGTTTATGGCGAAATCGAAGGAGAAGCATCACAAGAAGTCTTCTTCTCCAAGACATCGGCGTCATCGAGACTCCCGGCGCCGTAGAGAATCTCGGCGTCATTCGAAGGAGACTCGTTCCAGGTCTTCGGATCGGCGGCGAAGGACATGGGAGATCAGTCCCACGGTTACGCCGCATCCTTCGACGCCGTTGCCCTCTCCGGCGTCTCCAACTTCACCTGGACAGGCGTCGGTGATTGAGGTATTGGAGCCTCAGGTGTTTTCTCCGGCATTGCAGACGTCGAGGCCGGCGTCGGGGTCGCCTCCGAGACAGGCACCCCAGTATCCGGCTTTTCCCACCCCTGGAGCCGATAGTTCCGCATTCTTGAATGCAATGTATGCCATCTTCCAACAGATGGCTCCAGGGGGTGCTCCGGCTGGGCCTTTGGCCTTTTCATTGGGTGATCCTGCGCCTCTTCGGCCGGCACCCTTTATGCCCTTTCTCCCTTTTGGGAACGTGGGCTCGGCGCCAGTGTCGGCGCCGGTGGCCGCTCCGGTGGCTTCAGAGGGATTGGCCCCGGGGATTTCCATCCCGTCGACGTCGGGATTTCGGCCTGTGACTCCGGTGGGTCCATCTGCTTCGACTGCTCTTTCGTCGGCGCCGAAGTTACCTGTGGCGCCGGACGCGGCGTCGGTGGCTTCTGAAGATCGGCGACGATCTTCGACTTCGGCGGAGGCATTGTCGACTCCGCGTATTGAACAACGGCTTCATTCGAGGAGACGTGCTCTCCGTGTATTAGAGGAGCAGGAGTACCAACGAGCCCTGGAGGAAGGAGAGCTAGAGGACTCGGGTGATGGGCTGCGTGGTCTGGAGTCGGCCAGTGGGCTGGACACTTCCCCTGAGTGGGATCTTTCGTCCCCGGGAGAATACACTGAGGAGGCGGCTTCCTTTCATGCAGTGGTATGGAAGGCAGCTAGTTTTTTGGACCTGCCTTTGCCGGTGGTGGAGGCTAAACAAAACCTCCTAACAGAGGTGCTACATCCGGCCTCAGCTGCGGCGGAGCCTCTTTTGCCATTTAATGACGCTCTGCTGGATCCGGTGTTAGAGGTGTGGAAGAGGCCGGCATCTTCCCCAGCAGTTCACAGAGCCGTGGCCAGGAGGTATCGGGCGGCTCAGACTGACCCTGGTTTTCTGTCTAGGCACCCTACGCCGGAGAGCTTGGTGGTGCAGGCCTCCTGTTCATCCAAGTCAGCGCCTGGTTCTTTCCCGACGGTGCCTGGGGACAGAGATTCAAAGAAACTAGAGGCGAAGTCCAAGAAGATTTTTTCGTCCTGCAGTCTGGCGTTGAAGGCCACCAACGCAACCTGTATCCTGGGGAGGTATATTCATGCTCTGATGGATGACATTTCCTCATCATTTACAGAGCTTCCCCAGGGTCTTTTGGATGTTGTTTCAAATGCCCAGTGTAAAGAAATGGCTCCCTGTTGCAGTTACCCCCCACTTTTTGCCTGATACTGATGCTGACTTGACTGAGAAGTGTGCTGGGACCCTGCTAACCAGGCCCCAGCACCAGTGTTCCTTCACCTAAAATGTACCATTGTATCCACAATTGGCACACCCTGGCATTCAGATAAGTCCCTTGTAACTGGTACTTCTAGTACCAAGGGCCCTGATACCAAGGAAGGTCTCTAAGGGCTGCAGCATGTCTTATGCCACCCTGGAGACCTCTCACTCAGCACAGACACACTGCTTGCCAGCTTGTGTGTGCTAGTGAGGACAAAACGAGTAGGTCGACATGGCACTCCCCTCAGGGTGCCATGCCAGCCTCTCACTGCCTATGCAGTATAGGTAAGACACCCCTCTAGCAGGCCTTACAGCCCTAAGGCAGGGTGCACTATACCATAGGTGAGGGTACCAGTGCATGAGCATGGTACCCCTACAGTGTCTAAACAAAACCTTAGACATTGTAAGTGCAGGGTAGCCATAAGAGTATATGGTCTGGGAGTCTGTCAAACACGAACTCCACAGCACCATAATGGCTACACTGAAAACTGGGAAGTTTGGTATCAAACTTCTCAGCACAATAAATGCACACTGATGCCAGTGTACATTTTATTGTAAAATACACCACAGAGGGCACCTTAGAGGTGCCCCCTGAAACTTAACCGACTGTCTGTGTAGGCTGACTAGTTCCAGCAGCCTGCCACACCAGAGACATGTTGCTGGCCCCATGGGGAGAGTGCCTTTGTCACTCTGAGGCCAGTAAAAAAGCCTGCACTGGGTGGAGATGCTAACACCTCCCCCAGGCAGGAGCTGTAACACCTGGCGGTGAGCCTCAAAGGCTCACCCCTTTGTCACAGCCCAGCAGGGCACTCCAGCTTAGTGGAGTTGCCCGCCCCCTCCGGCCACGGCCCCCACTTTTGGCGGCAAGGCTGGAGGGAACAAAGAAAGCAACAAGGAGGAGTCACTGGCCAGTCAGGACAGCCCCTAAGGTGTCCTGAGCTGAGGTGACTCTGACTTTTAGAAATCCTCCATCTTGCAGATGGAGGATTCCCCCAATAGGGTTAGGATTGTGACCCCCTCCCCTTGGGAGGAGGCACAAAGAGGGTGTACCCACCCTCAGGGCTAGTAGCCATTGGCTACTAACCCCCCAGACCTAAACACGCCCTTAAATTTAGTATTTAAGGGCTACCCTGAACCCTAGAAAATCAGATTCCTGCAACTACAAGAAGAAGGACTGCCTAGCTGAAAACCCCTGCAGAGGAAGACCAGAAGACGACAACTGCCTTGGCTCCAGAAACTCACCGGCCTGTCTCCTGCCTTCCAAAGATCCTGCTCCAGCGACGCCTTCCAAAGGGACCAGCGACCTCGACATCCTCTGAGGACTGCCCCTGCTTCGAAAAGACAAGAAACTCCTGAGGACAGCGGACCTGCTCCAAGAAAAGCTGCAACTTTGTTTCCAGCAGCTTTAAAGAACCCTGCAAGCTCCCCGCAAGAAGCGTGAGACTTGCAACACTGCACCCGGCGACCCCGACTCGGCTGGTGGAGATCCAACACCTCAGGAGGGACCCCAGGACTACTCTGATACTGTGAGTACCAAAACCTGTCCCCCCTGAGTTCCCACAGCGCCGCCTGCAGAGGGAATCCCGAGGCTTCCCCTGACCGCGACTCTTTGACTCCAAAGTCCCGACGCCTGGGAGAGACCCTGCACCCGCAGTCCCCAGGACCTGAAGGACCGGACTTTCACTGGAGAAGTGACCCCCAGGAGTCCCTCTCCCTTGCCCAAGTGGAGGTTTCCCCGAGGAATCCCCCCCTTGCCTGCCTGCAGCGCTGAAGAGATCCCGAGATCTCTCATAGACTAACATTGCGAACCCGACGCTTGTTTCTACACTGCACCCGGCCGCCCCCGCGCCGCTGAGGGTGAAATTTCTGTGTGGGCTTGTGTCCCCCCCGGTGCCCTACAAAACCCCCCTGGTCTGCCCTCCGAAGACGCGGGTACTTACCTGCAAGCAGACCGGAACCGGGGCACCCCCTTCTCTCCATTCTAGCCTATGTGTTTTGGGCACCACTTTGAACTCTGCACCTGACCGGCCCTGAGCTGCTGGTGTGGTGACTTTGGGGTTGCTCTGAACCCCCAACGGTGGGCTACCTTGGACCAAGAACTAAGCCCTGTAAGTGTCTTACTTACCTGGTTAACCTAACAAATACTTACCTCCCCTAGGAACTGTGAAAATTGCACTAAGTGTCCACTTTTAAAACAGCTATTTGTGAATAACTTGAAAAGTATACATGCAATTTTGATGATTTGAAGTTCCTAAAGTACTTACCTGCAATACCTTTCGAATGAGATATTACATGTAGAATTTGAACCTGTGGTTCCTAAAATAAACTAAGAAAAGATATTTTTCTATAACAAAACCTATTGGCTGGATTTGTCTCTGAGTGTGTGTACCTGTAGGAAGTTGGCTCTGTATGTGCTATTTCAAAGTAAGGAATAGCATGCACAGAGTCCAAGGGTTCCCCTTAGAGGTAAAGTAGTGGTAAAAATAGATAATACTAATGCTCTATTTTGTGGTAGTGTGGTCGAGCAGTAGGCTTATCCAAGGAGTAGTGTTAAGCATTTGTTGTACATACACAAGACAATAAATGAGGTCCACACACTCAGAGACAAATCCAGCCAATAGGTTTTTATATAGAAAAATATATTTTCTTAGTTTATTTTAAGAACCACAGGTTCAAATTCTACATGTAATATCTCATTCGAAAGGTATTGCAGGTAAGTACTTTAGGAACTTCAAATCATAAAAATTGCATGTATACTTTACAAGTTATTGACAAATAGCTGTTTTAAAAGTGGACACTTAGTGCAATTTTCACAGTTCCTGGGGGAGGTAAGTTTTTGTTAGTTTTACCAGGTAAGTAAGACACTTACAGGGTTCAGTTCTTGGTCCAAGGTAGCCCACCGTTGGGGGTTCAGAGCAACCCCAAAGTCACCACACCAGCAGCTCAGGGCCGGTCAGGTGCAGAGTTCAAAGTGGTGCCCAAAACACATAGGCTAGAATGGAGAGAAGGGGGTGCCCCGGTTCCGGTCTGCTTGCAGGTAAGTACCCGCGTCTTCGGAGGGCAGACCAGAGGGGTTTTGTAGGGCACCGGGGGGGACACAAGTCCACACAGAAATTTCACCCTCAGCAGCGCGGGGGCGGCCGGGTGCAGTGTAGAAACAAGCGTCGGGTTTTCAATGTTAGTCTATGAGAGATCTCGGGATCTCTTCAGCGCTGCAGGCAGGCAAGGGGGGGATTCCTCGGGGAAACCTCCACTTGGGCAAGGGAGAGGGACTCCTGGGGGTCACTTCTCCAGTGAAAGTCCGGTCCTTCAGGTCCTGGGGGCTGCGGGTGCAGGGTCTCTCCCAGGCGTCGGGACTTTAGGTTCAAAGAGTCGCGGTCAGGGGAAGCCTCGGGATTCCCTCTGCAGGCGGCGCTGTGGGGGCTCAGGGGGGACAGGTTTTGGTACTCACAGTATCAGAGTAGTCCTGGGGTCCCTCCTGAGGTGTTGGATCGCCACCAGCCGAGTCGGGGTCGCCGGGTGCAGTGTTGCAAGTCTCACGCTTCTTGCGGGGAGCTTGCAGGGTTCTTTAAAGCTGCTGGAAACGAAGTTGCAGCTTTTCTTGGAGCAGGTCCGCTGTCCTCGGGAGTTAATTGTCTTTTCGAAGCAGGGGCAGTCCTCCGAGGATGTCGAGGTCGCTGGTCCCTTTGGAAGGCGTCGCTGGAGCAGGATCTTTGGAAGGCAGGAGACAGGCCGGTGAGTTTCTGGAGCCAAGGCAGTTGTCGTCTTCTGGTCTTCCTCTGCAGGGGTTTTCAGCTAGGCAGTCCTTCTTCTTGTAGTTGCAGGAATCTAATTTTCTAGGGTTCAGGGTAGCCCTTAAATACTAAATTTAAGGGCGTGTTTAGGTCTGGGGGGTTAGTAGCCAATGGCTACTAGCCCTGAGGGTGGGTACACCCTCTTTGTGCCTCCTCCCAAGGGGAGGGGGTCACAATCCTAACCCTATTGGGGGAATCCTCCATCTGCAAGATGGAGGATTTCTAAAAGTCAGAGTCACCTCAGCTCAGGACACCTTAGGGGCTGTCCTGACTGGCCAGTGACTCCTCCTTGTTTTTCTCATTATTTTCTCCGGCCTTGCCGCCGAAAGTGGGGCCTGGCCGGAGGGGGCGGGCAACTCCACTAGCTGGAGTGTCCTGCTGGGTTGGCACAAAGGAGGTGAGCCTTTGAGGCTCACCGCCAGGTGTGACAATTCCTGCCTGGGGGAGGTGTTAGCATCTCCACCCAGTGCAGGCTTTGTTACTGGCCTCAGAGTGACAAAGGCACTCTCCCCATGGGGCCAGCAACATGTCTCGGTTTGTGGCAGGCTGCTAAAACTAGTCAGCCTACACAGATAGTCGGTTAAGTTTCAGGGGGCACCTCTAAGGTGCCCTCTGGGGTGTACTTTACAATAAAATGTACACTGGCATCAGTGTGCATTTATTGTGCTGAGAAGTTTGATACCAAACTTCCCAGTTTTCAGTGTAGCCATTATGGTGCTGTGGAGTTCGTGTAAAACAGACTCCCAGACCATATACTCTTATGGCTACCCTGCACTTACAATGTCTAAGGTTTTGCTTAGACACTGTAGGGGCACAGTGCTCATGCACTGGTACCCTCACCTATGGTATAGTGCACCCTGCCTTAGGGCTGTAAGGCCTGCTAGAGGGGTGTCTTACCTATACTGCATAGGCAGTGAGAGGCTGGCATGGCACCCTGAGGGGAGTGCCATGTCGACTTACTCATTTTGTTCTCACCAGCACACACAGGCTTGTAAGCAGTGTGTCTGTGCTGAGTGAGGGGTCTCTAGGGTGGCATAAGACATGCTGCAGCCCTTAGAGACCTTTCTTGGCATCAGGGCCCTTGGTACTAGAAGTACCAGTTACAAGAGACTTATCTGAATGCCAGGGTGTGCCAATTGTGGATACAATGGTACATTTTAGGTGAAGGAACACTGGTGCTGGGGCCTGGTTAGCAGGGTCCCAGCACACTTCTCAGTCAAGTCAGCATCAGTATCAGGCAAAAAGTGGGGGGGTAACTGCAACATGGAGCCATTTCTTTACACAAGCCCCCCCCAGCCCACAGGCCAGGAGACTCAGCCAACGCTGGAAGAGTCTTCCTAGTCTGTCAGGCGAGGAAGAGTAGAGGAAATGGCTGGTTTGTTGCAGGGCCTACTCTGCCTTACATCCTCCTGTTCAGGTCATTCCCTCTGGGGAACTGACCCACTTCCACAGTGATAGGACCTAGTCTGAACTGCCTCTTGTCTGTGCTTTTTATGTCTTCACCCATTCTCTCTATTTTGAGGTCAGAGGTATCCACCTCTGCTAATCTTATCTTAGCCAAGGTCACCCCTAGCTTACCCAAAGAGGTTACCCAGAGCTGGAGTAACCCCACCATGACCAACAGGGTCAGGGGGCCTAACTTGTTATTTGGCATGGGGTCAGACCACCATGCCAAGGATAGTGCAGCCATAAAGGCTAACACCCAGCAGAGGCCACTGACAGCTGTCAGTGCCCAGAACCACACCTTTAGCTCTTCACCTAAAAGGGAAGGGGCTAAGTTACAGGCTTCTTTGGGTTCAGGTTGCCTGTCTGCTGTATTGGAGTGGGGGGTTACCACATCTTGTAGTGAACACCCTTCTTCCACTCTTTCTTCTGTTAGCTGAGGAGCCACCCACTCAGGTTTAACAGTTGCCTGACTAGCCAGGACTTCTTGTGGGTCAGGTTGGACTTTATCAGGGCCATTTTTGGAGTTCTCCCCTACTGGAGCAGAATCTCCCTGGCTTGCTGTAACCTTGGCTAAAGGTTGTCCACCCTTCCTACTCTGTTTTCTTTTCTTCTTCTTCTGGGGCCTGCTTGCATTTACTGCAGAGGCAGGACTTCCAGAAACCTTGGGAGAGGACTGGCACTGGACCAGTTCCTCTCTTGAGCTCTGACTAACCTCTGGGTAGTCATTTCCAAGGAGACAATCAAGGGGGAGGTCTGTACTGACTACTACCCTTCTCCAGCTAAGAGTGCCACCCACTTCTATGGGCACTAAAGCCACAGGCCTCTTAGTGACCCTGTCTAGGCTAACTCTTACCCTGGCAGTCTCACCTGGGATGTACTGGTTCGAGAGCACCAGCCTGTCATGCACAATAGTGTGACTGGCACAAGTGTCTCTCAGGGCAGTGGTTGGGATTCCATTCACCAGTAGGTGGTGGAAGTGTCTACTTCCCTCTGGAATCTCCAACTCACCTGTTGGGCCCTGTTTCCAGTTGAAGGCTATGAAGACCTCCTCATCTGAGGAGTCATCTCCCATGGCTACACTGGTTACCCCTGGAATTTTGTTCTGGGGTTTGTTTTTGGGACAAGAAGTGTCCTTGGTGTGGTGCCCAAACTGTTTACAGTTGTGGCACCATGCCTTAGTGGCATCCCAGTTCTTACCCTGGTACCCACCTTTGTTTTGGGTTGTGTCTTGGGGCCCACCCACCTGTTCTGGTTTTTGGGGGCCTACAGAGGACTCTTTTTCTTTGTTTCTAGTGTCACCCACTTTCTCCTGGGGAGTTTTTGTAACCCCTTTCTTTTGGTCACCCCCAGTGGAAGTTTTGGTTACCCTAGTCTTGACCCAGTGGTCTGCCTTCTTTCCCAATTCTTGGGGAGAAATTGGACCTAGGTCTACCAGATACTGATGCAACTTTTCATTGAAGCAGTTACTTAAAATGTGTTCTTTCATAAACAAATTATAAAGCCCAACATAGTTACACACTTCATTTCCAGTTAACCAACCATCTAGTGTTTTTACTGAGTAGTCTACAAAATCAACCCAGGTCTGACTCGAGGATTTTTGAGCACCCCTGAATCTAATTCTATACTCCTCAGTGGAGAATCCAAAGCCCTCAATCAGGGTACCCTTCATGAGGTCATAAGATTCTGCATCTTTTCCAGAGAGTGTGAGGAGTCTATCCCTACACTTTCCAGTGAACATTTCCCAAAGGAGAGCACCCCAGTGAGATCTGTTTACTTTTCTGGTTACACAAGCCCTCTCAAAAGCTGTGAACCATTTGGTGATGTCATCACCATCTTCATATTTTGTTACAATCCCTTTGGGGATTTTTAGGATGTCAGGAGAATCTCTGACCCTATTTAAGTTGCTGCCACCATCGATGGGACCTAGGCCCATCTCTTTTCTTTCCCTTTCTATGGCTAGGAGCTGCTTTTCCAAAGCCAATCTTTTGACCATCCTGGCTAACAGGGGGTCATCTTCACTGGAGTTATCCTCAGTGATTTCAGAGGTGTTGGTCTCTCCTGTGAGGGAACCAGCATCTCTGACTATTATTTTTGGAGTCAGGGTTTGAGGGACCCTGTTCTCCCTAGATAGGACTGGTAGGGGGGAATTTTCCTCCAAGTCACTATCCTCTTCCTCTGAGTTGCTACCCTCAGAGGGGTTGGCCTTTTCAAACTCTGCCAAAAGCTCCTGGAGCTGTATTTTGGTAGGTTTGGGGCCCATTGTTATTTTCTTTATTTTACAGAGTGACCTTAGCTCCCTCATCTTAAGATGGAGGTAAGGTGTGGTGTCGAGTTCCACCACAGTCACATCTGTGCTAGACATTTTGCTTCTAAAAGTTGGAATACTTTTTAAGAATCTACAACTGGTTCTAGAATCTAATTCAAACTTTTACAAACTTTTAAACTCTAAAAGAAATGCTAAACAGGATCTAACACAAGGCCCTAGCAGGTCTTTTAAGAATTTAGAAAACTTTTCAAATTGCAAAAATCAATTTCTAATGACAATTTTGGAATTTGTCGTGTGATCAGGTATTGGCTGAGTAGTCCAGCAAATGCAAAGTCTTGTACCCCACCGCTGATCCACCAATGTAGGAAGTTGGCTCTGTATGTGCTATTTCAAAGTAAGGAATAGCATGCACAGAGTCCAAGGGTTCCCCTTAGAGGTAAAGTAGTGGTAAAAATAGATAATACTAATGCTCTATTTTGTGGTAGTGTGGTCGAGCAGTAGGCTTATCCAAGGAGTAGTGTTAAGCATTTGTTGTACATACACAAGACAATAAATGAGGTCCACACACTCAGAGACAAATCCAGCCAATAGGTTTTTATATAGAAAAATATATTTTCTTAGTTTATTTTAAGAACCACAGGTTCAAATTCTACATGTAATATCTCATTCGAAAGGTATTGCAGGTAAGTACTTTAGGAACTTTGAATCATTTCAATTGCATGTATACTTTTCAAGTTATTCACAAATAGCTATTTTAAAAGTGGACACAGTGCAATTTTCACAGTTCCTGGGGGAGGTAAGTTTTTGTTAGTTTTACCAGGTAAGTAAGACACTTACAGGGTTCAGTTCTTGGTCCAAGGTAGCCCACCGTTGGGGGTTCAGAGCAACCCCAAAGTCACCACACCAGCAGCTCAGGGCCGGTCAGGTGCAGAGTTCAAAGTGGTGCCCAAAACACATAGGCTAGAATGGAGAGAAGGGGGTGCCCCGGTTCCGGTCTGCTTGCAGGTAAGTACCCGCGTCTTCGGAGGGCAGACCAGAGGGGTTTTGTAGGGCACCGGGGGGGACACAAGTCCACACAGAAATTTCACCCTCAGCAGCGCGGGGGCGGCCGGGTGCAGTGTAGAAACAAGCGTCGGGTTTTCAATGTTAGTCTATGAGAGATCTCGGGATCTCTTCAGCGCTGCAGGCAGGCAAGGGGGGGATTCCTCGGGGAAACCTCCACTTGGGCAAGGGAGAGGGACTCCTGGGGGTCACTTCTCCAGTGAAAGTCCGGTCCTTCAGGTCCTGGGGGCTGCGGGTGCAGGGTCTCTCCCAGGCGTCGGGACTTTAGGTTCAAAGAGTCGCGGTCAGGGGAAGCCTCGGGATTCCCTCTGCAGGCGGCGCTGTGGGGGCTCAGGGGGGACAGGTTTTGGTACTCACAGTATCAGAGTAGTCCTGGGGTCCCTCCTGAGGTGTTGGATCGCCACCAGCCGAGTCGGGGTCGCCGGGTGCAGTGTTGCAAGTCTCACGCTTCTTGCGGGGAGCTTGCAGGGTTCTTTAAAGCTGCTGGAAACGAAGTTGCAGCTTTTCTTGGAGCAGGTCCGCTGTCCTCGGGAGTTTCTTGTCTTTTCGAAGCAGGGGCAGTCCTCCGAGGATGTCGAGGTCGCTGGTCCCTTTGGAAGGCGTCGCTGGAGCAGGATCTTTGGAAGGCAGGAGACAGGCCGGTGAGTTTCTGGAGCCAAGGCAGTTGTCGTCTTCTGGTCTTCCTCTGCAGGGGTTTTCAGCTAGGCAGTCCTTCTTCTTGTAGTTGCAGGAATCTAATTTTCTAGGGTTCAGGGTAGCCCTTAAATACTAAATTTAAGGGCGTGTTTAGGTCTGGGGGGTTAGTAGCCAATGGCTACTAGCCCTGAGGGTGGGTACACCCTCTTTGTGCCTCCTCCCAAGGGGAGGGGGTCACAATCCTAACCCTATTGGGGGAATCCTCCATCTGCAAGATGGAGGATTTCTAAAAGTCAGAGTCACCTCAGCTCAGGACACCTTAGGGGCTGTCCTGACTGGCCAGTGACTCCTCCTTGTTTTTCTCATTATTTTCTCCGGCCTTGCCGCCGAAAGTGGGGCCTGGCCGGAGGGGGCGGGCAACTCCACTAGCTGGAGTGTCCTGCTGGGTTGGCACAAAGGAGGTGAGCCTTTGAGGCTCACCGCCAGGTGTGACAATTCCTGCCTGGGGGAGGTGTTAGCATCTCCACCCAGTGCAGGCTTTGTTACTGGCCTCAGAGTGACAAAGGCACTCTCCCCATGGGGCCAGCAACATGTCTCGGTTTGTGGCAGGCTGCTAAAACTAGTCAGCCTACACAGATAGTCGGTTAAGTTTCAGGGGGCACCTCTAAGGTGCCCTCTGGGGTGTACTTTACAATAAAATGTACACTGGCATCAGTGTGCATTTATTGTGCTGAGAAGTTTGATACCAAACTTCCCAGTTTTCAGTGTAGCCATTATGGTGCTGTGGAGTTCGTGTAAAACAGACTCCCAGACCATATACTCTTATGGCTACCCTGCACTTACAATGTCTAAGGTTTTGCTTAGACACTGTAGGGGCACAGTGCTCATGCACTGGTACCCTCACCTATGGTATAGTGCACCCTGCCTTAGGGCTGTAAGGCCTGCTAGAGGGGTGTCTTACCTATACTGCATAGGCAGTGAGAGGCTGGCATGGCACCCTGAGGGGAGTGCCATGTCGACTTACTCATTTTGTTCTCACCAGCACACACAGGCTTGTAAGCAGTGTGTCTGTGCTGAGTGAGGGGTCTCTAGGGTGGCATAAGACATGCTGCAGCCCTTAGAGACCTTTCTTGGCATCAGGGCCCTTGGTACTAGAAGTACCAGTTACAAGAGACTTATCTGAATGCCAGGGTGTGCCAATTGTGGATACAATGGTACATTTTAGGTGAAGGAACACTGGTGCTGGGGCCTGGTTAGCAGGGTCCCAGCACACTTCTCAGTCAAGTCAGCATCAGTATCAGGCAAAAAGTGGGGGGGTAACTGCAACATGGAGCCATTTCTTTACAGTACCTCATTTATTGTCTATGTGTATGTACAACAAATGCTTAACACTACTCCTTGGATAAGCCTACTGCTCGACCACACTACCACAAAATAGAGCATTAGTATTATCTATTTTTGCCACTATCTTACCTCTAAGGGGAACCCTTGGACTCTGTGCATACTATTCCTTACTTTGAAATAGTGCATACAGAGCCAACTTCCTACACCCAGGCTGCTGCGACCCAGATTATCCAGACGGGACTGGATACGACCGACTCGGTAGCCAGAGCAATGGGCACAACTGTGGTGGCAAGGAGACAGGCCTGGCTCCGTAACTCGGGCTTTTCTGCGGATGTACAGTCTACATTGTTGGATCTCCCGTTTGATGGGGACAAACTGTTTGGAGCCAAGGCTGATTCGGCCTTGGAACGTTTTAAGGAGAGCAGGGCCACGGCTAAGTCGTTAGGGCTCCAAGCTCCTTCTTCCACGGCCTCTTCCAGATTTTTCAGGAGGTTTCGTGGATTTGGGCGTGGCTCTTCCTCCTCTTCCTTTCGGGGAAGATATCAGCAACCTGCCTCTTCCCATCCCTATAGATCTTTTAGGGGGAGAGGTAGGGTCCGCACCAGAGGAGCCTCTCAGCAGCACTCTGCCTCTTCCTCATCCTCTGGCGGGGTGCAGCAGGGGAAGCAGCCTTAGGCTTCCACCATTTCCCACTAACTCCTCTCCTGTAGGGGGAAGACTACAGCATTTTCTCACCAAATGGAAGACTGTTACAACGGACACTTGGGTTCTCAGTATTGTGGGAAAAGGCTACACCCTTCCCTTTCGGGAGTTCCCGCCCCTCATCCCGCCCCGCCCTTCTTATTGTTCAGAAGAACACCTCCTGTTGCTAGAACAGGAGGTACAAGCCCTCCTTTCAAAGGGCGCGGTGGAGTTGGTCCCAGAGCAGGAAAGGGGTCGAGGATGTTACTCAAGGTATTTCCTGATTCCCAAGAAGGATGGTTGTTTGAGACCAATCCTGGACCTGAGGATCTTGAATTGGTTCCTCAAGCAGGAAAAGTTCAAGATGCTGACCCTAGCACAGGTGCTTTTGGCGTTGAACAAGGAAGACTGGATGGTGTCTGTCGACTTGCAGGATGCTTACTTTCATATCCCGATACTCAAGTCACACAGGAAGTATCTCCGGTTTGTGGTGGGATCGCAGCACTATCCGTTTGCGGTCCTTCCGTTTGGTCTTACTTCAGCACCTCCAGTCTTCACGAAGGTGATGTCGGTGGTTGCGGCAGAACTCAGAAGGAAGGGGATAGCAGTATTCCCTTACTTGGACGACTGGTTGATCAAAGCCAAGTCCCCGGAGCTTGTGTCGCATCATCTGCAGTCAACAACCCAGTTGTTGTTCGACCTGGGTTTTTCGGTGAACGAGCCCAAATCTCACCTAGAGCCCTCTCAGCGCCTCCTGTTCATAGGGGCAGTACTGGATACAACATTGGGTCGGGCCTTTCCTCCGCCTCAGCGGATTCAAGATATTCAGGATTTGGTTCCAATGTTTCGAAATGGAGCGGTAGTTCCAGTCCTCAAGGTCCTTCGTCTGCTCGGTCTGTTTGCCTCCTGCATTCTGTTGGTCACGCATGCTCGCTGGCACATGAGGGCTCTTCAGTGGTGCCTCCGAAGGCAGTGGTCTCAACACAAAGGGGATCTAGAGGGTACTGTCAAGATCTCCAGAGATGCTGCTGTGGATTTGAAGTGGTGGATTGCAAGCAACAATCTTTCACAAGGAAAGCCGTTCCAGCAGTCGCCACCAGTGGCCACAGTCATAACGGATGCTTCCACTCTAGGGTGGGGAGCTCATCTGGGGGATCTGGAGATCAAAGGTCTTTGGTCTCCAGAGGAACAGATGTTTCACATCAATCTGTTACGGGCTGTACGTCTGGCTCTCAAGGCCTTCCTCCCTTCCCTTCGTGGTCAGTCGGTACAGGTCCTAACAAACAATACTACCACGATGTGGTACATAAACAAGCAGGGAGGAGTGGGGTCGTACCTTCTCTGCAGAGAAGCTCTTCGACTATGGTCCTGGGCAAAGGACCATCAGATTTGCTTGATAGCAAACCATCTGGCCGGAGTCTTGAACGTGCGTGCGGACAGTCTCAGTCGCCAATTCTCGGCAGACCACGAGTGGCGTCTCCATCCAGATCAAGTCTGTTTAATCTTCCAGAGGTGGGGGTTTCCTCGGGTAGATCTGTTTGCCACTCGAGAGAACGCGCATTGTCCGTTATTCTGCAGCCTCCAGTATCCGATGCAGGGAGCGTTGGGGGACGCGTTTCAAATAACCTGGTGCGTCCAGTTGCTTTACGCGTTTCCTCCCATACCCTTGATTCCTCGAGTATTGAGGAAGATTCGGCAGGACCGGGCTCTAGTCATCCTAATAGCTCCGGATTGGCCAAGGAGGGTATGGTACTCCGACCTTCTCCAACTCTCAATGTGCCCTCCGCTCCGTCTCCCTTTCAGGGCAGACCTCCTCTCGCAGTCGCAGGGGCAGGTTCTACACCCCAACCTCCAGAGTCTGCACCTACATGCCTGGAGATTGAACGGGGCAACCTGAGTTCCTTCTCTCTCCCGCCTGAGGTAGTGGATGTTATATTAGCGGCCAGGCGACACTCCACTAAATCTATCTACGCTAATAGATGGTCTAAATTTGTTTCGTGGTGTGGAGAGAGGCAGATTGATCCTTTGCATGCTCATCTATCGGACGTTTTGTCTTTTGCTCTGTCTCTAGCGCAGAAAGGTTGTGCAGTGGCTACCATTAAGGGTTATTTATCGGCCTTGTCAGCCTTCATATGTCTTCCAGACCAACCATCTTTATTTAAATCCCCTATTGTTATCAGATTCTTGAAAGGTCTTCTAAATAAGTATCCTCCAAAGCCATTCGTTATGCCGCAATGGGATTTGTCCTTGGTCCTGACTTTCCTTATGGGGTCCCCTTTTGAACCTATGCATTCTTGCCCCTTAAGGTATTTGGTTTTAAAAACAGTCTTCCTGATAGCTATAACATCAGCAAGGAGAGTGAGTGAGTTGCAGGCCTTATCAGTAAAGCCCCCTTATACAACTTTTTATGGGGATAAGGTGGTGTTGAGGACCAAGGCTGCTTTCCTCCCGAAGGTTGTTTCACCTTTCCATTTGGCTCAGGCATTTACTTTGTCCACGTTCTATCCTCCGCCTCATCCTTCCAAAGAGGAAGAAAGACTGCACCGTCTGGACCCAAAGAGGGCGTTGAGCTTCTTTATTGATAGAACAAAGGATTTCAGGCTGGAGGATCAGCTGTTTATTGGATACGTGGGCAAGAGGAGAGGAAAGGCAGTCCACAAGAGAACACTATCCAGGTGGGTTGTTCTTTGCATTAAAATCTGTTACTCTTTGGCAAAGAAGGATCCTCCTGAGGGCATTAGAGCTCATTCCACCAGAGCTAAGTCGGCCACTTCGGCCTTGGCCAGAGGTGTTCCTGTGGTCGACATCTGCAAGGCCGCAACTTGGTCGTCCCTTCACACTTTTGCAAAACATTACTGTTTGGATTCTGAGGTTAGAAGGGACGGCCATTTTGCACGGTCAGTGCTGCAGGATTTCTTGGTTTGACCATTTCGGCACCCACCGCCGGGCGTGGTACTGCTTTGGGACTCTATTCATTAGGTGAGGAATCCACAGGTAGTTGTATCCATCAGAAGAACGAGTTATTTACCTTCGGTAACGACTTTTCTGGTGGATACATTAGCTACCTGTGGATTCCTCACGGTCCCACCCGCCTCCCCGTTGCCTTTCTGGTCTTACCAAGTAATCCTTGAGTACGCTCCTCTTGGTCTTTGAGGGTGCAATAGAGGTTGTATATATTATATTTATATATATGTATATATGTATCTATCTTTGTGTATATACTTGATGTGTATATATATATTTTTTTAAAAAGTTATATATATATATATATATATATATAAATGATTTACAGTTATTCATGCAATGTTGTGTATTTTTACAATGTAATGGGATGTTGCTTTGCTCTTTCATTGCATTGCCTGGTTGTTCTCATGCACGTAAAAAATGATTGGTACTGACGTCCGCACGTCGTCGAGGACCTCTTATTGCCTGTATGACGTCAGACGGCGTCGCGTGGGCTAGAGTGACGTCCTCGTCGACGTGCAGAGACTAGTAAGAAGATTTGCGTCGAATGCTGGCGCCATGGGAGTATTCATTAGGTGAGGAATCCACAGGTAGCTAATGTATCCACCAGAAAAGTTGTTACCGAAGGTAAGTAACTTGTTCTTTAGGCTTGTAAATCTACATACCTGATTACGAAGTTCTTGGGTTTGAAACCTATATAAAATGTTGATGGCATGTGTGGCTGTATATACATCTGCTATCCATACTTCCGCCTTCTAGTGTTGGATCTGGAAGGTTACAAGTTGTTTTTGTTAGAAAGTCTTTTGTGTCACAAGGTATAGTGGTGACTCCTCTTGTGGGCAATGCTCATGTCTGTAAGGAAATGCCTCCTTGGCATGGTTACCCCCTGACTTTTTGCCTTTGCTGATGCTATGTTTTGATTTGAAAGTGTGCTGAGGCCTGCTAACCAGGCCCCAGCACCAGTGTTCTTTCCCTAACCTGTACTTTTGTTTTCACAATTGGCACACCCTGGCATCCAGGTAAGTCCCTTGTAACTGTTACCAAGGGCTCTGATGCCAGGGAAGGTCTCTAAGGGCTGCAGCATATCTTATGCCACCCTGGGGACCCCTCACTCAGCACAGACACACTGCTTGCCAGCTTGTGTGTGCTGGTGAGGACAAAACAAGTAAGTCGACATGGCACTCCCCTCAGGGTGCCATGCCAACCTCACACTGCCTATGCAGTATAGATAAGTCACCCCTCTAGCAGGCCTTACAGCCCTAAGGCTGGGTGCACTATACCATAGGTGAGGGCACCAGTGCATGAGCACTGTGCCCCTACAGTGTCTAAGCCAAACCTTAGACATTGTAAGTGCAGGGTAGCCATAAGAGTATATGGTCTGGGAGTCTGTCAAACACGAACTCCACAGCACCATAATGGCTACACTGAAAACTGTGAAGCTTGGTATCTAACTTCTCAGCACAATAAATGCACACTGATGCCAGTGTACATTTTATTGTAACATACACCCCAGAGGGCACCTTAGAGGTGCCCCCTGAAACCTTAACCAACTACCCGTGTAGGCTGACTGGTTTTAACAGCCAGCCACACTCGAGACATGTTGCTGGCCACATGGGGAGAGTGCCTTTGTCACTCTGTGGCTAGTAACAAAGCCTGTACTGGGTGGAGATGCTTATCACCTCCCGCTTGCAGGAACTATAACACCTGCCGGTGAGCCTCAAAGGCTCTCACCCCCTTTGTTACAGCACCCCAGGGCATTCCAGCTAGTGGAGTTGCCCGCCCCCTCCGGCCACGGCCCCACTTTTGGCGGCAAGGCCGGAGGAGATAATGAGAAAAACAAGGAGGAGTCACTGGCCAGTCAGGACAGCCCCTAAGGTGTCCTGAGGTGACTCTGACTTAGAAATCCTTCATCTTGCAGATGGAGGATTCCCCCAATAGGGATAGGAATGTGACCCCCTCCCCTTGGGAGGAGGCACAAAGAGGGTGTAGCCACCCTCGGGGCTAGTAGCCATTGGCTACTGCCCTCCCAGACCTAAATACACCCCTAAATTCTGTATTTAGGGGCTCCCTTGAACTTCAAAACTCCGATTCCTGCAACCTAAGAAGAAGACTGCTAAGCTGAAAAACCCTGCAGAGAAGACGGAGACACCAACTGCTTTGGCCCCAGCTCTACCGGCCTGTCTTCCCCCTTCTAAAGACACTGCTCCGGCGACGCTCTCCCCAGGGACCAGCGACCTCTGAATCCTCAGAGGACTGCCCTGCTCTAGAAGGACCAAGAAACTCAAGAGGACAGCGGCCCTGTTCACCAAAGACTGCAACTTTGTTTCAAAGGAGCAACTTTAAAACAACTGCGTTTCCTGCCAGAAGCGTGAGACTTGCTACTCTGCACCCGATACCCCCGGCTTGACTTGTGTAGAAACAACACTTCAGGGAGGACTCCCCGGCGACTCCGAGACCGTGAGTAGCCAGAGTTGTCCCCCCCCCTGAGCCCCCACAGCGACCCCTGCAGAGGGAATCCCGAGGCTCCCCCTGACCGCGACTTCCTGCTTCCCAGATCCCGACGCCTGGTAAAGACTCTGCACCCGCAGCCCCCAGGACCTGAAAGATCGGAACTCCAGTGCAGGAGTGACCCCCAGGAGGCCCTCTCCCTTGCCCAGGTGGTGGCTACCCCGAGGATCCCCCCCCCCTTGCCTGCCTGCATCGCTGAAGATACCCCTTGGTCTCCCAATGATTTCCATTGGAAACCAGACGTGTGTTGGCACACTGCACCCGGCCGCCCCCGTGCTGCTGAGGTTGTACTTTCTGTTCTAACTTGTGTCCCCCCCGGTGCCCTACAAAACCCCCCTGGTCCGCCCTCCAAAGACGTGGGTACTTACCTGCTGGCAGACTGGAACCGGGGCACCCCCTTCTCCATTGAAGCCTATGCATTTTGGGCACCACTTTGACCTCTGCACCTGGCCGGCCCTGAGCTGCTGGTGTGGTAACTTTGGGTTTGCTCTGAACCCTCAACGGTGGGCTACCTTGGACCCAAACTTGAACCCCGTAGGTGGTTTACTTACCTGCAAGAACTAACAAACTCTTACTCCCTGTAAGGAAATGCCTCCTTGGCATGGTTACCCCCTGACTTTTTGCCTTTGCTGATGCTATGTTTACAATTGAAAGTGTGCTGAGGCCTGCTAACCAGGCCCCAGCACCAGTGTTCTTTCCCTAACCTGTACTTTTGTATCCACAATTGGCAGACCCTGGCATCCAGAGAAGTCCCTTGTAACTGGTACTTCTAGTACCAAGGGCCCTGATGCCAAGGAAGGTCTCTAAGGGCTGCAGCATGTATTATGCCACCCTAGAGACCCCTCACCCAGCACAGACACGCTGCTTGCCAGCTTGTGTGTGCTAGTGAGAACAAAATGAGTAAGTCGAAATGGCACTCCCCTCAGGGTGCCATGCCAGCCTCTCACTGCCTATGCAGTATAGGTAAGACACCCCTCTAGCAGGCCTTACAGCCCTAAGGCAGGGTGCACTATACCATAGGTGAGGGTACCAGTGCATGAGCACTGTGCCCCTACAGTGTCTAAGCAAAACCTTAGACATTGTAAGTGCAGGGTAGCCATAAGAGTATATGGTCTGGGAGTCTGTTTTACACGAACTCCACAGCACCATAATGGCTACACTGAAAACTGGGAAGTTTGGTATCAAACTTCTCAGCACAATAAATGCACACTGATGCCAGTGTACATTTTATTGCAAAATACACCCCAGAGGGCACCTTAGAGGTGCCCCCTGAAACTTAACCGACTGTCTGTGTAGGCTGACTAGTTCCAGCAGCCTGCCACACTAGAGACATGTTGCTGGCCCCATGTGCCTTTGTCACTCTGAGGCCAGTAACAAAGCCTGCACTGGGTGGGGATGCTAACACCTCCCCCAGACAGGAGCTGTAACACCTGGCGGTGAGCCTCAAAGGCTCACCCCTTTGTCACAGCACCGCAGGACACTCCAGCTAGTGGAGTTGCCCGCCCCCTCCGGCCCCGGCCCCCACTTTTGGCGGCAAGGCCGGAGAAAATAATGAGAATAACAAGGAGGAGTCACTGGCCAGTCAGGACAGCCCCTAAGGTGTCCTGAGCTGAGGTGACTCTAACTTTTAGAAATCCTCCATCTTGCAGATGGAGGATTCCCCCAATAGGGTTAGGATTGTGACCCCCTCCCCTTGGGAGGAGGCACAAAGAGGGTGTACCCACCCTCAGGGCTAGTAGCCATTGGCTACTAACCCCCCAGACCTAAACACGCCCTTAAATTTAGTATTTAAGGGCTACCCTGAACCCTAGAAAACTAGATTCCTGCAACAACAAGAAGGACTGCCTAGCTGAAAACCCCTGCAGAGGAAGACCAGAAGACAACAACTGCCTTGGCTCCAGAAACTCACCGGCCTGTCTCCTGCCTTCCAAAGAACTCTGCTCCAGCGACGCCTTCCAAAGGGACCAGCGACCTCTGAATCCTCTGAGGACTGCCCTGCTTCGACGACGACAAGAAACTCCTGAGGACAGCGGACCTGCTCCAAAAAGACTGCAACTTTATCCAAAGGAGCAGCTTTAAAGAACCCTGCAATCTCCCCGCAAGAAGCGTGAGACTTGCAACACTGCACCCGGCGACCCCGACTCGGCTGGTGGAGAACCAACACCTCAGGGAGGACCCCCGGACTACTCTACGACTGTGAGTACCAAAACCTGTCCCCCCTGAGCCCCCACAGCGCCGCCTGCAGAGGGAATCCCGAGGCTTCCCCTGACCGCGACTCTCTGAAACCTAAGTCCCGACGCCTGGAAAAGACCCTGCACCCGCAGCCCCCAGGACCTGAAGGACCGAACTTTCACTGCAGAAGTGACCCCCAGGAGTCCCTCTCCCTTGCCCAAGTGGAGGTTTCCCCGAGGAAGCCCCCCCTTGCCTGCCTGCAGCGCTGAAGAGATCCCTTTATCTCTCATTGACTTCCATTGCGAACCCGACGCTTGTTCTAACACTGCACCCGGCCGCCCCGCGCCACTGAGGGTGAAATTTCTGTGTGGGCTTGTGTCCCCCCCCGGTGCCCTACAAAACCCCCCTGGTCTGCCCTCCGAAGACGCGGGTACTTACCTGCTGGCAGACTGGAACCGGGGCACCCCCTTCTCTCCATTGAAGCCTATGCGTTTTGGGCACCACTTTGAACTCTGCACCTGACCGGCCCTGAGCTGCTAGTGTGGTGACTTTGGGGTTGCTCTGAACCCCCAACGGTGGGCTACCTTGCACCAAGAACTGAACCCTGTAAGTGTCGTACTTACCTGGTAAAACTAACAAAAACTTACCTCCCCCAGGAACTGTGAAAATTGCACTGTGTCCACTTTTAAAATAGCTATTTGTGAATATCTTGAAAAGTATACATGCAATTGAAATGATTCAAAGTTCCTAATGTACTTAACTGCAATACCTTTCAAACAAGATATTACATGTTAAATTTGAACCTGTGGTTCTTAAAATAAACTAAGAAAAGATATTTTTCTATAACAAAACCTATTGGCTGGATTTGTCTCTGAGTGTGTGTACCTCATTTATTGTCTCTGTGTAAGTACAACAAATGCTTAACACTACTCCTTGGATAAGCCTACTGCTCGACCACACTACCACAAAATAGAGCATTAGTATTATCTCTTTTTACCACTATTTTACCTCTAAGGGGAACCCTTGGACTCTGTGCATGCTATTCCTTACTTTGAAATAGCACATACAGAACCAACTTCCTACACTCCCCCTAGGAACTGTGAAAATTGCACTAAGTGTCTAGTTTTAAAATAGCTATATGTGATTTATGTGAAAAGTATATATGCTATTTTGATTATTCAAAGTTCCTAAAGTACCTACCTGCAATACCTTTCATTTGAAGTATTACATGTGAAATTTGAACCTGTGGTTCTTAAAATAAACGAAGAAAATATATGTTCGATGGCATCTGTCGCTGTAGATACACATGTTCTGCATAGCTCGCCATCTGGTGTTGGGTCGGAGTGTTACAAGTTCTTTTTCTTCGAAGAAGTCTTTCGAGTCACGGGACCGAGTGACTCCTCCTTCTGTCTCCATTGCGCATGGGCGTCGACTCCATCTTCAATTGTTTTCTTTCCGCCATCGGGTTCGGACGTGTTCCTGTCGCTCCGAGTTTCGGAACGGAAAGTTAGTAAATATCGGAAGATTTTCGTCGGTATTGTTGCGTTCGGGATCGGCGTAGTTAGATTCAACACCGCATCGAAGATCGACGCGCTCCGGTGCCCTTCGGGGTAGTTTTCGATCCCCCGTCAGGGCCTGGTCGGCCCGACCGCATGTCGAACAACGCCGATGGAACGGACCCCGTTCCGTTTTTGTCCCAAATGCCACAACAAATACCCGTATACAGACCAACATTTGGTCTGTAACCTGTGCCTGTCACCTGAGCACAGTGAAGAGACTTGCGAGGCCTGTTGCGCTTTCTGGTCCCAAAAGACACTCCGTGACCGTCGAGCCAGGAGACTTCAGATGGCGTCCACGCCGACAGCGCACCGAGAGTTCGAGGAACAAGAGGAAGAAGAAACCTTTTCGATCCACGAATCGGACTCCGAGGAATTCGACGATCAAAGAACCGTGAGTAAGACGTCGAAAACAACACATAAGAAAAGTGACAAGGCCCAGGGGACGCCACTGCCACCAGGCCATGGCTTCACCCATAAATTCGGTGACCGACCATCGGCACCGAAAAAGGCCCAAACAGTGCCGAGATCGTCCGACACCGGTCGAGACACCGGCACGCAGCCTTCTCGGGATCGAGAAAGTGCTGGAGAAAAGCAACGACACCGAGATAGCGGTGTAGAAACGGCTCGACGCCGAGACAGCGGCACCGACGAAGATCGACGCCGAGAGGTTTCGACTCCAAAAAAGAAAAAAGCCACCTCGGAGCCGAAAAAAGAAACAGGCAGGGTTTCGGTGCCGAAACAACCCGTAACAGACCCAGGTCCAGGCTCTTATACAGAGGAGCAATCACTGTCCTCTCAGATGCGAAAGCATAGGTTTGAGGAAGAGCTGCAATCCACCGAAGTGGACCATACGCAAAAACGTATTTTCATACAGCAGGGAACAGGAAGAATAAGCACCCTTCCCCCTATTAGGAGAAAAAGGAGATTGGAGTTTCAAACAGACCAGGCGCCGCAAACAAAAATGGTGAAAAAGGTGACTCCGCCACCCTCTCCTCCACCTGTAATTAACGTCTCACCATCGCAAACTCCGTCACATTCCCCGGCTCACACCACCATGAGCCAAGGTGACCAGGATCAAGACGGTTGGGACTTATATGACGCCCCAGTGTCGGACAACAGTCCGGAGGCATATCCAACAAAGCCCTCACCACCAGAAGACAGCTCAGCATACTCTCAAGTGGTGGCTAGAGCAGCACAATTCCACAACGTAAACCTCCACTCAGAACAAGTCGAGGATGACTTTTTATTCAACACCCTCTCCTCCACCCACAGCTCCTACCAAAGCCTGCCTATGCTGCCAGGTATGCTTCGGCACGCAAAGGAAATCTTCAAGGAGCCGGTCAAAAGTAGGGCAATAACGCCAAGGGTGGAAAAGTATAAGGCACCTCCTACAGACCCTGTTTTCATCACCACACAGCTGCCACCAGATTCCGTCGTAGTAGGAGCAGCTCGGAAAAGAGCCAACTCCCACACATCTGGGGATACACCACCCCCAGATAAAGAGAGCCGCAAGTTCGATGCAGCTGGGAAAAGTCGCAGTACAAGCTGCAAACCAGTGGCGCATCGCTAACTCTCAAGCACTACTTGCGCGCTATGACAGAGCCCATTGGGATGAGATGCAACACCTCATCAAGCATCTTCCCAAGGAACTACAAAAGAGGGCAAAGCAGGTGGTTGAGGAAGGACAGAACATATCAAATAACCAGATACGATCTTCTATGGACGCAGCAGACACAGCTGCAAGAACAATTAATACATCTGTGACCATTAGAAGGCACGCATGGCTAAGAACGTCTGGGTTCAAACCAGAGATACAGCAGGCAGTGCTCAATATGCCATTCAACGAAAAACAACTGTTCGGACCAGAAGTGGACACGGCAATCGAAAAACTTAAAAAAGACACTGACACTGCTAAAGCCATGGGCGCACTCTACTCCCCGCAGAGGAACCTACAGCACCTTCCGCAAGACACCCTTTAGAGGGGGGTTTCGGGGTCAGGCCACACAAGCCAGCACCTCGCAGGCAACACCGTCCAGCTACCAGGGACAGTACAGGGGAGGCTTTCGGGGCCAATACAGAGGGGGGCAATTCCCTAGGAATAGAGGAAAATTTCAAAGCCCCAAAACCCCTACAACCAAGCAGTGACTCAGATGTCACTCACCCCCTCCACACAACACCAGTGGGGGGAAGAATAGGTCATTATTACAAAGCATGGGAGGAAATAACTACAGACACTTGGGTCTTAGCAATTATCCAACATGGTTATTGCATAGAATTCCTACAATTCCCTCCAAACATACCACCAAAAGCACAGAATTTATCAAAACAACATTCCGAACTTCTGGAAATAGAAGTTCAAGCACTATTGCAAAAGAATGCAATCGAATTAGTACCAAACACACAAACAAACACAGGAGTCTATTCACTGTACTTCTTAATACCAAAAAAGGACAAAACACGGAGACCAATCCTAGACCTCAGAATACTAAACACCTACATCAAATCAGACCACTTTCACATGGTCACGCTACAAGAAGTGTTACCATTGCTAAAACTACAGGACTACATGACAACCTTAGACCTCAAAGACTCGTATTTCCATATACCAATACATCCGTCGCACAGGAAATACCTACGGTTCGTATTCAAAGGAATACATTACCAATTCAAAGTATTGCCTTTTGGTTTAACAACCGCACCAAGAGTCTTTACAAAATGTCTAGCAGTAGTGGCTGCACACATCAGAAGGCAGCAAATACATGTATTCCCGTATCTAGACGACTGGCTAATCAAAACCAATTCACTAACAAAGTGCTTACAACACACAAATCAAATCATACAAACCCTCTACAAACTAGGTTTCACCGTCAACTTTGCAAAATCCAACATTTTGCCGTGCAAAGTACAACAATACCTGGGAGCCATAATAGACACATCAAAAGGAGTAGCCACTCCAAGTCCACAAAGAATTCAAAATTTCAACAAGATCATACAACGCATGTATCCAACACAAACAATACAAGCAAAGATGATATTACAACTCCTAGGCATGATGTCTTCATGCATAGCCATTGTCCCGAACGCAAGACTACACATGAGGCCCTTACAACAGTGCCTAGCATCACAATGGTCACAAGCACAGGGTCACCTTCTAGATCTGGTGTTGATAGACCGCCAAACTTACCTCTCGCTTCTATGGTGGAACAGTATAAATTTAAACAAAGGGCGGCCATTCCAAGACCCAGTGCCACAATACGTAATAACAGATGCTTCCATGACAGGGTGGGGAGCACACCTCGATCAACACAGCATACAAGGGCAATGGAACGTACATCAAACAAAGCTGCATATAAATCACCTAGAAATGCTAGCAGTTTTTCAAGCATTAAGGGCTTTCCAACCAATTATAACTCACAAATACATTCTTGTCAAAACAGACAACATGACAACAATGTATTATCTAAACAAACAGGGGGGGACACACTCAACGCAGTTGAGCCTTCTAGCACAGAAGATATGGCGATGGGCAATTCACAACCACATTCGCCTAATAGCGCAGTTTATTCCAGGGATCCAGAATCAACTTGCAGACAATCTCTCTCGAGATCACCAACAGGTCCACGAATGGGAAATTCACCCCCAAATTCTAAACACTTACTTCAGACTCTGGGGAACACCTCAAATAGACTTGTTTGCAACAAGAGAGAACGCAAAATGCCAAAACTTCGCATCCGGATACCCACACAGGCAGTCCCAAGGCAATGACCTATGGATGAACTCGTCAGGGATATTTGCCTACGCTTTTCCTCCTCTCCCTCTCCTTCCTTATCTGGTAAACAAATTGAGTCAAATCAAACTCATTTTAATAGCACCAACTTGGGCGAGGCAACCCTGGTACACAACACTGCTAGACCTATCAGTAGTACCCCACATCAAATTGCCCAACAGGCCGGATCTGTTAACACAACACAACCAACAGATCAGACATCCAGATCCAGCATCGCTGAATCTAGCAATCTGGCTCCTGAAATCCTAGAATTCGGACACTTACAACTTACCCAAGAATGTATGGAAGTCATAAAGCAAGCCAGAAGGCCGTCCACTAGGCACTGCTATGCAAGTAAATGGAAGAGGTTTGTCTGCTACTGCCATCATAATCAGATCCAACCTTTACACGCAACTCCAAAGGACGTAGTGGGTTACTTGCTTCACTTACAAAAATCTAACCTAGCCTTCTCTTCCATTAAAATACACCTTGCGGCAATATCTGCATACCTGCAGACTACCTATTCAACTTCCCTATATAGGATACCAGTCATTAAAGCATTCATGGAAGGCCTTAAAAGAATTATACCACCAAGAACACCACCTGTTCCTTCATGGAACTTAAATGTTGTCTTAACAAGACTCATGGGTCCACCTTTTGAACCCATGCACTCTTGCGAAATACAGTTCCTAACCTGGAAGGTTGCATTTCTCATCGCCATTACATCTCTAAGAAGAGTAAGCGAAATTCAGGCGTTTACAATACAAGAACCTTTTATACAACTACACAAAAATAAAGTCGTCCTAAGGACTAATCCTAAATTTTTACCAAAGGTTATTTCACTGTTCCACCTAAATCAAACAGTGGAACTACCAGTGTTCTTCCCACAGCCAGATTCCGTAGCTGAGAGGGCACTACATACATTAGATGTCAAAAGAGCATTAATGTACTACATTGACAGAACGAAAAACATCAGAAAGACTAAACAACTATTTATTGCATTCCAAAAACCTCATGCAGGAAACACAATATCAAAACAAGGTATAGCCAGATGGATAGTTAAATGCATCCAAATCTGCTACCTTAAAGCAAAACGACAACTGCCCATTACACCAAGGGCACACTCAACCAGAAAAAAGGTGCTACCATGGCCTTTCTAGGAAACATCCCAATGCAAGAAATATGTAAGGCAGCCACATGGTCTACGCCACACACGTTCACAAAGCACTACTGTGTAGACGTGTTATCCGCACAGCAAGCCACAGTAGGTCAAGCCGTGTTAAGAACATTATTTCAAACCACTTCCATTCCTACAGGCTGAGCCACCGCTTTTGGGGAGATAACTGCTTACTAGTCTATGCAGAACATGTGTATCTACAGCGACCGATGCCATCGAACTGAAAATGTCACTTACCCAGTGTACATCTGTTCGTGGCATCAGTCGCTGGAGATTCACATGTGCCCACCCACCTCCCCGGGAGCCTGTAGCAGTTCGGAAGTTAGCTTCAACTTTGTACATTTGTATATATATTATTTTAACCTTAAATAGGTACATACTTAGTCACTCCATTGCATGGGCACTATTACTACAACACAACTCCTACCTCACCCTCTGCGGGGAAAACAATCGAAGATGGAGTCGACACCCATGCGCAATGGAGACAGAAGGAGGAGTCACTCGGTCCCGTGACTCGAAAGACTTCTTAGAAGAAAAACAACTTGTAACACTCCGACCCAACACCAGATGGCGAGCTATGCAAAACATGTGAATCTCCAGCGACTGATGCCACGAACAGATGTACACTGGGTAAGTGACATTTTCATTTTCTATATAAAAACCTATTGGCCTGGAATTGTCTGAGTGTGTGCCTCATTTATTGCCTGTGTGTGTACAACAAATGCTTAACACTACTCCTTTTATAAGCCTACTGCTCGACCACACTGCCACAAAAAAGAGCATTGGTATTCTCTTTGTGCCACTATCTTACCTCTAAGGGGAACCCTTGGACTCTGTGCATACTATTCCTTACTTTGAAATAGTGCATACAGAGCCAACTTCCAACAAAAATCTTTTCTTAATTTATTTCTAGACCCACAAGATACAAGTTGCAGGTAAGTACTTCAATAGATTCGTATTTCACACATATATCAATAGTACTTTGTTTGAAATCGATAAGTTATACCGTTTTTAGAAATATTGGTAATTTTCTGTTTGACACTGTGCAATTTTCAGAAACAGGAAGGGGGCGTGTAGGGCCCACACGTAGGCACCAAACACGCACCCTCAGCGGCACTGGTGCGGCCGGGTGCAGGGTGCAAACAAGGAGTCTAGTTTCCAATGACCCAGGGTCACTCAGATGCTGCAGACGAGGTCCAGGGGGTTGACTTGGGCAGACCACAGGCTGGACAGGGAGGAGGGCCGCCTGTTGAACGTAACTGCACTGGAGGTTGGGTTCTGCAAGGCCTGGGGGCTGTGGGTGTAGTGGTCTTTTAGGCATCTGATATCTTAGTCCAGAGCTTTCGCGGTCAGTGGGATCCTTGGGATTCCCTCTGCAGGCAGTGTCGTGGAGGGGTCGGGAGGTCAACCCAGGGTGGGCACTTGCTTGCAATTGCCTGGGGATCCTCTAGTCATTTGGGCCACCTGGACACTGGCCGTGGGTGTCAGGTGCACAGTGGTGCTGGAATCCCTGGGTGGTGTTTCTTCTTGGACAGGGCCGCTGTAGGAAGTTGGCTCTGTATGTGCTATTTCAAAGTAAGGAATAGCATGCACAGAGTCCAAGGGTTCCCCTTAGAGGTAAAATAGTGGTAAAAATAGATAATACTAATGCTCTATTTCGTGGTAGTGTGGTCGAGCAGTAGGCTTATCCAAGGAGTAGTGTTAAGCATTTGTTGTACATACACATAGACAATAAATGAGGTACACACACTCAGAGACAAATCCAGCCAATAGGTTTTGTTATAGAAAAATATATTTTCTTAGTTTATTTTAAGAACCACAGGTTCAAATTTAACATGTAATATCTTGTTTGAAAGGTATTGCAGGTAAGTACATTAGGAACTTTGAATCATTTCAATTGCATGTATACTTTTTAAGTTATTGACAAATAGCTACTTTAAAAGTGGACACTTAGTGCAATTTTCACAGTTCCTGGGGGAGGTAAGTTTTTGTTAGTTTTACCAGGTAAGTAAGACACTTACAGGGTTCAGTTCTTGGTCCAAGGTAGCCCACCGTTGGGGGTTCAGAGCAACCCCAAAGTCACCACACCAGCAGCTCAGGGCCGGTCAGGTGCAGAGTTCAAAGTGGTGCCCAAAACGCATAGGCTAGAATGGAGAGAAGGGGGTGCCCCCTGGTTCCGGTCTGCTTGCAGGTAAGTACCCGCGTCTTCGGAGGGCAGACCAGGGGGGTTTTGTAGGGCACCGGGGGGGACACAAGCCCACACAGAAATTTCACCCTCAGCAGCGCGGGGGCGGCCGGGTGCAGTGTAGAAACAAGCGTCGGGTTTGCAATGTTAGTCTATGAGAGATCAACGGATCTCTTCAGCGCTGCAGGCAGGCAAGGGGGGGCTTCCTCGGGGAAACCTCCACTTGGGCAAGGGAGAGGGACTCCTGGGGGTCACTTCTCCAGTGAAAGTCCGGTCCTTCAGGTCCTGGGGGCTGCGGGTGCAGGGTCTTTTCCAGGCGTCGGGACTTAGGTTTCAGAGAGTCGCGGTCAGGGGAAGCCTCGGGATTCCCTCTGCAGGCGGCGCTGTGGGGGTTCAGGGGGGACAGGTTTTGGTACTCAGTCGGAGAGTAGTCCGGGGGTCCTCCCTGAGGTGTTGGTTCTCCACCAGCCGAGTCGGGGTCGCCGGGTGCAGTGTTGCAAGTCTCACGCTTCTTGCGGGGAGATTGCAGGGTCGTTAAAGCTGCTCCTCGAAACAAAGTTGCAGTCTTTTTGGAGCAGGTCCGCTGTCCTCTGGAGTTTCTTGTCTTTTTCGAAGCAGGGCAGTCCTCAGAGGATTCAGAGGTCGCTGGTCCCTTGGAAGGCGTCGCTGGAGCAGAGTTCTTTGGAAGGGAGGAGACAGGCCGGTGAGTTTCTGGAGCCAAGGCAGTTGTCGTCTTCTGGTCTTCCTCTGCAGGGGTTTTCAGCTAGGCAGTCCTTCTTCTTGTAGTTTGCAGGAATCTAATTTTCTAGGGTTCAGGGTAGCCCTTAAATACTAAATTTAAGGGGGGTTAGTAGCCAGTGGCTACTAGCCCTGAGGGTGGGTACACCCTCTTTGTGCCTCCTCCAAAGGGGAGGGGGTCACAATCCTAACCCTATTGGGGGAATCCTCCATCTGCAAGATGGAGGATTTCTAAAAGTTAGTCACCTCAGCTCAGGACACCTTAGGGGCTGTCCTGACTGGCCAGTGACTCCTCCTTGTTATTCTCATTATTTTCTCCGGCCTTGCCGCCAAAAGTGGGGGCCGGGCCGGAGGGGGCGGGCAACTCCACTAGCTGGAGTGTCCTGCGGTGCTGTGACAAAGGGGTGAGCCTTTGAGGCTCACCGCCAGGTGTTACAGCTCCTGCCTGGGGGAGGTGTTAGCATCTCCACCCAGTGCAGGCTTTGTTACTGGCCTCAGAGTGACAAAGGCACTCTCCCCCTGGGGCCAGCAACATGTCTCTAGTGTGGCAGGCTGCTGGAACTAGTCAGCCTACACAGATAGTCGGTTAAGTTTCGGGGGGCACCTCTAAGGTGCCCTCTGGGGTGTATTTTGCAATAAAATGTACACTGGCATCAGTGTGCATTTATTGTGCTGAGAAGTTTGATACCAAACTTCCCAGTTTTCAGTGTAGCCATTATGGTGCTGGGGAGTTCGTGTTTGACAGACTCCCAGACCATATACTCTTATGGCTACCCTGCACTTACAATGTCTAAGGTTTTGTTTAGACACTGTAGGGGTACCATGCTCATGCACTGGTACCCTCACCTATGGTATAGTGCACCCTGCCTTAGGGCTGTAAGGCCTGCTAGAGGGGTGTCTTACCTATACTGCATAGGCAGTGAGAGGCTGGCATGGCACCCTGAGGGGAGTGCCATGTCGACTTACTCGTTTTGTCCTCACTAGCACACACAAGCTGGCAAGCAGTGTGTCTGTGCTGAGTGAGGGGTCTCCAGGGTGGCATAAGACATGCTGCAGCCCTTAGAGACCTTCCTTGGCATCAGGGCCCTTGGTACTAGAAGTACCAGTTACAAGGGACTTATCTGGATGCCAGGGTCTGCCAATTGTGGATACAAAAGTACAGGTTAGGGAAAGAACACTGGTGCTGGGGCCTGGTTAGCAGGCCTCAGCACACTTTCAATTGTAAACATAGCATCAGCAAAGGCAAAAAGTCAGGGGGCAACCATGCCAAGGAGGCATTTCCTTACAGCCGCCCTCCATGGGAGTTCTTGGTCCTTTTGGGTGCAGAGCAGTCCTTTGCAGCTTGACAGAGGTTGCTTGGCACGCTGGATGCGTCGCTGTTCTTGTGCAGTTTGAAACAGGAGAAAAGCCGGAAGGGATGGGGCCAAGTCAGTTGTCTTCCTTCTTCTCTGCTGGTAGTTCTGCTAAGCAGTTCTTCTTTCTCGTCAGGTCACCAGGATTCTGGTGAGCTGGGTTCAGGGAGGCCCTTAAATCCAGGTCTTAGGGGCGTTTCAAGTGTTGGGAGGCAGTAGCAAATGTCTACTGTCCCGGAGGGTGGATACACCTTTCTTGTGTCCACTCTTTGGGGAGGGGGACCCAGACCTAACCCTATTGGTCCCTGTCCTCCATACCATGATCGAGGATTCTGCAAGAAGTGGCGTAACTCAGATATGTACACCTTAGTGGTGGTCCCAGCTTAAGTGGTCACTTGTTTTTCTAAGTTTCCAACCAAACTTGCTGCCAAAAATGGGGCTTTGTCCCAGGGGGTGGGTATCTCCACTAGCTGGAGTGCCTTGGGGCACTGTAACATGAGGCCTGAGCCTTTGAGGCTCACTGGTAGGTGGTACAGTTTATACAGGGGAAGCTGTGAAGCACCTCCACCCAGAGTGGGCTTTGTTTCTGTCCTCAGAGAGAACAAAGGCCCTGACCCCATGGGGGTCAGAAACTTGTCTGCTTGTGACATGCTGGCACAGACCAGAAGGTCCCACACTAGAGGATTGGGTAAAATACAGAGGGCATTTATAAGATGCCCTCTGTGTGCTTTTTAGAATAAATCCAACACTGGCACCATTGTGTGTTTTATTGTGCTAAGAGGTTTAATACCAAACTTCCCAGTTTTTCAGTGAAGCCATTATGGAGCTGTGGAGTTCACTTTGACAAACTCCCAGACCATTTACTTAATATGGCCACACTGCACTTACAATGTTTAAGAATGGACGTGGACATTGTAGGGGCATATTGCTCATGCAGCTATGCCGTCACCTGTGGTGTAGTTCACCCTACCTTAGGGCTTTGAGGCCTGCTAGAGAGGTGACTGTCACGGGCAGTGTTTTGTGGGAATGGCACCTTGAGGGGGATGCCTTGTCGACTTTCTTTTTCTGCCCACCAACACACACAATCTGCAGTGTGCATGTGTTTGGTGAGGGGTCCCTTAGGGTGGCACCATACATGCTGCAGCCCTTAGGGACCCTCCCTGACCACAAGGCCCTTGGTACCACTGGTCCCTTTTACAAAGGACTTATCTGAGTGCCATAGGTGTGCCAATTGTGGAAACAATGGTACATTTTTAGGGAAAGAACACTGGTGCTGGGGCCTGGTTAGCAGGATCCCAGCACACTGTCAAGTCAGTATCAGGCAAAAAGTGTAGGGGGGTGGTCCAGAAAGAGGGTGTAACTGCAACAAGGGCCAGTTTCCTACATTCCTGCTTTCCATCTTTAGATTGTTTTCTTCCGCTTTTGGGTCTGGGTTTGTTTCTTCAAAGCTCCAGTTCCAGATCGCTTAAGTCTCTTCCGTTTGGGAAACCTTTCCTAACCCGTCGGTATTGTTTCCGATCATGTTGTTCTTTATGCCTTTCGATTCTGGACTGAAGAAATGTTCGTGGGTTTTGCACTTTCGAGTCAGGCCCTTCGGGCTGTGCCCTACTGGCGGCCAGTTTCTCTACTCTGCATCTCGGAGAATAAAAGACTGATGTAACTGACGCCCTTCCGCTTCTGTTCAAAGTGGCATTCCAACTTTCCTTTGACTGACCAACATCAGGTCAGTAACCTCTGCTTGTCCTGAAGCACCAGGAGGAGGATTGTGAGGCCTGCCAATCCTTTAGGTCCAAAAAGACTCTGCGTGACAGAGCTAGTCGACAAGAAATGCAGAGGAGATAGAGTAGACGCCCAACATTTTCGGTATCCAGGACACAATGTCTGACATAAAGCAGGAGATCCAGGAGGCCTCAGCTGCAGAGGAGGAGTCACTCTCCATACAAGATTCGAACTCCAAAACTGAATAACAATGAGATGCAGGAAATTTCCCTGGGTCTGCAAAATGAGTAAATCCATCCCTTGCTCTGACCAAAAAAACATACCACCTTGAAAGCGAAAACTCTTGAGCTGCTACTGCATCTCTGCCATGACAAGCATTAAAAAGAAAAATTCAGACTCCCCGACTTCGGGCCGGTACGAAACCTAAGCTGAAAACGGCGTCTTCTACTCCGAGCAGAATACCATCCCTCTCGGCACAGAAACCTTCCACCTCCCCTTTGCCTATGGGTCTCTGGGCACCAAAAAGACCGCCTACCTTCGTTCTGACGACTTCAGCACTGAAACTATCCGCTTCGGGAAAGAAAAAAACAATTTGGCCAGAAAGAGCTTGGAATCAAAATCGCTACCAGAGCCCATTCTCCATAAAATGAAGCAGCAGCTCTAAGGCAAGCAATCTCCACTTCTTATCCAGCCTAAAACAGTGTGTTGGCGAAGACTTATCTCCACTACTAAAAGACAGCATTAATTTGAGGAGGCTTTGGCGCATTCCACACCTCCAGTCAAGCAAAGTAGGACAGAAAAGAACATACAAGAGGCTCATCTGCCCTCTCCATCTCCTTAACCAGCCATCACGCCTCCACCATATTTTCCATCTCTGTTACAATTGCATGATGATTCCTTGGAATTTTCACCACAAGGGTCACCTCATTCCCCACATATTATACAAGAAACTGAAAATGACATGGAACAGTTAAACATAGATACAGATCCCTGGGTGTCTGTATGATGATACCTACGCAGACATAGATGTTGAGGTGTACCCAGATAGGCCTTCATTACATGATGACACTACTTTTTTCCAGGAGCTAGTAAAGAGTGCTGCAGTTTTCCATCAGGTACCCCTGCATACTGACCCTATAGAGGAAGATTTCCTTTTTGAGAGACTTACAGCATCTCCTAAGAATACTCAGTATCTCCCTATGCTTAAGGGAATGCTTAGACATGAGGACATTTTCCAAGACCCAGGTGGGCTCAGGTTATTACTCAGAAGGTGGAGAAGAAATAAAAGGCCTCCCCCTCAAACCCTGTGTATATTAAGAGTCCGATCACAGCAGACTCTTTAGTCGTAACCAATGCTAGGAAAAGAGTTGTCTTCCAAGCTGCACCTCCTCCTGACAAGGAGTCTAAAATCAGGCAAGTGTGTGGCTGCTCGTGCAGCAAACCATTGGAGAATCACTAACCCACAGGGTCTCCTAGCAAGGTACGATAGGGTATACTGGGACGAAATGAGCAATTGTTCCAATACCTCTCAAAGGAACATAGAAAGAGGGGGCAAGAAATTGTTAATGAGGAGCATTTCATATCAGATAGCTTGTACTTTGTGTTAGATTAAGCTGATACTGCAGCCAGGTATTAACATTAGTTTTGTGCTAAGCAGACATTCATGGCTCCGTGTAGGAAAGTCCCTCTTTTTGTCATGGTTACCCCCACTTTTTGCCCGTTATCAGTGTACTTAGACTGTTTTCACTGGGATCCTGCTTACCAGAACCCCAGTGATTGTGCTCTCCTCTAAATTTGGTCACCCTTTACGCACCACAATTAGCATACTGGTGTACCCTTGTAAGTCCCTATTATATGGTACTTAGGGCATTAGTACACCAGAGGTCCCCATGGGCTGCAGCATGTATTATGCCACCCATGAGAGCGAATGCAAACTTTCTGCAGGCCTGCCGTTAGCAGCCTTCATGAAAAGTTGCATGCACCCTTTCACTGCTGGTCACTACACCAGATCACTGTAAGTCCCTCCTATGGTAGGCACCTCCATCCCTAAGGGCAGGGTGCAGGTCACTGTGTGTGTGGGCACCCCTGCAAGAGCAGAGGTGCCCCTACGAACTCAAGTTCCAATTCTCTGGACTTCATACATGCGGGCAAGCCATTTTAGCTATGTACTGGACATAGGTCACTACCTATGGTCCAGCTACATAATGGTAACGCCGAACCTAGACATGTTTGGTATCAAACATGTCTGAATCATGCCCCAATACTGTTGCCAGTATTGGTGGCATGCTTCCATGCACTCTGGGGGCTCCTTAGAGGACCCCCCAGTATTGCTCCTACCAGTGTCCTAGGGCCTGCGAGCAGCCGGCCCTGCTGTAGCCTCTGACATGGTTCTGCCTTCCAGCTGCTTGATTAGCTTAAGGAGGGGAAGGCAGAACAAAGTATTTCCTGTGGATGAGGGGTGCAGTCTTCTCTATGTTGGAAATAGGCGTTACAAGGCTGTGGAGGAGTAGCCTTCCCAGGCCACTGGCTAGCTTTGAAGGGCCCTTTTGGTGCCCTCCTTGCATAATCCTGTTTGCACTAGTCCAGGGTCCCTGCTCTGGCGTGAGACAGTGCAAAGGAAAGGGAAGTGACCACTCCCCTGTCATTCACCACGAGAGAGCTGCCCAGAGCTCCTCCAGGTGGCCACTTGATTCTGCCATTTTGAAACCAAGATGGGCAGAAGCCCCTGGGAGCATCTGAGTGATTGGGTTAGCCAGGTGACGTCAGTGACCTCCCTCTGATAGGTGGTCACCTTGCAAAGTGACCAAGCCCCTTTTTGAGCTATTTACGGGCTCTCTTGTGGGTGGGTCCCCAGATTCTGCATGTAGGACTGCTCTGCAACAACCTCTTCTGCTCCTGGCCTTGCCACCGGAACTGCTGCTATACTCCACAGAAACCGAAAAAGACTGCAACACCGAGACAACCTATCCATGCAACACTGTTTCTGCTGCTCTTGTCGGCAACATTTACACAACTGTGCATCCTCTGGGGTTGGCAAGACTTCAGTTGCACAATAGAAGCAAGAAGGGATGTCTCTTTGAGTGAAGGAGTCACTTCTCTGCATCACCAGGCACTTACGGCAAAGACATCTGGCTGCTGAGATCTGCTGTCCTCTGGATCTGCAAAGATTCTACAACACAGGTGGTGGTTCTGAGGGGTCCTCTTGGTCCTTTCTGCCTTCTGCCTAACGGTGAGCCCTTGTCTCTTCCTACAGGACGGAACCCCATGCACCTCAACTATTGTAACAACCAAGACTTGTTGACTCCTGCTCCGAGGGATCTTCAGGCTCCAAGTAGCCCCGGCCCCAGCACCCTACCTCTGCAAGGACAGTCTCCTCTCTGCTGCTCCAGCGGTGTGGGACTCCTCTTCAGGTGTGCTGCATGGGCCTCAGTGTGATGTACTTGCCTGCTGCCAGTGGGTTGCTCGTGGGGGCTCTGACTGCTTCTGCTGGCTCTCCTGTCTTAGGGCCAGGTGGGACTCCCCTCCAAGGGTTGAGTCCCCAGGACCTTGCTGGTCCTCTTCAGCCTGCCTTGCAAATCTTCTCCAGGACCTTGCTGGGCCTTTTCAGCCCTGCAAATCTTCTTCATCTCCGACTTACATTTGCTTATGCTTGTTGGTGATTCTTCACCCATCATCCACCTGTCTGCAATCTGGCGACCGGCGAGGGACAGCTCCTAGACTACTTCAGGGACTCCGCTGCTGCTCCTGGACTCAGCAGCTGGCCTTCACCCATCACTGTCGTCCCGGATCTTCATCCAGAGAAGGGTGGGTGCTGCCTCCTGCCCGTCTGGACACTCATGCAAGGACTGGACTCTGTCACACCCCCGCCCTATCCCCCCCCCCCTTTTTTTTTCTTACAGGTCCTCTTCATCCGAAATTGACCATTGGGCGACGCGGTCTGGTCCTGTTCCTGCATTTTTCCAATTCTAAGTCCCCATGTTAGCCAATTAACTTACCTCTGCTGTCTGGGGCGCTGTGGGTCTTCTGGAAACTTACCTCTTGGGGTTCCATACACTCCTAGCCCTTACTATCTACTCCATAGCCTCTCGTGGGAGATCCATTCTAGCACTCCACTGTTTTAATATATGGTTTGCCCCTTGCTATTTTTAGTGTTTACCTGTGTATATTCTGAGAAGTGCAGCAAATGCAAAGTTGTAGACCCCACACGGATCCACCACTGTAGGAAGCTGACTATATATACTATTCCAGAGTAAGGTATAGTGTGCACAGAGTCCAGTGGATCCCTGAGGCATTACAGAGGATACAGTAGATAATACTAATTGTAGGAAGTTGGCTCTGTATATACTTTATCAAAGTGAGAGATAGTGTGCACGGAGTCCAAGGGTTCCCCCTAGGGGTTGATAGTGGCAAAATTAGATAATACTAATGCTCTATTTTGTGGTAGTGTGGTCGAGCAGTAGGCTTATCAGAGGGTAGTGTTAAGCATTTGTTATACACACAGGCAATAAATGAGAACACACACCCAAAGACTTACTCCAGGCCAATACGTTTTTATATAGAAAAATATTATTTTCTTAATTTATTTTAGAACCACAAGATTCAGAATTCAAGTAAGTAAATACAATGCAAGGTGCTTCACACAGGTAAGTTAGGAACTTTGAATTAAAGCAATATCACATACAGTCTTTGTAAAAATGGCAATCAGCTATTTTAAAAATAGATAGTGCAAAAATCAACAGTTCCTGGGGGAGGTAAGTATTGGTTAGTTTGTGAGGTAAGTAAGACACTTACAAGTCTCAGTTCCTGGGCATAGGCAGCCCACTGTTTGGGGGTTCAAGGCAACCCCAAAGTTACCACACCAGCAGCTCAGGGCTGGTAAGGTGCAGAGGTCAAAGAGGTGCCTAAAACACATAGGCGCCTATGGAGAACAGGGGTGCTCCGGTTCCAGTCTGCCAGCATGTAAGTACCTGCGTCCTCGGATGGCAGACTAGGGGGGTTTTGTAGAGCACTGGGGAGGGGGCACAAGTAGGCACACAAAACACACCCTCAGCGGCACAGTGCAGTGTGCAAAGGAGGCGTCGGGTTTTAGATAGGAAACAATAGAGGGACCCAGGGTCACTCTTGCGGTGCAGGCAGACACGGGGGCTTCTCTGGACAGCCACCACCTGGGCTAGGCAGAGGGTCGCCTGGGGGTCACTCTTGCACTGAGGTTCGGTTCCTCCACATGCTGCGGGTGTAGTGCTCAGTCCAGGTGTCGGGCCGCTTGTTACAGGCAGTCGCGGTCAGGGGAAGCCTCTGCATTCTCTCTGCAGGCGTCGCTGTGGGGCTCCAGGGCGGTAGCCTCGGGCTACTGACGGAGTTGCAGTTGCCGGGGAGGCCTCCCTGTGGTGTTTGTTCTCTGGATCTGGAGCCGGGGCGTTGGGTGCAGAGTGTGAAGTCTCACGCTTCCGGCGGAAAGAGTGAGTTCTTTAAAAGTTGCTTCTTTGTAGCAAAGCTGTAGCTGTTGTTGAGCAGAGCCGCTGCTCACAGGAGTTTCTTGGTCTTGGAGGTCATGGCAGTCATCTGAGGCTTCAGAGGTCGCTGGTCCCTGTTGGATGCTTCGCTGGTTGCAGTTTTCTGACTCTGGAGACAGGCCGGTAGGGCTGGGGCCAAAGCAGTTGTCTGTCGTCTCTGCAGGCTTGTAGGTCAGCAGTCCTTTGTAGTTCAGGTTGCAGGAATCTGATTTCCTGGGTTCTTGGTGCCCCTAAATACTAAATTTAGGGGTGTGTTTAGGTCTGGGAGGGCAGTAGCCAATGGCTACTGTCCTTGAGGGTGGTTACACCCTCTTTCTGCCTCCTCCCTGTGGGGAGAGGAGCACATCCCTAATCCTATTGGGGGAATCCCCCAAAACTAAGATGGAGGATTTCTAAAGGCAGTGGTCACCTCAGGACACCTTAGGGGCAGTCCTGACTGGTGGGTGACTCCTCCTTGTTTTTCTCATGATCTCCTCCAGCCTTGCCGCCAAAAGTGGGGGCATTGGTCGGAGGGGCAGGCATCTCCACTAGCTGGGATGCCCTGGGGTGCTGTAACAAAAGGGGTGAGCCTTTGAGGCTCACCGCTAGATGTTAGTTCCTGCAGGGGGAGGGGAGAAGCACCTCCACCCAGTACAGGCTTTGGTCCTGGCCACAGAGTGATAAAGGCACTCACTCCATGTGGCTAGCAACTCGTCTGGTTTGTGGGAGGCTGGCAGGAACTTGTCAGCCTAACACTAGTAGTAGGATTGGTATTCAGGGTGCATTTTACAATAAATTCCACACTGGCATCAATGTGCATTTATTGTGCTGAGAAGTTTGATACCAAACTTCCAAGATTTCAGTGTGGCCATTATGGAACTGTGGAGTTTGTGTTTGACAAACTCCCAGACCATATACTCTTATGGCTACTCTGCACTTACAATGTCTAAGGTTTTGCTTAGACACTGTAGGGGCATAGTGCTCATGCACATATGCCCTCACCTGTGGTATAGTGCACCCTTTCTTAGGGCTGTAACGCCTGCTAGAGGGGGGACTTACCTATGCCACAGACAGTGTGAGGTTGGCATGGCACACTGAGGGGAGTGCCATGTCGACTTAGTCATTTTCTCCCCTCCAGCACACACAAGCTGTGAGGCAATGTGCATGTGCTGAGTGAGGGGTCCCCAGCGTGGCATAAGACATGCTGCAGCCCTTGGAGACCTTCCCTGGCATCAGGGCCCTTGAACCAGTTACAGGGGACTTATCTGAGTGCCAGGGCTGTGCCAATTGTGGAAAAAGTTTATGGAAGGAACACTGGTGCTGGGGCCTGGTTAGCAGGGTCCCAGCACACTTTTAATCAAAACTTATCATCAGCAAAGGCAAAAAGTCAGGGGGTAGCCATGCCAAGGAGGCATTTCCTTACAGCATTCAGTTGGCGTAAATCAATACAGAACCATAAGATTCCGTCCCCTTTTGGAACGAGTACTATGGGTGAGGTCCAAGCACTTTGAGAGGATTCAATGATGTCTGCTTTCAACATTGCCTCAACTTCAGCATCTACTGCTTGTCTCCTGGCGGCAGGAATATGGTAGGGTCTGATCTTGATTGCATGAGTAACTTCAGTGTGGATTTGGTGCAAAACTATTGTTCTACCCGGCAGTGTTGAATGCGTATGTCTAGGGTTTTGTTAGTGTTCACAAAATGTATAGGTGCAGGAGGTGTGGGCTCATGTACCTCCCATCCCTACAAGAGGTTTACATGATATAGCTGCCCTTCCCTACCTCTTTGGGGTACAGAGACTAGGTAAGTGTAGGAAGTTGGCTCTGTATGTGTTATTTCAAAGTAAGAAATAACATGCACAGAGTCCAAGGGTTCCCCCTAGAGGTAAGATAGTGGCAAAAAGAGATAATACTAATGCTCTATTTTGTGGTAGTGTGGTCGAGCAGTAGGCTTATCAAAGGAGTAGTGTTAAGCATTTGTTGTACATACACACAGGCAATAAATGAGGAACACACACTGAGACAATTCCAGGCCAATAGGTTTTTGTATAGAAAAATATATGTTCGGTGGCATGTGTAGCTGCAGATACACATCCTGTGCACAGTCCGCCGTCTGGTGTTGGGCTCGGAGTGTTACAAGTTGTTTTTCTTCGAAGAAGTCTTTTCGAGTCACGAGACCGAGGGACTCCTCCCACTTCGGTTCCATTGCGCATGGGTGTCGACTCCATCTTAGATTGTTTTTTTTCCGCCATCGGGTTCGGACGTGTTCCTTTTCGCTCCGTGTTTCGGGTCGGAAAGTTAGTCAGAATCTCGGAAAAATTCGTCGGTATGGTTTCGTTCGGTATCGGGTTAGTTAGAACAAATCGACACCGAATCTTGAAGAGCTATGGTAGCCCTTCGGGGTAATTTCGATCATCCGTCGGGGCCTGGTCGGCCCGACCGCGTGCAACATAGAGACTGATGGAACGGACCCCGTTCCGATTCTGTCCTAAATGCCATAATAAATATCCTTATACGGATCAACATTTGGTCTGTAACTTGTGCCTGTCCCCCGAGCACAAGGAGGATACGTGCGAAGCCTGTTGCGCGTTTCGGTCGAGAAAAACACTCAGGGACCGAAGAGCCAGGAGGTTGCAGATGGCGTCCACGCCGACAGGACAACAACGGTTCGAGGAGGAGGAAGAAGAAACTTTCTCCATCCCTGAGTCGGATTCCGAAGAATTCGACGTCGAAGAACAACCAACCGTGAGTAAGACGTCGAAACAAAAATCACATGAAAAGACTGACAAAGCCCAGGGGACGCCACCGCCAACAGGCCATGGCTTAACCCGGAAAGTAGGTGTAAAGAAATGGCTCCCTGTTGCAGTTACCCCCCACTTTTTGCCTGATACTGATGCTGACTTGACTGAGAAGTGTGCTGGGACCCTGCTAACCAGGCCCCAGCACCAGTGTTCTTTCACCTAAAATGTTCCATTGTTTCCACAATTGGCACAACCCTGGCACCCAGGTAAATCCCTCGTAACTGGTACCCCTAGTACCAAGGGCCCTGATGCCAGGGAAGGTCTCTAAGGGCTGCAGCATGTCTTATGCCACCCTAGGGACCCCTCACTCAGCACAGACACACTGCTTGCCAGCTTGTGTGTGCTGGTAGGGAGAAAATGACTAAGTCGACATGACACTCCCCTCAGGGTGCCATGCCAACCTCACACTGCCTGTGGCATAGGTAAGTCACCCCTCTAGCAGGCCTTACAGCCCTAAGGCAGGGTGCACTATACCACAGGTGAGGGCATAGGTGCATGAGCACTATGCCCCTACAGTGTCTAAGCAAAACCTTACACATTGTAAGTGCAGGGTAGCCATAAGAAAATATGGTCTGGGAGTCTGTCAAAAACGAACTCCACAGCTCCATAATGGCTACACTGAATACTGGCAAGTTTGGTACCAAACTTCTCAGAATAATAAACCCACACTGATTCCAGTGTTGGATTTATTAAAAAATGCACACAGAGGGCATCTTAGAGGTACCCCCTGTATTTTACCCAATTGTTCAGTGCAGGACTGACTGGTCTGTGCCAGCCTGCTGCTGAGAGACGAGTTTCTGACCCCATGCGGTGAGAGCCTTTGTGCTCTCTGAGGACAGAAACAAAGCCTGCTCTGGGTGGAGGTGCTTCACACCTCCCCCCTGCAGGAACTGTAACACCTAGCAGTGAGCTTCAAAGGCTCAAGCTTCGTGTTACAATGCCCCAGGGCACTCCAGCTAGTGGAGATGCCCGCCCCCTGGACCCAGCCCCCACTTTTGGCGGCAAGTCCAGGAGAGATAATGAGAAAAACAAGGAGTCGTCACTGGCCAGTCAGGACAGCCCCTAAGGTGTCCTGAGCTGAGGTGACTCTGACTTTTAGAAATCCTCCATCTTGTAGAAGGAGGATTCCCCCAATAGGGATAGGAATGTGACCCCCTCCCCTTGGGAGGAAGCACAAAGAGGGTGTACCCACCCTCAGGGCTAGTAGCCATTGGCTACTAACCCCCCAGACCTAAACACACCCTTAAATTTAGTATTTAAGGGCTCCCCTGAACCTAAGAATTTAGATTCCTGAAACTACAAGAAGAAGAGGACTGCTGAGCTGAAAAACCCCTGCAGAGGAAGAACAGAAGACACCAACTGCCTTGGCCCCAGACTCACCGGCCTGTCTCCTGCCTTCCAAAAGAAACCTGCTCCAGCGACGCTTTCCAAGGGACCAGCGACCTCTGAATCCTCTGAGGACTGCCCTGCTTCAAGAAAGACAAGAAACTCCTGAGGACAGTGGCACTGCTCCAAAAGAACTGCAACTTTGTTTCAAGTAGCAGATTTAAAGACCCCTGCAACTCCCCGCAAGAAGTGTGAGACTTGCAACACTGCACCCGGTGACCCCGACTCGACTGGTGGAGAACCAACACCTCAGGGAGGACCCTCCGGCGACTCCAAGACTGTGAGTAACCAAAGTTGACCCCCCTGAGCCCCCACAGCGCGACGCCTGCAGAGGGAATCCCGAGGCTACCCCTGACCGCGACTGTCTGAACTCCATTTCCCGACGGCTGGAAAAGACCCTGTACCCGCAGCCCCCAGCACCTGAAGGAACGGAACTCCTGTGCAGGAGTGACCCCCAGGAGGCCCTCTCCCTTGCCCAGGTGGTGGCTACCCCGAGGAGCCCCCCCCTTGCCTGCCTGCACCGCTGAAGAGACCCCTTGGTCTCCCTTTGAAAACCATTACAAACCCGACGCGTGTTTGCACACTGCACCCGGCCGCCCCCGCCCTGCTGAGGGTGTACTTTTTGTGTGGACCCCCCCCCCCCCCGGTGCCCTACAAAACCCCCCTGATCTGCCCTGGTACTTACCTGCTGGCAGACTGGAACCGGGGCACCCCCTTCTCTCCATTGAAGCCTATGTGTTTTGGGCACCTCTTTGACCTCTGCACCTGACCGGCCCTGAGCTGCTAGTGTGGTGACTTTGGGGTTGCTCTCTAAACCCCAACGGTGGGCTACCTTGGACCCAAAACTGAAACCTGTAAGTGACTTACTTACCTGTTAAAACTAACAATACTTTACCTCCCCCAGGAACTGTGAAAATTGCACTTTTAAAACAGCTATTTGTGTTTTATGTAAAAAGTATACATGCTAATGTAATGATTCCAAGTTCCTAAAGTACTTACCTGCAATACCTTTCAAATGAGATATTACATGTAGAATTTGAACCTGTGGTTCTTAAAATAAACTAAGAAAAGATATTTTTCTATAATAAAACCTATTGGCTGGATTTGTCTCTGAGTGTGTCTTCCTCATTTATTGCCTGTGTGTATGTACAACAAATGCTTAACACTACTCCTTTGATAAGCCTACTGCTCGACCACACTACCGCAAAATAGAGCATTAGTATTATCTCTTTTTGCCACTATCTTACCTCTAAGGGGAACTCTTGGACTCTGTGCATGCTATTCCTTACTTTGAAATAGCACCTACAGAGCCAACTTCCTACAGTAGGTGACCGTCCATCGGCACCGAAAAAGGGCGAGCTGCTGTCGAAGTCATCCGACTCCGGTCGAGATACAGGCACGCAGCAATCTCGGGACCGAGAGAGTGACGCAGAAAAAATTCGGCACAGACACAGCGGCACCGAAGTTGGTCGGCACCGAGAGGGCACGACGCCGAAAAGAAAAAAGATCTTGTCGGAGCTGAAAAAATCCAGAGACACGGTTTCGGTGCCGAAACAGCCGGCAACCGAACCGAAAACTGGTTCCTACTCAGAGGAACAAGGACTGTCCTCTCAACTAAAAAAAAACACAGATTTGAGGAGGAATTACAAACAATAGAGCCAGATCACGCGCAAAAGCGGATCTTTATTCAAAAGGATACAGGGAAGATCAGCACTCTTCCCCCAATCAAAAGGAAAAGGAAACTTGACTTCCAGCAAGGAGACAAGCAACCACAAGCAAAGGTGGTAAAGAAGGTAACTCCACCACCCTCTCCACCACCATCACCTCATGCATCACCGGCACAAACTCCACCATTAACACACTCACCAGCTCATACCACAATGAGCCAGGATGATCCGGATGCATGGGATCTCTACGACGCTCCAGTATCGGACAATAGCCCGGAGTCGTACCCAACTAAACAGTCACCACCTGAGAACAGTACATCATATGCACAGGTGGTAGCTAGGGCAGCCGAATTCCATAATGTATCGCTACATTCGGAGCCTATTGAGGATGACTTCCTCTTTAACACCCTGTCCTCCACCCATAGCCATTATCAAAGCCTTCCCATGCTCCCAGGAATGCTAAGGCACTCGAAACAGATATTTCAGGAGCCAGTTAAAAGCAGAGCCATAACTCCAAGGGTGGAGAAAAAATACAAGGCACCACCCACAGACCCTGTTTTTATTACATCACAACTGACACCAGACTCAGTAGTTGTGGGGGCAGCTCGTAAGGGGAGGGTTTCAAGGTCAACCCACAAAAACCAGCACCTCACAAACAAGACCACCTACCTACCGGGGACAATATCAAAGTGGAGGTTTTCGGGGACAATACAGAGGGGCCCAATTCCCAAGAAACCGGGGAAAATTTCAAGGTCCCAAAACCCCTCAAAATAAACAGTGACTCACAAGTCACACAACCCCTTCACACAACACCAGTGGGGGGAAGACTAAGCCAGTTCTACAAATCTTGGGAGGAAATAACAACAGACACTTGGGTCTTAGCAATTATCCAACATGGTTATTGCATAGAATTTCTCCAACTCCCTCCAAACGTCCCACCGAAAACACACAATATGTCAAAACAGCATATAGACCTTCTAGGACTAGAAGTTCAAGCATTACTGCAAAAGGACGCAATAGAATTAGTACCAAGTCGACAAAAGAACACATGAGTTTACTCACTGTACTTTCTAATACCAAAAAAGGACAAAACTCTAAGACCAATACTAGATCTCGGAACATTAAACACATACATCAAATCAGATCACTTTTACATGGTGACACTGCAAGACGTGATCCCATTGCTCAAACAACGAGACTACATGACAACACTAGACCTCAAGGATGCGTATTTCCATATACCTATACATACTTCCCACAGAATGTACTTAAGGTTTGTAATCCAAGGGATACATTACCAGTTCAAAGTGTTGACATTCGGGATAACAACTGCGCCAAGAGTCTTTACAAAATGCCTAGCAGTAGTAGCTGCACATATCAGAAGGCAGCAAATACATGTGTTTCCGTACCTAGACGATTGGTTAATCAAAACCAATACGCAAGAACGGTGTTCACAACACACAAAGTATGTCATAGAAACCCTTCACAAGCTAGGTTTCTCACTCAACTACAACAAATCACACCTACAGCTGTGTCAAACACAATATTACTTAGGAGCAACAAACAACACAACAAAAAGGATTGCCACTCCAAGTCCACAAAAGGTACAGGCATTTCAAAACGTAATACAAGCCATGCACCCAAAACAAAAGTTACAGGTAAAATTAGTGATGAAGCTACTAGGCATGATGTCCTCATGCATAGCCATTGTCCCAAACGCAAGATTACACATGCGGCCCTTACAACAGTGCCTAGCATCACAGTGGTCACAAGCACAGGGTCAACTTCAAGATCTAGTGTTAATAGACCGCCAAACATACACCTCGCTTCAATGGTGGAACACTAAATTTAAACATAGGGCGGCCTTTTCAAGACCCAGTGCCTCAATCACAACGGATGCTTCCATGATAGGGTGGGGAGCACACCTCAACCAGCACAGCATCCTAGGACAATGGGACACTCAGCAGAGACAGTTTCACATAATCACTTAGAACTTCATGCGCCCTCCCACCTACCCGGGAGCCAGTAGCCGTTTTAAGTTGATCTTGAACATTTGTAAATTTGTAAATATATCACTTTAAACCACATTATGTACATACATACTTACTCCATTGCATGGGCACTATTACTATATACACAACTCCTACCTCACCCTCTGCGGGGAAAACAATCTAAGATGGAGTCGACGCCCATGCGCAATGGAGCCGAAAGGGGAGGAGTCCCTTGATCTCGTGACTCAAAAAAGACTTCTTCGAAGAAAAACAACTTGTAACACTCAGAGCCCAACACTAGATGGCAGGATGTGCACAGCATGTGAATCTGCAGCGTCTCATGCCACGAACAGATGTACACTGGGTAAGTGACATTTTCCATATATGTATATGTGTGTTTGGCATGTGTAGCTGCAGATATACATGCTATGCATAGATTCCGCCATCTAGTGTTGGGCCTGGAGTGTTACAAGCTATTTTTCTTTGAAGGTCATGGGATCAAGTGACTCCTCCTCTCTGTCATAGTGCGCATGGACATCAACTCCTTTGTTAGATTTTCTTCTTTCCACTGTCTGGTTCGGACGTGTTTCCTCTTGCTCTGAGATTTTCGATTTCGGAAACTTTATATAACTCTATTTGACCGTCTGTATTGTTTAGATAGCGTTTCCATCTATAGTTGAGCCGATAGTACCGTAGAAAATCACAAAATGCCCTTTTGGGCGTGCGCGCCCAACTTGGGCCTGTTCAGGCCTACCGTGCTGAAGCCTGATGGAAAAAGGCCACACCAGCTTTGATGCCTGGGTCGAGTAAATCTATGAAAAGCTCACATCCTAGCCGGCGTCCACACTCTTCGGAGTCGAAAGTTCGACGCCCAGATTCGGAGGCGAAACCACAGGCTGTATCTTCGGGACCGAAAAAAAATTCACATTCGGAGCTGAAAAAATATTTGTATACAGAGGAACAAGGACTTTCAAGCAGATTAAGGCAGAGCTCAAAGAAATTGGATGAACAGTCCTCTAAGTCGCCAAAAACATCAGCATATATTTCTGAAGATTGAGACATTCAGCCTATACTTGAGATCATGGACGCCAAACAATGAAGGATTCATATCCACAAAGACTGGGAGGATCATTGCTTCACCTCCTCCACAAACAAAAATAAAGTTGGTGTTTCAAGAACATCTTGATACTGCTCCACCACCACCAAAGTACTTTAAAAGGAAGGAGAAATCATTACCTTTGCAAAACTCTCTTCCACACTTGCCACAATTTTCTTTCTCACCACCACCCATTAGCCCACCACCATTGCCTTCACCAACACACTCCCACACTTAATCACATGGTGATACAATTGATCCCTGGGATTTTTATGATCCAGATCCCATACCACTAAATGACCCAGACCTCTGTCCTTCCAAACCTTAGCCACCAGAGGATACAACAGCATACACACAAGTCATTTCAAGGGCAACTGCGTACCATGGGGTGAGCCTTTAGAAGAGGATTTCCAATACACGAGCCTCCACGCATTCATGCTACCAGTGCCGGCCAATGTTGCCTGGCATGCAGATTAAATATTTAAAGAACCGGTTTGTAGGAAGTTGGCTCTGTATGTGCTATTTCAAAGTAAGGAATAGCATGCACAGAGTCCAAGGGTTCCCCTTAGAGGTAAGATAGTGGCAAAAAGAGAATACTAATGCTCTATTTTGTGGTAGTGTGGTCGAGCAGTAGGCTTATCCAAGGAGTAGTGTTAAGCATTTGTTGTACATACACACAGGCAATAAATGAGGAACACACACTCAAAAAAATATATTTTCTTAGTTTATTTTAAGAAGCACAGGTTCAAATTTTACATGTAATATCTCATTTGAAAGGTATTGCAGGTAAGTACTTTAGGAACTTTGAATCATTACATTAGCATGTATACTTTTTACATAAAACACAATAAGCTGTTTTAAAAGTGGACACTTAGTGCAATTTTCACAGTTCCTGGGGGAGGTAATGTATTGTTAGTTTTAACAGGTAAGTAAGTCACTTACAGGTCTCAGTTTTTGGTCCAAGGTAGCCCACCGTTGGGGGTTCAGAGCAACCCCAAAGTTATCACACCAGCAGCTCAGGGCCAGTCCGGTGCAAAGGTCAAAGAGGTGCCCAAAACACATAGGCTTCAATGGAGAGAAGGGGGTGCCCCGGTTCCAGTCTGCCAGCAGGTAAGTACCTGCGTCTTCGGAGGGCAGACCAGGGGGGTTTTGTAGGGCACCGGGGGGGACACAAGTCAGCACAAAAAGTACATCCTCAGCAGCTCGGGGGCGGCCGGGTGCAGTGTGCAAACACACGTCCGGTTTGTAATGGTTTCCTATGAGAGACCAAGGGGTCTCTTCAGCGATGCAGGCAGGCAAGGGGGGGCTCCTCTGGGTAGCCACCACCTGGGCAAGGGAGAGGGCCTCCTGGGGCTCACTCCTCCACAGAAGTTCCGATCCTTCAGGTGCTGGGGGTTGCGGGTGCAGGGTCTTTTCCAGCTGTCGGGAAATGGAGTTCAGACAGTCGCGGTCAGGGGGAGCCTGGGGATTCCCTCTGCAGGCGTCGCTGTGGGGGCTCAGGGGGGACAACTTTGGTTACTCAGTCGTAGAGTCGCCGCAGGGTCCTCCCTGAAGCGTTGTTTCTCTACCAGTCGAGTCGGGGTCGCCGGGTGCAGTGTTGCAAGTCTCACGCTTCTTGCGGGGAGTTGCAGGGGTCTTTAAATATGCTACTTGAAACAAAGTTGCAGTTCTTTTGGAGCAGTGCCGCTGTCCTCGGGAGTTTCTAGTCTTTCTTGAAGCAGGGCAGTCCTCAGAGGATTCAGAGGTCGCTGGTCCCTTGGAAAGCGTCGCTGGAGCAGGTTTCTTTTGGAAGGCAGGAGACAGGCCGGTAGGAGTGGGGCCAAAGCAGTTGGTGTCGTCTGTTCTTCCTCTGCAGGGGTTTTTCAGCTCAGCAGTCTTCTTCTTCAGGTAAGTTGCAGGAATCTAAATTCTTAGGTTCAGGGGAGCCCTTAAATACTAAATTTAAGGGCGTGTTTAGGTCTGGGGGGTTAGTAGCCAATGGCTACTAGCCCTGAGGGTGAGTACACCCTCTTTGTGCCTCCTCACAAGGGGAGGGGGGCACATCCCTAATCCTATTGGAGGAATCCTCCATCTGCAAGATGGAGGATTTCTAAAAGTCCGAGTCACCTCAGCTCAGGACACCTTAGGGGCTGTCCTGACTGGCCAGTGACTCCTCCTTGTTTTTCTCATTATCTCTCCTGGACTTGCCGCCAAAAGTGGGGGCTGGGTCCAGGGGGCGGGCATCTCCACTAGCTGGAGTGCCCTGGGGCATTGTAACACGAAGCTTGAGCCTTTGAAGCTCACTGCTAGGTGTTACAGTTCCTGCAGGGGGGAGGTGTGAAGCACCTCCACCCAGAGCAGGCTTTGTTTGTCCTCAGAGAGCACAAAGGCTCTCACCGCATGGGGTCAGAAACTCGTCTCTCAGCAGCAGGCTGGCACAGACCAGTCAGTCCTGCACTGAACAATTGGGTAAAATACAGGGGGTATCTCTAAGATGCCCTCTGTGTGCATTTTTTAATAAATCCAACACTGGCATCAGTGTGGGTTTATTATTCTGAGAAGTTTGATACTAAACTTCCCAGTATTCAGTGTAGCCATTATGGAGCTGTGGAGTTCGTTTTTGACAGACTCCCAGCCCATATACTCTTATGGCTACCCTGCACTTACAATGTCTAAGGTTTTGCTTAGACACTGTAGGGGCATAGTGCTCATGCACATATGCCCTCACCTGTGGTATAGTGCACCCTGCCTTAGGGCTGTAAGGCCTACTAGAGGGGTGACTTACCTATGCCACAGGCAGTGGGAGGTTGGCATGGCACCCTGAGGGGAGTGCCATGTCGACTTAGTCATTTTCTCCCCATCAGCACACACAAGCTGGCAAGCAGTGTGTCTGTGCTGAGTGAGGGGTCCCTAGGGTGGCATAAGACATGCTGCAGCCCTTAGAGACCTTCCCTGGCATCAGGGCCCTTGGTACCAGGGGTACCAGTTACAAGGGACTTACCTAGGTGCCAGGGTTGTGCCAATTGTGGAAACAATGGTACATTTTAGGTGAAAGAAGACTGGTGCTGGGGCCTGGTTAGCAGGGTCCCAGCACACTTCTCAGTCAAGTCAGCATCAGTATCAGGCAAAAAAGTGGGGGGTAACTGCAACAGGGAGCCATTTCTTTACACGGTTAAATCTAGGATTTTAACACCACATATAGATAAAAAATACAAGCCTGCACCTACAGACCCAGCTTACATCACGCATCAGGTACCACCAGACACAGTTGTCAGCAATGCCTGAAAAGGGCCAGTAGCCAGTCCTCAGGGAATGCCCCTCCCCCTGACAAAGAAAGCAGGAAGTTTGATGCTGCTTGTAAGAGGGTAGTTAGACAGGGAACTAACCAATGGTGCATTGCCAGTTCACATGCCTTGCTAGCAAGATATGATAGGGTGCACTGGGATGAAATGCAGGAATTGTTACAACACCTGCCAAAAGAACATCAAAAAAGGGCTCTGTAAGGAAATGCCTCCTTGGCATGGTTGCCCCCTGACTTTTTGCCTTTGCTGATGCTATGTTTACAATTGAAAGTGTGCTGAGGCCTGCTAACCAGGCCCCAGCACCAGTGTTCTTTCCCTAACCTGTACTTTTGTATCCACAATTGGCAGACCCTGGCATCCAGATAAGTCCCTTGTAACTGGTACTTCTAGTACCAAGGGCCCTGATGCCAAGGAAGGTCTCCAAGGGCTGCAGCATGTCTTATGCCACCCTGGAGACCTCTCACTCAGCACAGACACACTGCTTGCCAGCTTGTGTGTGCTAGTGAGGACAAAACGAGTAAGTCGACATGGCACTCCCCTCAGGGTGCCATGCCAGCCTCTCACTGCCTATGCAGTATAGGTAAGACACCCCTCTAGCAGGCCTTACAGCCCTAAGGCAGGGTGCACTATACCATAGGTGAGGGTACCAGTGCATGAGCATGGTACCCCTACCGTGTCTAAACAAAACCTTAGACATTGTAAGTGCAGGGTAGCCATAAGAGTATATGGTCTGGGAGTTTGTCAAACACGAACTCCACAGCACCTTAATGGCTACACTGAAAACTGGGAAGTTTGGTATCAAACTTCTCAGCACAATAAATGCACACTGATGCCAGTGTACATTTTATTGCAAAATACACCCCAGAGGGCACCTTAGAGGTGCCCCCTGAAACTTAACCGACTATCTGTGTAGGCTGACTAGTTCCAGCAGCCTGCCACACTAGAGACATGTTGCTGGCCCCATGGGGAGAGTGCCTTTGTCACTCTGAGGCCAGTAACAAAGCCTGCACTGGGTGGAGATGCTAACACCTCCCCCAGGCAGGAGCTGTAACACCTGGCGGTGAGCCTCAAAGGCTCACCCCTTTGTCACAGCACCGCAGGACACTCCAGCTAGTGGAGTTGCCCGCCCCCTCCGGCCCGGCCCCCACTTTTGGCGGCAAGGCCGGAGAAAATAATGAGAATAACAAGGAGGAGTCACTGGCCAGTCAGGACAGCCCCTAAGGTGTCCTGAGCTGAGGTGACTCTAACTTTTAGAAATCCTCCATCTTGCAGATGGAGGATTCCCCCAATAGGGTTAGGATTGTGACCCCCTCCCCTTGGGAGGAGGCACAAAGAGGGTGTACCCACCCTCAGGGCTAGTAGCCATTGGCTACTAACCCCCCAGACCTAAACATGCCCTTAAATTTAGTATTTAAGGGCTACCCTGAACCCTAGAAAATTAGATTCCTGCAAACTACAAGAAGGACTGCCTAGCTGAAAACCCCTGCAGAGGAAGACCAGAAGACGACAACTGCCTTGGCTCCAGAAACTCACCGGCCTGTCTCCTGCCTTCCAAAGAACTCTGCTCCAGCGACGCCTTCCAAGGGACCAGCGACCTCTGAATCCTCTGAGGACTGCCCTGCTTCGAAAAAGACAAGAAACTCCCGAGGACAGCGGACCTGCTCCAAAAAGACTGCAACTTTGTTTCAAGAAGCAGCTTTAAAGAACCCTGCAACTCCCCGCAAGAAGCGTGAGACTTGCAACACTGCACCCGGCGACCCCGACTCGGCTGGTGGAGAACCAACACCTCAGGGAGGACCCCCGGACTACTCTACGACTGTGAGTACCAAAACCTGTCCCCCCTGAGCCCCCACAGCGCCGCCTGCAGAGGGAATCCCGAGGCTTCCCCTGACCGCGACTCTCTGAAACCTAAGTCCCGACGCCTGGAAAAGACCCTGCACCCGCAGCCCCCAGGACCTGAAGGACCGGACTTTCACTGGAAAAGTGACCCCCAGGAGTCCCTCTCCCTTGCCCAAGTGGAGGTTTCCCCGAGGAAGCCCCCCCTTGCCTGCCTGCAGCGATGAAGAGATCCGTTGATCTCTCATAGACTAACATTGCAAACCCGACGCTTGTTTCTGCACTGCACCCGGCCGCCCCCGCGCTGCTGAGGGTGAAATTTCTGTGTGGGCTTGTCCCCCCCGGTGCCCTACAAAACCCCCCTGGTCTGCCCTCCGAAGACGCGGGTACTTACCTGCAAGCAGACCGGAACCGGGGCACCCCCTTACCTCCATTCTAGCCTATGCGTTTTGGGCACCACTTTGAACTCTGCACCTGACCGGCCCTGAGCTGCTGGTGTGGTGACTTTGGGGTTGCTCTGAACCCCCAACGGTGGGCTACTTTGGACCAAGAACTGAACCCTGTAAGTGGCTTACTTACCTGGTAAAACTAACAAAAACTTACCTCCCCCAGGAACTGTGAAAATTGCACTAAGTGTCCACTTTTAAAGTAGCTATTTGTGAATAACTTGAAAAGTATACATGCAATTGAAATGATTCAAAGTTCCTAAAGTACTTACCTGCAATACCTTTCAAACAAGATATTACATGTTAAATTTGAACCTGTGGTTCTTAAAATAAACTAAGAGAAGATATTTTTCTATAACAAAACCTATTGGCTGGATTTGTCTCTGAGTGTGTGTACCTCATTTATTGTCTATGTGTATGTACAACAAATGCTTAACACTACTCCTTGGATAAGCCTACTGCTCGACCACACTACCACAAAATAGAGCATTAGTATTATCTATTTTTACCACTATTTTACCTCTAAGGGGAACCCTTGGACTCTGTGCATGCTATTCCTTACTTTGAAATAGCACATACAGAGCCAACTTCCTACAGGCTCAAATTGTAGAAGGCCGGTCCGTTGGCAACAACCAAATAAGGTCTGCTCTTGATGCTGCAGATACAGCAGCTACGAGCGTAAATACTGCTATAACCATACGTAGACATGCAGGGTTAAGATCTTCTGGTTTCAAGCCAGAAATAAAACAAGCAGTACTAAATATGCCATTCGACAAAAAACACCTATTTGTTCCTGAGGTTGACACAGCAATTCAAAAACTCAGGAAAGATTCAGACACTGCAAAAACAATGGGAGCTCTATACACAACACCTTTATAAAGGCTGTTTTCGTTAGCAACAGTTTAGAGGAGGCTTCAAGCCCCAATCTACAGATGCTTCCACCTCCCAACGTAAACAAGGCCAACAGCAATACCAAAGAGGAGCATTTAGAGGTTCTTATAGAGGCCAACACTTCAGAGCTAGAGGAAAATTCAAGGCCTCAAAGTGTCACCACTCCATCAAAACAGTGACTTCCTAAGCATACCACAACCCCACACATCTCCTTTAGGGGACAGACTGCAGCAATTCCACTCCCAATGGCAAAATATCACTACAGATCAATGGTTACTTTCAATTATCCGCAATGGTTATTGCCTAGAACTGATTTCTACTCTTCCAAACATTCCTCCTTGTTATCACAGACTGTCCCCAGAACACAGCGTTCTGTTACAACAAGAAGTTGAATCGCTACTTCTAAAAGAAGCAGTAGAATTAGTTCCAAAATCTGAACAAGGAGCAGGGGCTATATTCATTATACTTCCTCATTCCCAATAAGGATGGCACTCTCAGACCCATTCTAGATCTCAGACCACTAAATCTATATATCCTGTCGGAACACTTTCACATGGTGACTCTGCAGTACGTCATTCCACTACTACAAAAACAAGATTACATGACTGTATTAGATCTCAAAGATGCGTATTTTCATATCCCCATACATCCAGCTCACCGAAAGTACCTAAGGCTTGTTATAGCGGGAAACCACTACCAATTCAAAGTTCAACCATTCGGCATAACAGCTCCAAGAGTATTCACAAAATGTCTAGCGGTAGTAGCAGTTTACCTAAGAAGACAACACATACATGTCTTTCCTTATTGTAGGAAGTTGGCTCTGTATGTGCTATTTCAAAGTAAGGAATAGCATGCACAGAGTCCAAGGGTTCCCCTTCGAGGTAAGATAGTGGCAAAAAGAGATAATACTAATGCTCTATTTTGTGGTAGTGTGGTCGAGCAGTAGGCTTATCCAAGGAGTAGTGTTAAGCATTTGTTGTACATACACATAGACAATAAATGAGGTACACACACTCTGAGACAAATCCAGCCAATAGGTTTTGTTATAGAAAAATATCTTTTCTTAGTTTATTTTAAGAACCACAGGTTCAAATTTTACATGTAATATCTCATTTGAAAGGTATTGCAGGTAAGTACTCTAGGAACTTTGAATCATTACTTTAGCATGTATACTTTTTACATAAAACACAATAAGCTGTTTTAAAAGTGGACACTTAGTGCAATTTTCACAGTTCCTGGGGGAGGTAAGTTATTGTTAGTTTCACAGGTAAGTAAGTCACTTACAGGTTTCAGTTTTTGGTCCAAGGTAGCCCACCGTTGGGGGTTCAGAGCAACCCCAAAGTTATCACACCAGCAGCTCAGGGCCGGTCAGGTGCAAAGGTCAAAGAGGTGCCCAAAACACATAGGCTATAATGGAGAGAAGGGGGTGCCCCGGTTCCAGTCTGCCAGCAAGTAAGTACCCGCGTCTTCGGAGGGCAGACCAGGGGGGTTTTGTAGGGCACCGGGGGGGACACAAGTCAGCACAGAAAGTACACCCTCAGCAGCGCGGGGGCGGCCGGGTGCAGTGTGCAAACACGCGTCTGGTTTCCTTCAGTTTTCAATGGGAGACCAAGAGGTCTCTTCAGTGCAGGCAAGGGGGGGGCTCCTCGGGGTAGCCACCACCTGGGCAAGGGAGAGGGCCTCCTGGGGGTCACTCCTGCACAGAAGTTCCGTTTCTTTAGGGGCTGGGGGCTGCGGGTGCAGGGTCTTTTCCAGCCGTCTGGAAATGGAGTTCAGGCAGTCGCGGTCAGGGGGAGCTTGGGGATTCCCTCTGCAGGCGTCGCTGTGGGGGCTCAGGGGGGAGAACTTTGGTTACTCAGTCGTAGAGTCGCCGGAGGGTCCTCCCTGAGTTGGTTGTTCTCCCAGTCGAGTTGGGGTCGCCGGGTGCAGTGTTGCAAGTCTCACGCTTCTTGCGGGGAGTTGCAGGGGTCTTTAAATCTGCTCCTTGTAACAAAGTTGCAGTTCTTTTGGAGCAGTGCCGCTGTCCTCGGGAGTTTCTTGTCTTTTTCGAAGCAGGGCAGTCCTCAGAGGATTCAGAGGTCGCTGGTCCCTTGGAAAGCGTCGCTGGAGCAGGTTTCTTTGGAAGGCAGGAGACAGGCCGGTGAGTCTGGGGCCAAAGCAGTTGGTGTCTTCTGTTCTTCCTCTGCAGGGGGTTTTCAGCTCAGCAGTCCTTCTTGTTAGTTGCAGGAATCTAAATTCTTAGGTTCAGGGAAGCCCTTAAATACTAATTTTAAGGGCGTGTTTAGGTCTGGGGGGTTAGTAGCCAATGGCTACTAGCCCGGAGGGTGAGTACACCCTCTTTGTGACTCCTCCCAAGGGGAGGGGGGGGTCACATCCCTAATCCTATTGGGGGAATCCTCCATCTGCAAGATGGAGGATTTCTAAAAGTTAGTCACTTAAGCTCAGGACACCCTAGGGGCTGTCCTGACTGGCCAGTGACTCCTCCTTGTTGCTTTCTTTGTTTCCTCCAGCCTTGCCGCCAAAAGTGGGGGCCGTGGCCGGAGGGGGCGGGCAACTCCACTAAGCTGGAGTGTCCTGCGGTGCTGTGACAAAGGGGTGAGCCTTTGAGGCTCTCACCGCCAGGTGTTACAGCTCCTGCCTGGGGGAGGTGTTAGCATCTCCACCCAGTGCAGGCTTTGTTACTGGCCTCAGAGTGACAAAGGCACTCTCCCCATGGGGCCAGCAACATGTTTCTAGTGTGGCAGGCTGCTGGAACCAGTCAGCCTACACATATAGTCGGTTAAGTTTCAGGGGGCACCTCTAAGGTGCCCTCTGTGGTGTATTTTACAATAAAATGTACACTGGCATCAGTGTGTGTAGGAAGTTGGCTCTGTATGTGCTATTTCAAAGTAAGGAATAGCATGCACAGAGTCCAAGGGTTCCCCTTAGAGGTAAAATAGTGGTAAAAAGAGATAATACTAATGCTCTATTTTGTGGTAGTGTGGTCGAGCAATAGGCTTATCCAAGGAGTAGTGTTAAGCATTTGTTGTACATACACATAGACAATAAATGAGGTACACACACTCAGAGACAAATCCAGCCAATAGGTTTTGTTATAGAAAAATATCTTTTCTTAGTTTATTTTAAGAACCACAGGTTCAAATTTAACATGTAATATCTTGTTTGAAAGGTATTGCAGGTAAGTACATTAGGAACTTTGAATCATTTCAATTGCATGTATACTTTTCAAGTTATTCACAAATAGCTATTTCAAAAGTGGACACTTAGTGCAATTTTCACAGTTCCTGGGGGAGGTAAGTGTAAAGAAATGGCTCTCTGTTGCAGTTAACCCCCACTTTTTGCCTGATACTGATGCTGACTTGACTGAGAAGTGTGCTGGGACCCTGCTAACCAGGCCCCAGCACCAGTGTTCTTTCACCTAAAATGTACCATTGATCCCACAATTGGCACACCCTGGCATCCAGATAAGTCCCTTGTAACTGGTACCTCTGGTACCAAGGGCCCTGATGCCAGGGAAGGTCTCTAAGGGCTGCAGCATGTATTATGCCACCCTAGAGACCCCTCACTCAGCACAGACACACTGCTTACAAGCCTGTGTGTGCTAGTGAGAACAAAATGAGTAAGTCGACATGGCACTCCCCTCAGGGTGCCATGCCAGCCTCTCACTGCCTATGCAGTATAGGTAAGACACCCCTCTAGCAGGCCTTACAGCCCTAAGGCAGGGTGCACTATACCATAGGTGAGGGTACCAGTGCATGAGCACTGTGCCCCTACAGTGTCTAAGCAAAACCTTAGACATTGTAAGTGCAGGGTAGCCATAAGAGTATATGGTCTGGGAGTCTGTTTTACACGAACTCCACAGCACCATAATGGCTACACTGAAAACTGGGAAGTTTGGTATCAAACTTCTCAGCACAATAAATGCACACTGATGCCAGTGTACATTTTATTGTAAAATACACCACAGAGGGCACCTTAGAGGTGCCCCCTGAAACTTAACCAACTATCTGTGTAGGCTGACTGGTTCCAGCAGCCTGCCACACTAGAGACATGTTGCTGGCCCCATGGGGAGAGTGCCTTTGTCACTCTGAGGCCAGTAACAAAGCCTGCACTGGGTGGAGATGCTAACACCTCCCCCAGGCAGGAGCTGTGACACCTGGCGGTGAGCCTCAAAGGCTCACCCCTTTGTCACAGCCCAGCAGGGCACTCCAGCTTAGTGGAGTTGCCCGCCCCCTCCGGCCACGGCCCCCACTTTTGGCGGCAAGGCTGGAGGGAACAAAGAAAGCAACAAGGAGGAGTCACTGGCCAGTCAGGACAGCCCCTAAGGTGTCCTGAGCTGAGGTGACTCTAACTTTTAGAAATCCTCCATCTTGCAGATGGAGGATTCCCCCAATAGGGTTAGGATTGTGACCCCCTCCCCTTGGGAGGAGGCACAAAGAGGGTGTACCCACCCTCAGGGCTAGTAGCCATTGGCTACTAACCCCCCAGACCTAAACACGCCCTTAAATTTAGTATTTAAGGGCTACCCTGAACCCTAGAAAATGAGATTCCTGCAAACTACAAGAAGAAGGACTGCCTAGCTGAAAACCCCTGCAGAGGAAGACCAGAAGACGACAACTGCCTTGGCTCCAGAAACTCACCGGCCTGTCTCCTGCCTTCCAAAGAACTCTGCTCCAGCGACGCCTTCCAAGGGACCAGCGACCTCTGAATCCTCTGAGGACTGCCCTGCTTCGAAAAAGACAACTCCCGAGGACAGCGGACCTGCTCCAAAAAGACTGCAACTTTGTTTCGAGGAGCAGCTTTAAAGACCCTGCAATCTCCCCGCAAGAAGCGTGAGACTTGCAACACTGCACCCGGCGACCCCGACTCGGCTGGTGGAGAACCAACACCTCAGGGAGGACCCCCGGACTACTCTCCGACTGTGAGTACCAAAACCTGTCCCCCCTGAGCCCCCACAGCGCCGCCTGCAGAGGAAATCCCGAGGCTTCCCCTGACCGCGACTCTCTGAAACCTAAGTCCCGACGCCTGGAAAGGACCCTGCACCCGCAGCCCCCAGGACCTGAAGGACCGGACTTTCACTGGAGAAGTGACCCCCAGGAGTCCCTCTCCCTTGCCCAAGTGGAGGTTTCCCCGAGGAAGCCCCCCCTTGCCTGCCTGCAGCGCTGAAGAGATCCCTAGATCTCCCATTGACTTCCATTACAAACCCGACGCTTGTTTCTACACTGCACCCGGCCGCCCCCGCGCTGCTGAGGGTGAAATTTCTGTGTGGGCTTGTGTCCCCCCCGGTGCCCTACAAAACCCCCCTGGTCTGCCCTCCGAAGACGCGGGTACTTACCTGCAAGCAGACCGGAACCGGGGCACCCCCTTCTCTCCATTCTAGCCTATGCGTTTTGGGCACCACTTTGAACTCTGCACCTGACCGGCCCTGAGCTGCTGGTGTGGTGACTTTGGGGTTGCTCTGAACCCCCAACGGTGGGCTACCTTGGACCAAGAACTAAGCCCTGTAAGTGTCTTACTTACCTGGTTAACCTAACAAATACTTACCTCCCCTAGGAACTGTGAAAATTGCACTAAGTGTCCACTTTTAAAACAGCTATTTGTGAATAACTTGAAAAGTATACATGCAATTTTGATGATTTGAAGTTCCTAAAGTACTTACCTGCAATACCTTTCGAATGAGATATTACATGTAGAATTTGAACCTGTGGTTCTTAAAATAAACTAAGAAAAGATATTTTTATATATAAAAACCTATTGCCTGGATTTGTCTCTGAGTGTGTGTACCTCATTTATTGTCTATGTGTATGTACAACAAATGCTTAACACTACTCCTTGGATAAGCCTACTGCTCGACCACACTACCACAAAATAGAGCATTAGTATTATCTATTTTTACCACTATTTTACCTCTAAGGGGAACCCTTGGACTCTGTGCATGCTATTCCTTACTTTGAAATAGCACATACAGAGCCAACTTCCTACATTGGTGGATCAGCGGTGGGGTACAAGACTTTGCATTTGCTGGACTACTCAGCCAATACCTGATCACACGACAAATTCCAAAATTGTCATTAGAAATTGATTTTTGCAATTTGAAAAGTTTTCTAAATTCTTAAAAGACCTGCTAGGGCCTTGTGTTAGATCCTGTTTAGCATTTCTTTTAGAGTTTAAAAGTTTGTAAAAGTTTGAATTAGATTCTAGAACCAGTTGTAGATTCTTAAAAAGTATTCCAACTTTTAGAAGCAAAATGTCTAGCACAGATGTGACTGTGGTGGAACTCGACACCACACCTTACCTCCATCTTAAGATGAGGGAGCTAAGGTCACTCTGTAAAATAAAGAAAATAACAATGGGCCCCAAACCTACCAAAATACAGCTCAAGGAGCTTTTGGCAGAGTTTGAAAAGGCCAACCCCTCTGAGGGTGGCAACTCAGAGGAAGAGGATAGTTACTTTGAGGAAAATTCCCCCCTCCAGTCCTATCTAGGGAGAACAGGGTCTCTCAAACCCTGACTCCAAAAATAATAGTCAGAGATGCTGATTCCCTCACAGGAGAGACCAACACCTCTGAAATCACTGAGGATAACTCCAGTGAAGAGGACATCCAGTTAGCCAGGATGGCCAAAAGATTGGCTTTGGAAAGACAGATCCTAGCCATAGAGAGGGAAAGACAAGAGATGGGCCTAGGACCCATCAATGGTGGCAGCAACATAAATAGGGTCAGAGATTCTCCTGACATGTTGAAAATCCCCAAAGGGATTGTAACAAAATATGAAGATGGTGATGACATCACCAAATGGTTCACAGCTTTTGAGAGGGCTTGTGTAACCAGAAAAGTGAACAAATCTCACTGGGGTGCTCTCCTTTGGGAAATGTTCACAGGAAAGTGTAGGGATAGACTCCTCACACTCTCTGGAAAAGATGCAGAATCTTATGACCTCATGAAGGGTACCCTGATTGAGGGCTTTGGATTCTCCACTGAGGAGTATAGAATTAGATTCAGGGGGGCTCAAAAATCCTCGAGCCAGACCTGGGTTGATTATGTTGACTACTCAGTGAAAACACTGGATGGTTGGGTAACTGGAAATTAAGTGTATGACTATGTTGGGCTTTATAATTTGTTTATGAAAGAACACATTTTAAGTAACTGCTTCAATGAAAAGTTGCATCAGTATCTGGTAGACCTAGGTCCAATTTCTCCCCAAGAATTGGGAAAGAAGGCAGACCACTGGGTCAAGACTAGGGTAACCAAAACTTCCACTGGGGGTGACCAAAAAGGGGTTACAAAGCCTCCCCAGGAGAAAGTGGGTGACACTAGAAACAAAGAAAAAGAGTCCCCTGTAGGCCCCCAAAAACCAGACCAGGTGGGTGGGCCCAGAGACAACCCAAAACAAAGGTGGGTACCAGGGTAAGAGCTGGGATGCCACTAAGGCATGGTGCCATAACTGTAAACAGACAGGGCACCACACCAAGGACACTTCTTGTCCCAAAAACAAACCCCCTAGCAAAATCCCAGGGGTGACCAGTGTAGCCATTGGGGAGGACTCCTCAGATGAGGAGGTCTTCATAGCCTTCAACTGGAAAAAGGGCCCAACAGGTGAGTTGGAGATTCCAGAGGGAAGTAGACACTTCCACCACCTACAGGTGAATGGAATCCCAGCCACTGCCCTGAGAGACACTTGTGCCAGTCACACTATTGTGCATGACAGGCTGGTGCTCTCAAACCAGTACATCCCAGGTGAGATGGCCAGAGTAAGAGTTAGCCCAGACAGGGTCACTAATAGGCCTGTGGCTCTTGTGCCCATAGAAGTGGGTGGAACTTTTAGCTGGAGAAGGGTGGTAGTCAGTACAGACCTCCCCCTTGATTGTCTCCTTGGAAATGACTACCCAGAGGTTAGTCAGAGCCTAAGAGAAGAACTGGTCCAGGGCCAGTTGTAAAGAAATGGCTCCCTGTTGCAATTACCCCCCACTTTTTGCCTGATACTGATGCTGACTTGACTGAGAAGTGTGCTGGGACCCTGCTAACCAGGCCCCAGCACCAGTGTTCTTTCACCTAAAATGTACCATTGTTTCCACAATTGGCACAACCCTGGCACCTAGGTAAGTCCCTTGTAACTGGTACCCCTGGTACCAAGGGCCCTGATGCCAGGGAAGGTCTCTAAGGGCTGCAGCATGTCTTATGCCACCCTAGGGACCCCTCACTCAGCACAGACACACTGCTTGCCAGCTTGTGTGTGCTGATGGGGAGAAAATGACTAAGTCGACATGGCACTCCCCTCAGGGTGCCATGCCAACCTCCCACTGCCTGTGGCATAGGTAAGTCACCCCTCTAGTAGGCCTTACAGCCCTAAGGCAGGGTGCACTATACCACAGGTGAGGGCATATGTGCATGAGCACTATGCCCCTACAGTGTCTAAGCAAAACCTTAGACATTGTAAGTGCAGGGTAGCCATAAGAGTATATGGGCTGGGAGTCTGTCAAAAACGAACTCCACAGCTCCATAATGGCTACACTGAATACTGGGAAGTTTAGTATCAAACTTCTCAGAATAATAAACCCACACTGATGCCAGTGTTGGATTTATTAAAAAATGCACACAGAGGGCATCTTAGAGATACCCCCTGTATTTTACCCAATTGTTCAGTGCAGGACTGACTGGTCTGTGCCAGCCTGCTGCTGAGAGACGAGTGTCTGACCTCATGCGGTGAGAGCCTTTGTGCTCTCTGAGGACAGAAACAAAGCCTGCTCTGGGTGGAGGTGCTTCACACCTCCCCCCTGCAGGAACTGTAACACCTAGCAGTGAGCTTCAAAGGCTCAAGCTTCGTGTTACAATGCCCCAGGGCACTCCAGCTAGTGGAGATGCCCGCCTCCTGGACCCAGCCCCCACTTTTGGCGGCAAGTCCAGGAGAGATAATGAGAAAAACAAGGAGGAGTCACTGGCCAGTCAGGACAGCCCCTAAGGTGTCCTGAGCTGAAGTGACTCTGACTTTTAGAAATCCTCCATCTTGTAGAAGGAGGATTCCCCCCATAGGGATAGGAATGTGACCCCCTCCCCTTGGGAGGAGGCACAAAGAGGGTGTACTCACCCTCAGGGCTAGTAGCCATTGGCTACTAACCCCCCAGACCTAAACACGCCCTTAAATTTAGTATTTAAGGGCTCTCCCTGAACCTAGAAATTAGATTCCTGCAACTACAAGAAGGACTGCCCAGCTGAAAACCCCTGCAGCGGAAGACCAGAAGACGACAACTGCCTTGGCTCCAGAAACTCACCGGCCTGTCTCCTGCCTTCCAAAGATCCTGCTCCAGCGACGCCTTCCAAAGGGACCAGCGACCTCGACATCCTCTGAGGACTGCCCCTGCTTCGAAAAGACAAGAAACTCCCGAGGACAGCGGACCTGCTCCAAGAAAAGCTGCAACTTTGTTTCCAGCAGCTTTAAAGAACCCTGCAAGCTCCCCGCAAGAAGCGTGAGACTTGCAACACTGCACCCGGCGACCCCGACTCGGCTGGTGGAGATCCAACACCTCAGGAGGGACCCCAGGACTACTCTGATACTGTGAGTACCAAAGCCTGTCCCCCCTGAGCCCCCACAGCGCCGCCTGCAGAGGGAATCCCGAGGCTTCCCCTGACCGCGACTCTTTGAATCCAAAGTCCCGACGCCTGGGAGAGACCCTGCACCCGCAGCCCCCAGGACCTGACGGACCGGACTTTCACTGGAGAAGTGACCCCCAGGAGTCCCTCTCCCTTGCCCAAGTGGAGGTTTCCCCGAGGAATCCCCCCCTTGCCTGCCTGCAGCGCTGAAGAGATCCCGAGATCCCTCATAGACTAACATTGCGAACCCGACGCTTGTTTCTACACTGCACCCGGCCGCCCCCGCGCCGCTGAGGGTGAAATTTCTGTGTGGACTTGTGTCCCCCCCGGTGCCCTACAAAACCCCCCTGGTCTGCCCTCCGAAGACGCGGGTACTTACCTGCAAGCAGACCGGAACCGGGGCACCCCCTTCTCTCCATTCTAGCCTATGTGTTTTGGGCACCACTTTGAACTCTGCACCTGACCGGCCCTGAGCTGCTGGTGTGGTGACTTTGGGGTTGCTCTGAACCCCCAACGGTGGGCTACCTTGGACCAAGAACTGAGCCCTGTAAGTGTCTTACTTACCTGGTTAACCTAACAAATACTTACCTCCCCTAGGAACTGTGAAAATTGCACTGTGTCCACTTTTAAAACAGCTATTTGTGAATAACTTGAAAAGTATATATGCAATTCTGATGATTTGAAGTTCCTAAAGTACTTACCTGCAATACCTTTCGAATGAGATATTACATGTAGAATTTGAACCTGTGGTTCTTAAAATAAACTAAGAAAAGATATTTTTCTATATAAAAACCTATTGGCTGGATTTGTCTCTGAGTGTGTGTACCTCATTTATTGTCTATGTGTATGTACAACAAATGCTTAACACTACTCCTTGGATAAGCCTACTGCTCGACCACACTACCTCAAAATAGAGCATTAGTATTATCTCTTTTTGCCACTATCTTACCTCTAAGGGGAACCCTTGGACTCTGTGCATGCTATTCCTTACTTTGAAATAGCACATACAGAGCCAACTTCCTACATTGGTGGATCAGCGGTGGGGTACAAGACTTTGCATTTGCTGGACTACTCAGCCAATACCTGATCACACGACAAATTCCAAAATTGTCATTAGAAATTCATTTTTGCAATTTGAAATTTTTCTAAATTCTTAAAAGTCCTGCTAGGGCCTTGTGTGTTAAGTCCCTGTTTAGCATTGTCTTTTAGAGTTTAAAAGTTTGTTAAAGGTTTGAAATTAGATTCTAGAAACAGTTTTAGATTCTTTAAAAAGTCTTCCAACTTTTAGCAAAATAATGTCTGATACAGAGATGAATGTGGTGGAACTCGACACCACACCTTACCTCCATCTTAAGATGAGGGAGCTAAGGTCTCTCTGTAATATAAAGAAAATGACCATTGGCTCCAGACCTACCAAAATTCAGCTCCAGGAGCTGTTGGCAGAGTTTGAAAAAGCCAACCCCTCTGAGGATGACTTCACAGAGGAAGAAATCAGTGACTTGGAGGGCAATTCCCCCCTTCCAGTCCTAAATAGGGAGACCAGGGCCTCTCAAGCCCTGTCCCCAAAAATGATAGTCAGAAATGTTGCTTCCCTCACAGGAGGGTCCAGCATTTCTGAAATCACTGAGGATGCTCTCAGTGAGGATGACCCCCTGTTAGCCAGGATGGTCAAAAGATTGGCTTTGGAAAAGCAGCTCCTAGCCATAGAAAGGGAAAGAAAAGAGGTGGGCCTAGGTCCCATCAATGGTGGCAGCAACTTAAATAGGGTCAGAGATTCTCCTGACATCCTAAAAATCCCCAAAGGGATTGTAACAAAATATGAAGATGGTGATGACATCACCAAATGGTTCACAGCTTTTGAGAGGGCTTGTGTAACCAGAAAAGTGAACAAATCTCACTGGGGTGCTCTCCTTTGGGAAATGTTCACAGGAAAGTGTAGGGATAGACTCCTCACACTCTCTGGAAAAGATGCAGAATCTTATGACCTCGTGAAGGGTACCCTGATTGAGGGCTTTGGATTCTCCACTGAGGAGTATAGAATTAGATTCAGGGGGGCTCAAAAATCCTCGAGCCAGACCTGGGTTGATTATGTTGACTACTCAGTGAAAACACTGGATGGTTGGGTAACTGGAAATGAAGTGTATGACTATGTTGGGCTTTATAATTTGTTTATGAAAGAACACATTTTAAGTAACTGCTTCAATGAAAAGTTGCATCAGTATCTGGTAGACCTAGGTCCAATTTCTCCCCAAGAATTGGGAAAGAAGGCAGACCACTGGGTCAAGACTAGGGTAACCAAAACTTCCACTGGGGGTGACCAAAAGAAAGGGGTTACAAAGCCTCCCCAGGAGAAAGTGGGTGACACTAGAAACAAAGAAAAAGAGTCCCCTGTAGGCCCCCAAAAACCAGACCAGGTGGGTGGGCCCAGAGACACAACCCAAGACAAAGGTGGGTACCAGGGTAAGAGCTGGGATGCCACTAAGGCATGGTGCCATAACTGTAAACAGACAGGGCACCACACCAAGGACACTTCTTGTCCCAAAAACAAACCCCCTAGCAAAATCCCAGGGGTGACCAGTGTAGCCATTGGGGATGACTCCTCAGATGAGGAGGTCTTCATAGCCTTCAACTGGAAAAAGGGCCCAACAGGTGAGTTGGAGATTCCAGAGGGAAGTAGACACTTCCACCACCTACAGGTGAATGGAATCCCAGCCACTGCCCTCAGAGACACTTGTGCCAGTCACACTATTGTGCATGACAGGCTGGTGCTCTCAAACCAGTACATCCCAGGTGAGATGGCCAGAGTAAGAGTTAGCCCAGACAGGGTCACTAATAGGCCTGTGGCTTTTGTGCCCATAGAAGTGGGTGGAACTTTTAGCTGGAGAAGGGTGGTAGTCAGTACAGACCTCCCCCTTGATTGTCTCCTTGGAAATGACTACCCAGAGGTTAGTCAGAGCCTCAGAGAAGAACTGGTCCAGGGCCAGCCCTCTCCCAATGATTCTGGAGTGCCTACCTCTGCAGTAAATGCAAGTAGGCCCCAGAAGAAAAAGAAAAGGAAACAGAGTAGGAAAGGTGGACAACCTTTACCCAAGGTTCCAGCAAGCCAAGGAGATTCTGCTCCAGTAGGGGAGAACTCCAAAAGTGGCTCTGATAAAGTCCAACCTGACCCACAAGAAGTCCTGACTAGTCAGGCAACTGTTAAGCCTGAGTGGGTGGCTCCTCAGCTAACAGAAGAAAGAGTGGAAGAAGGGTGTTTACTACAAGATGTGGTAACCCCCCACTCTAATACAGCAGACAGGCACCCTGAACCCAAAGAAGCCTGTAACTTAGCCCCTTCCCTTGTAGGTGAAGAGCTAAAGGTGTGGTTCTGGGCACTGACAGCTGTCAGTGGCCTCTGCTGGGTGTTAGCCTTTATGGCTGCACTATCCTTGGCATGGTGGTCTGACCCCATGCCAAATAACAAGTTAGGCCCCCTGACCCTGTTGGTCATGGTGGGGTTACTCCAGCTCTGGGTAACCTCTTTGGGTAAGCTAGGGGTGACCCTGGCTAAGATAAGATTAGCAGAGGTGGATACCTCTAACCCCAAAATAGAGAGAATGGGTGAAGACATAAAAAGCACAGACAAGAGGCAGTTCAGACTAGGTCCTATCACTGTGGAAGTGGGTCAGTTCCCCAGAGGGAATGACCTGAACAGGAGGATGTAAGGCAGAGTAGGCCCTGCAACAAACCAGCCTATTTCCTCTACTCTTCCTCGCCTGACAGACTAGGAAGACTCTCCCAGCTTTGGCTGAGTCTCCTGGCCTGTGGGCTGGGGGGGGCTTGTGTAAAGAAATGGCTCCCTGTTGCAATTACCTCCCACTTTTTGCCTGATACTGATGCTGACTTGACTGAGAAGTGTGCTGGGACCCTGCTAACCAGGCCCCAGCACCAGTGTTCTTTCACCTAAAATGTACCATTGTTTCCACAATTGGCACAACCCTGGCACCTAGGTAAGTCCCTTGTAACTGGTACCCCTGGTACCAAGGGCCCTGATGCCAGGGAAGGTCTCTAAGGGCTGCAGCATGTCTTATGCCACCCTAGGGACCCCTCACTCAGCACAGACACACTGCTTGCCAGCTTGTGTGTGCTGATGGGGAGAAAATGACTAAGTCGACATGGCACTCCCCTCAGGGTGCCATGCCAACCTCCCACTGCCTGTGGCATAGGTAAGTCACCCCTCTAGTAGGCCTTACAGCCCTAAGGCAGGGTGCACTATACCACAGGTGAGGGCATATGTGCATGAGCACTATGCCCCTACAGTGTCTAAGCAAAACCTTAGACATTGTAAGTGCAGGGTAGCCATAAGAGTATATGGGCTGGGAGTCTGTCAAAAACGAACTCCACAGCTCCATAATGGCTACACTGAATACTGGGAAGTTTAGTATCAAACTTCTCAGAATAATAAACCCACACTGATGCCAGTGTTGGATTTATTAAAAAATGCACACAGAGGGCATCTTAGAGATACCCCCTGTATTTTACCCAATTGTTCAGTGCAGGACTGACTGGTCTGTGCCAGCCTGCTGCTGAGAGACGAGTGTCTGACCTCATGCGGTGAGAGCCTTTGTGCTCTCTGAGGACAGAAACAAAGCCTGCTCTGGGTGGAGGTGCTTCACACCTCCCCCCTGCAGGAACTGTAACACCTAGCAGTGAGCTTCAAAGGCTCAAGCTTCGTGTTACAATGCCCCAGGGCACTCCAGCTAGTGGAGATGCCCGCCTCCTGGACCCAGCCCCCACTTTTGGCGGCAAGTCCAGGAGAGATAATGAGAAAAACAAGGAGGAGTCACTGGCCAGTCAGGACAGCCCCTAAGGTGTCCTGAGCTGAAGTGACTCTGACTTTTAGAAATCCTCCATCTTGTAGAAGGAGGATTCCCCCAATAGGGATAGGAATGTGACCCCCTCCCCTTGGGAGGAGGCACAAAGAGGGTGTACTCACCCTCAGGGCTAGTAGCCATTGGCTACTAACCCCCCAGACCTAAACACGCCCTTAAATTTAGTATTTAAGGGCTCTCCCTGAACCTAGAAATTAGATTCCTGCAACTACAAGAAGAAGGACTGCCCAGCTGAAAACCCCTGCAGCGGAAGACCAGAAGACGACAACTGCCTTGGCTCCAGAAACTCACCGGCCTGTCTCCTGCCTTCCAAAGATCCTGCTCCAGCGACGCCTTCCAAAGGGACCAGCGACCTCGACATCCTCTGAGGACTGCCCCTGCTTCGAAAAGACAAGAAACTCCCGAGGACAGCGGACCTGCTCCAAGAAAAGCTGCAACTTTGTTTCCAGCAGCTTTAAAGAACCCTGCAAGCTCCCCGCAAGAAGCGTGAGACTTGCAACACTGCACCCGGCGACCCCGACTCGGCTGGTGGAGATCCAACACCTCAGGAGGGACCCCAGGACTACTCTGATACTGTGAGTACCAAAGCCTGTCCCCCCTGAGCCCCCACATCGCCGCCTGCAGAGGGAATCCCGAGGCTTCCCCTGACCGCGACTCTTTGAATCCAAAGTCCCGACGCCTGGGAGAGACCCTGCACCCGCAGCCCCCAGGACCTGACGGACCGGACTTTCACTGGAGAAGTGACCCCCAGGAGTCCCTCTCCCTTGCCCAAGTGGAGGTTTCCCCGAGGAATCCCCCCCTTGCCTGCCTGCAGCGCTGAAGAGATCCCGAGATCCCTCATAGACTAACATTGCGAACCCGACGCTTGTTTCTACACTGCACCCGGCCGCCCCGCGCCGCTGAGGGTGAAATTTCTGTGTGGACTTGTGTCCCCCCCGGTGCCCTACAAAACCCCCCTGGTCTGCCCTCCGAAGACGCGGGTACTTACCTGCAAGCAGACCGGAACCGGGGCACCCCCTTCTCTCCATTCTAGCCTATGTGTTTTGGGCACCACTTTGAACTCTGCACCTGACCGGCCCTGAGCTGCTGGTGTGGTGACTTTGGGGTTGCTCTGAACCCCCAACGGTGGGCTACCTTGGACCAAGAACTGAGCCCTGTAAGTGTCTTACTTACCTGGTTAACCTAACAAATACTTACCTCCCCTAGGAACTGTGAAAATTGCACTAAGTGTCCACTTTTAAAACAGCTATTTGTGAATAACTTGAAAAGTATACATGCAATTTTGATGATTTGAAGTTCCTAAAGTACTTACCTGCAATACCTTTCGGATGAGATATTACATGTAGAATTTGAACCTGTGGTTCTTAAAATAAACTAAGAAAAGATATTTTTCTATATAAAAACCTATTGGCTGGATTTGTCTCTGAGTGTGTGTACCTCATTTATTGTCTATGTGTATGTACAACAAATGCTTAACACTACTCCTTGGATAAGCCTACTGCTCGACCACACTACCACAAAATAGAGCATTAGTATTATCTCTTTTTGCCACTATCTTACCTCTAAGGGGAACCCTTGGACTCTGTGCATGCTATTCCTTACTTTGAAATAGCACATACAGAGCCAACTTCCTACACCAGTCCTCTCCCAAGGATTCTGGAGTGCCTGCCTCTGCAGTAAATGCAAGTAGGCCCCAGAAGAAAAAGAAAAGGAAACAGAGTAGGAAAGGTGGACAACCTTTAGCCAAGGTTCCAGCAAGCCAAGGAGATTCTGCTCCAGTAGGGGAGAACTCCAAAAATGGCTCTGATAAAGTCCAACCTGACCCACAAGAAGTCCTGGCTAGTCAGGCAACTGTTAAGCCTGAGTGGGTGGCCCCTCAGCTAACAGAAGAAAGAGTGGAAGAAGGGTGTTTACTACAAGATGTGGTAACCCCCCACTCTAATACAGCAGACAGGCACCCTGAACCCAAAGAAGCCTGTAACTTAGCCCCTTCCCTTGTAGGTGAAGAGCTAAAGGTGTGGTTCTGGGCACTGACAGCTGTCAGTGGCCTCTGCTGGGTGTTAGCCTTTATGGCTGCACTATCCTTGGCATGGTGGTCTGACCCCATGCCAAATAACAAGTTAGGCCCCCTGACCCTGTTGGTCATGGTGGGGTTACTCCAGCTCTGGGTAACCTCTTTGGGTAAGCTAGGGGTGACCCTGGCTAAGATAAGATTAGCAGAGGTGGATACCTCTGACCTCAAAATAGAGAGAATGGGTAAAGACATAAAAAGCACAGACAAGAGGCAGTTCAGACTAGGTCCTATCACTGTGGAAGTGGGTCAGTTCCCCAGAGGGAATGACCTGAACAGGAGGATGTAAGGCAGAGTAGGCCCTGCAACAAACCAGCCATTTCCTCTACTCTTCCTCGCCTGACAGACTAGGAAGACTCTCCCAGCTTTGGCTGAGTCTCCTGGCCTGTGGGCTGGGGGGGGCTTGTGTAAAGAAATGGCTCCCTGTTGCAGTTACCCCCCACTTTTTGCCTGATACTGATGCTGACTTGACTGAGAAGTGTGCTGGGACCCTGCTAACCAGGCCCCAGCACCAGTGTTCTTTCACCTAAAATGTACCATTGATCCCACAATTGGCACACCCTGGCATCCAGATAAGTCCCTTGTAACTGGTACCTCTGGTACCAAGGGCCCTGATGCCAGGGAAGGTCTCTAAGGGCTGCAGCATGTATTATGCCACCCTAGAGACCCCTCACTCAGCACAGACACACTGCTAACAAGCCTGTGTGTGCTAGTGAGAACAAAATGAGTAAGTCGACATGGCACTCCCCTCAGGGTGCCATGCCAGCCTCTCACTGCCTATGCAGTATAGGTAAGACACCCCTCTAGCAGGCCTTACAGCCCTAAGGCAGGGTGCACTATACCATAGGTGAGGGTACCAGTGCATGAGCACTGTGCCCCTACAGTGTCTAAGCAAAACCTTAGACATTGTAAGTGCAGGGTAGCCATAAGAGTATATGGTCTGGGAGTCTGTTTTACACGAACTCCACAGCACCATAATGGCTACACTGAAAACTGGGAAGTTTGGTATCAAACTTCTCAGCACAATAAATGCACACTGATGCCAGTGTACATTTTATTGTAAAATACACCACAGAGGGCACCTTAGAGGTGCCCCCTGAAACTTAACCAACTATCTGTGTAGGCTGACTGGTTCCAGCAGCCTGCCACACTAGAGACATGTTGCTGGCCCCATGGGGAGAGTGCCTTTGTCACTCTGAGGCCAGTAACAAAGCCTGCACTGGGTGGAGATGCTAACACCTCCCCCAGGCAGGAGCTGTGACACCTGGCGGTGAGCCTCAAAGGCTCACCCCTTTGTCACAGCCCAGCAGGGCACTCCAGCTTAGTGGAGTTGCCCGCCCCCTCCGGCCACGGCCCCCACTTTTGGCGGCAAGGCTGGAGGGAACAAAGAAAGCAACAAGGAGGAGTCACTGGCCAGTCAGGACAGCCCCTAAGGTGTCCTGAGCTGAGGTGTGTAAGGAAATGCCTCCTTGGCATGGTTGCCCCCTGACTTTTTGCCTTTGATGATGCTATGTTTACAATTGAAAGTGTGCTGAGGCCTGCTAACCAGGCCCCAGCACCAGTGTTCTTTCCCTAACCTGTACTTTTGTATCCACAATTGGCAGACCCTGGCATCCAGATAAGTCCCTTGTAACTGGTACTTCTAGTACCAAGGGCCCTGATGCCAAGGAAGGTCTCTAAGGGCTGCAGCATGTCTTATGCCACCCTGGAGACCTCTCACTCAGCACAGACACACTGCTTGCCAGCTTGTGTGTGCTAGTGAGGACAAAACGAGTAAGTCGACATGGCACTCCCCTCAGGGTGCCATGCCAGCCTCTCACTGCCTATGCAGTATAGGTAAGACACCCCTCTAGCAGGCCTTACAGCCCTAAGGCAGGGTGCACTATACCATAGGTGAGGGTACCAGTGCATGAGCATGGTACCCCTACAGTGTCTAAGCAAAACCTTAGACATTGTAAGTGCAGGGTAGCCATAAGAGTATATGGTCTGAGAGTCTGTCAAACACGAACTCCACAGCCCCATAATGGCTACACTGAAAACTGGGAAGTTTGGTATCAAACTTCTCAGCACAATAAATGCACACTGATGCCAGTGTACATTTTATTGTAAAATACACCACAGAGGGCACCTTAGAGGTGCCCCCTGAAACTTAACCGACTGTCTGTGTAGGCTGACTAGTTCCAGCAGCCTGCCACACCAGAGACATGTTGCTGGCCCCATGGGGAGAGTGCCTTTGTCACTCTGAGGCCAGTAACAAAGCCTGCACTGGGTGGAGATGCTAACACCTCCCCCAGGCAGGAGCTGTGACACCTGGCGGTGAGCCTCAAAGGCTCACCCCTTTGTCACAGCCCAGCAGGGCACTCCAGCTTAGTGGAGTTGCCCGCCCCCTCCAGCCACGGCCCCCACTTTTGGCGGCAAGGCTGGAGGGAACAAAGAAAGCAACAAGGAGGAGTCACTGGCCAGTCAGGACAGCCCCTAAGGTGTCCTGAGCTGAGGTGACTCTGACTTTTAGAAATCCTCCATCTTGCAGATGGAGGATTCCCCCAATAGGGTTAGGATTGTGTCCCCCTCCCCTTGGGAGGAGGCACAAAGAGGGTGTACCCACCCTCAGGGCTAGTAGCCATTGGCTACTAACCCCCAGACCTAAACACGCCCTTAAATTTAGTATTTAAGGGCTACCCTGAACCCTAGAAAATTAGATTCCTGCAACTACAAGAAGAAGGACTGCCTAGCTGAAACCCCTGCAGAGGAAGACCAGAAGACGACAACTGCCTTGGCTCCAGAAACTCACCGGCCTGTCTCCTGCCTTCCAAAGATCCTGCTCCAGCGACGCCTTCCAAAGGGACCAGCGACCTCGACATCCTCTGAGGACTGCCCCTGCTTCGAAAAGACAAGAAACTCCCGAGGACAGCGGACCTGCTCCAAGAAAAGCTGCAACTTTGTTTCCAGCAGCGTTAAAGGACCCTGCAAGCTCCCCGCAAGAAGCGTGAGACTTGCAACACTGCACCCGGCGACCCCGACTCGGCTGGTGGCGATCCAACACCTCAGGAGGGACCCCAGGACTACTCTGATACTGTGAGTACCAAAACCTGTCCCCCCTGAGCCCCCACAGCGCCGCCTGCAGAGGGAATCCCGAGGCTTCCCCTGACCGCGACTCTTTGAATCCTAAGTCCCGACACCTGGGAGAGACCCTGCACCCGCAGCCCCCAGGACCTGAAGGACCGGACTTTCACTGGAGGAGTGACCCCCAGGAGTCCCTCTCCCTTGACCAAGTGGAGGTTTCCCCGAGGAACCCCCCCCTTGCCTGCCTGCAGCGCTGAAGAGATCCCGAGATCTCTCATAGACTAACATTGCGAACCCGACGCTTGTTTCTACACTGCACCCGGCCGCCCCCGCGCTGCTGAGGGTGAAATTTCTGTGTGGGCTTGTGTCCCCCCCGGTGCCCTACAAAACCCCCCTGGTCTGCCCTCCGAAGACGCGGGTACTTACCTGCAAGCAGACCGGAACCGGGGCACCCCCTTCTCTCCATTCTAGCCTATGTGTTTTGGGCACCACTTTGAACTCTGCACCTGACCGGCCCTGAGCTGCTGGTGTGGTGACTTTGGGGTTGCTCTGAACCCCCAACGGTGGGCTACCTTGGACCAAGAACTAAGCCCTGTAAGTGTCTTACTTACCTGGTTAACCTAACAAATACTTACCTCCCCTAGGAACTGTGAAAATTGCACTAAGTGTCCACTTTTAAAACAGCTATTTGTGAATAACTTGAAAAGTATACATGCAATTTTGATGATTTGAAGTTCCTAAAGTACTTACCTGCAATACCTTTCGAATGAGATATTACATGTAGAATTTGAACCTGTGGTTCTTAAAATAAACTAAGAAAATATATTTTTCTATACAAAAACCTATTGGCTGGATTTGTCTCTGAGTGTGTGTACCTCATTTATTGCCTATGTGTATGTACAACAAATGCTTAACACTACTCCTTGGATAAGCCTATTGCTCGACCACACTACCACAAAATAGAGCATTAGTATTATCTCTTTTTGCCACTATCTTACCTCTAAGGGGAACCCTTGGACTCTGTGCATGCTATCCTTACTTTGAGATAGCACATACAGAGCCAACTTCCTACAAGGTGACTCTAACTTTTAGAAATCCTCCATCTTGCAGATGGAGGATTCCCCCAATAGGGTTAGGATTGTGACCCCCTCCCCTTGGGAGGAGGCACAAAGAGGGTGTACCCACCCTCAGGGCTAGTAGCCATTGGCTACTAACCCCCCAGACCTAAACACGCCCTTAAATTTAGTATTTAAGGGCTACCCTGAACCCTAGAAAATGAGATTCCTGCAAACTACAAGAAGGACTGCCTAGCTGAAAACCCCTGCAGAGGAAGACCAGAAGACGACAACTGCCTTGGCTCCAGAAACTCACCGGCCTGTCTCCTGCCTTCCAAAGAACTCTGCTCCAGCGACGCCTTCCAAGGGACCAGCGACCTCTGAATCCTCTGAGGACTGCCCTGCTTCGAAAAAGACAAGAAACTCCCGAGGACAGCGGACCTGCTCCAAAAAGACTGCAACTTTGTTTCGAGGAGCAGCTTTAAAGACCCTGCAATCTCCCCGCAAGAAGCGTGAGACTTGCAACACTGCACCCGGCGACCCCGACTCGGCTGGTGGAGAACCAACACCTCAGGGAGGACCCCCGGACTACTCTCCGACTGTGAGTACCAAAACCTGTCCCCCCTGAGCCCCCACAGCGCCGCCTGCAGAGGAAATCCCGAGGCTTCCCCTGACCGCGACTCTCTGAAACCTAAGTCCCGACGCCTGGAAAGGACCCTGCACCCGCAGCCCCCAGGACCTGAAGGACCGGACTTTCACTGGAGAAGTGACCCCCAGGAGTCCCTCTCCCTTGCCCAAGTGGAGGTTTCCCCGAGGAAGCCCCCCCTTGCCTGCCTGCAGCGCTGAAGAGATCCGTTGATCTCTCATAGACTAACATTGCGAACCCGATGCTTGTTTCTACACTGCACCCGGCCGCCCCCGCGCTGCTGAGAGTGAAATTTCTGTGTGGGCTTGTGTCCCCCCCCGGTGCCCTACAAAACCCCCCTGGTCTGCCCTCCGAAGACGCGGGTACTTACCTGCAAGCAGACCGGAACCGGGGCACCCCCTTCTCTCCATTCTAGCCTATGCGTTTTGGGCACCACTTGGAACTCTGCACCTGACCGGCCCTGAGCTGCTGGTGTGGTGACTTTGGGGTTGCTCTGAACCCCCAACGGTGGGCTACCTTGGACCAAGAACTGAACCCTGTAAGAGTCTTACTTACCTGGTAAAACTAACAAAAACTTACCTCCCCCAGGAACTGTGAAAATTGCACTGTGTCCACTTTTAAAGTAGCTATTTGTCAATAACTTGAAAAGTATACATGCAATTGAAATGATTCAAAGTTCCTAATGTACTTACCTGCAATACCTTTCAAACAAGATATTACATGTTAAATTTGAACCTGTGGTTCTTAAAATAAACTAAGAAAAGATATTTTTCTATAACAAAACCTATTGGCTGGATTTGTCTCTGAGTGTGTGTACCTCATTTATTGTCTATGTGTATGTACAACAAATGCTTAACACTACTCCTTGGATAAGCCTACTGCTCGACCACACTACCACAAAATAGAGCATTAGTATTATCTATTTTTACCACTATTTTACCTCTAAGGGGAACCATTGGACTCTGTGCATGCTATTCCTTACTTTGAAATAGCACATACAGAGCCAACTTCCTACAGTAAGTTTTTGTTAGTTTTACCAGGTAAGTAAGACACTTACAGGGTTCAGTTCTTGGTCCAAGGTAGCCCACCGTTGGGGGTTCAGAGGAACCCCAAAGTTACCACACCAGCAGCTCAGGGCCGGTCAGGTGCAGAGTTCAAAGTGGTGCCCAAAACGCATAGGCTTCAATGGAGAGAAGGGGGTGCCCCGGTTCCGGTCTGCTTGCAGGTAAGTACCCGCGTCCTCGGAGGGCAGACCAGGGGGGTTTTGTAGGGCACCGGGGGGGGGACACAAGCCCACACAGAAATTTCACCTTCAGCGGCGCGGGGGCGGCCGGGTGCAGTGTTAGAACAAGCGTCTGGTTCGCAATGTAAGTCAATGAGAGATCAAGGGATCTCTTCAGCGCTGCAGGCAGGCAAGGGGGGCTTCCTCGGGGAAACCTCCACTTGGGCAAGGGAGAGGGACTCCTGGGGGTCACTTCTGCAGTGAAAGTCCGGTCCTTCAGGTCCTGGGGGCTGCGGGTGCAGGGTCTTTTCCAGGCGTCGGGACTTAGGTTTCAGAGAGTCGCGGTCAGGGGAAGCCTCGGGATTCCCTCTGCAGGCGGCGCTGTGAGGGCTCAGGGGGGACAGGTTTTGGTACTCACAGTCGTAGAGTAGTCCGGGGGTCCTCCCTGAGGTGTTGGTTCTTGTAAGGAAATGCCTCCTTGGCATGGTTGCCCCCCTGACTTTTTGCCTTTGCTGATGCTATGTTTACAATTGAAAGTGTGCTGAGGCCTGGTAACCAGGCCCCAGCACCAGTGTTCTTTCCCTAACCTGTACTTTTGTATCCACAATTGGCAGACCCTGGCATCCAGATAAGTCCCTTGTAACTGGTACTTCTAGTACCAAGGGCCCTGATGCCAAGGAAGGTCTCTAAGGGCTGCAGCATGTCTTATGCCACCCTGGAGACCTCTCACTCAGCACAGACACACTGCTTGCCAGCTTGTGTGTGCTAGTGAGAACAAAACGAGTAAGTCGACATGGCACTCCCCTCAGGGTGCCATGCCAGCCTCTCACTGCCTATGCAGTATAGGTAAGACACCCCTCTAGCAGGCCTTACAGCCCTAAGGCAGGGTGCACTATACCATAGGTGAGGGTGCCAGTGCATGAGCACTGTACCCCTACAGTGTCTAAGCAAAACCTTAGACATTGTAAGTGCAGGGTAGCCATAAGAGTATATGGTCTGGGAGTCTGTTTTACACGAACTCCACAGCACCATAATGGCTACACTGAAAACTGGGAAGTTTGGTATCAAACTTCTCAGCACAATAAATGCACACTGATGCCAGTGTACATTTTATTGCAAAATACACCCCAGAGGGCACCTTAGAGGTGCCCCCTGAAACTTAACCGACTATCTGTGTAGGCTGACTGGTTCCAGCAGCCTGCCACACTAGAGACATGTTGCTGGCCCCATGGGGAGAGTGCCTTTGTCACTCTGAGGCCAGTAACAAAGCCTGCACTGGGTGGAGATGCTAACACCTCCACTAGGCAGGAGCTGTAACACCTGGCGGTGAGCCTCAAAGGCTCACCCCTTTGTCACAGCACCGCAGGACACTCCAGCTAGTGCAGTTGCCCGCCCCCTCCGGCCCCGGCCCCCACTTTTGGCGGCAAGGCCGGAGAAAATAATGAGAATAACAAGGAGGAGTCACTGGCCAGTCAGGACAGCCCCTAAGGTGTCCTGAGCTGAGGTGACTCTAACTTTTAGAAATCCTCCATCTTGCAGATGGAGGATTCCCCCAATAGGGTTAGGATTGTGACCCCCTCCCCTTGGGAGGAGGCACAAAGAGGGTGTACCCACCCTCAGGGCTAGTAGCCATTGGCTACTAACCCCCCAGACCTAAACACGCCCTTAAATTTAGTATTTAAGGGCTACCCTGAACCCTAGAAAATTAGATTCCTGCAACAACAAGAAGGACTGCCCAGATGAAAACCCCTGCAGAGGAAGACCAGAAAACAACAACTGCCTTGGCTCCAGAAACTCACCGGCCTGTCTCCTGCCTTCCAAAAAACTCTGCTCCAGCGACGCCTTCCAAAGGGACCAGCGACCTCTGAATCCTCTGAGGACTGCCCTGCTTCGACGACTACCAGAAACTCCCGAGGACAGCGGACCTGCTCCAAAAAGACTGCAACTTTGTTTCAAGGAGCAGCTTTAAAGACCCCTGCAACTCCCCGCAAGAAGCGTGAGACTTGCAACACTGCACCCGGCGACCCCGACTCGGCTGGTGGAGAACCAACACCTCAGGGAGGACCCCCGGACTACTCTACGACTGTGAGTACCAAAACCTGTCCCCCCTGAACCCCCACAGCGCCGCCTGCAGAGGGAATCCCGAGGCTTCCCCTGACCGCGACTCTCTGAAACCTAAGTCCCGACGCCTGGAAAAGACCCTGCACCCGCAGCCCCCAGGACCTGAAGGACCGGACTTTCACTGGAGAAGTGACCCCCAGGAGTCCCTCTCCCTTGCCCAAGTGGAGGTTTCCCCGAGGAAGCCCCCCCTTGCCTGCCTGCAGCGCTGAAGAGATCCCTTGATCTCTCATTGACTTACATTGCGAACCCGACGCTTGTTCTAACACTGCACCCGGCCGCCCCCGCGCCGCTGAGGGTGAAATTTCTGTGTGGGCTTGTGTCCCCCCCGGTGCCCTACAAAACCCCCCTGGTCTGCCCTCCGAAGACGCGGGTACTTACCTGCAAGCAGACCGGAACCGGGGCACCCCCTTCTCTCCATTATAGCCTATGCGTTTTGGGCACCACTTTGAACTCTGCACCTGACCGGCCCTGAGCTGCTGGTGTGGTAACTTTGGGGTTGCTCTGAACCCCTAACGGTGGGCTACCTTGGACCAAGAACTGAACCATGTAAGTGTCTTACTTACCTGGTAAAACTAACAAAAACTTACCTCCCCCAGGAACTGTGAAAATTGCACAGTGTCCACTTTTGAAATAGCTATTTGTCAATAACTTGAAAAGTATACATGCAATTGAAATGATTCAAAGTTCCTAATGTACTTACCTGCAATACCTTTCAAACAAGATATTACATGTTAAATTTGAACCTGTGGTTCTTAAAATAAACTAAGAAAAGATATTTTTCTATAACAAAACCTATTGGCTGGATTTGTCCCTGAGTGTGTGTACCTCATTTATTGTCTATGTGTATGTACAACAAATGCTTAACACTACTCCTTGGATAAGCCTACTGCTCGACCACACTACCACAAAATAGAGCATTAGTATTATCTATTTTTACCACTATTTTACCTCTAAGGGGAACCCTTGGACTCTGTGCATGCTATTCCTCACTTTGAAATAGCACATACAGAGCCAACTTCCTACAGTTCTCCACCAGCCGAGTCGGGGTCGCCGAGTGCAGTGTTGCAAGTCTCACGCTTCTTGCGGGGAGTTGCAGTGTTCTTTAAAGCTGCTTCTTGAAACAAAGTTGCAGTCTTTTTGGAGCAGGTCCGCTGTCCTCAGGAGTTTCTTGTCGTCGTCGAAGCAGGGCAGTCCTCAGGATTCAGAGGTCGCTGGTCCCTTTGGAAGGCGTCGCTGGAGCAGAGTTCTTTGGAAGGCAGGAGACAGGCCGGTGAGTTTCTGGAGCCAAGGCAGTTGTTGTCTTCTGGTCTTCCTCTGCAGGGGTTTTCAGCTAGGCAGTCCTCCTTCTTGTTGTTGCAGGAATATAATCTTCTAGGGTTCAGGGTAGCCCTTAAATACTAAATTTAAGGGCGTGTTTAGGTCTGGGGGGTTAGTAGCCAATGGCTACTAGCCCTGAGGGTGGGTACACCCTCTTTGTGTCTCCTCCCAAGGGGAGGGGGTCACAATCCTAACCCTATTGGGGGAATCCTCCATCTGCAAGATGGAGGATTTCTAAAAGTTAGTCACCTCAGCTCAGGACACCTTAGGGGCTGTCCTGACTGGCCAGTGACTCCTCCTTGTTATTCTCATTATTTTCTCCGGCCTTGCCGCCAAAAGTGGGGGCCGGGGCTGGAGGGGGCGGGCAACTCCACTAGCTGGAGTGTCCTGCGGTGCTGTGACAAAGGGGTGAGCCTTTGAGGCTCACCACCAGGTGTTACAGCTCCTGCCTGGGGGAGGTGTTAGCATCTCCACCCAGTGCAGGCTTTGTTACTGGCCTCAGAGTGACAAAGGCACTCTCCCCATGGGGTCAGCAACATGTCTCTAGTGTGGCAGGCTGCTGGAACTAGTCAGCCTACACAGACAGTCGGTTAAGTTTCAGGGGGCACCTCTAAGGTGCCCTCTGGGGTGTATTTTGCAATAAAATGTACACTGGCATCAGTGTGCATTTATTGTGCTGAGAAGTTTGATACCAAACTTCCCAGTTTTCAGTGTAGCCATTATGGTGCTGTGGAGTTCGTGTTTGACAAACTCCCAGACGATATACTCTTATGGCTACCCTGCACTTACAATGTCTAAGGTTTTGTTTAGACACTGTAGGGGTACCATGCTCATGCACTGGTACCCTCACCTATGGTATAGTGCACCCTGCCTTAGGGCTGTAAGGCCTGCTAGAGGGGTGACTGACCTATACTTGCATAGGCAGTGAGAGGCTGGCATGGCACCCTGAGGGGAGTGCCATGTCGACTTACTCGGTTTGTTCTCACTAGCACACACAAGCTGGTAAGCAGTGTGTCTGTGCTGAGTGAGAGGTCTCCAGGGTGGCATATGACATGCTGCAGCCCTTAGAGACCTTCCTTGGTATCAGGGCCCTTGGTACTAGAAGTACCAGTTGCAAGGGACTTATCTGGATGCCAGGGTCTGCCAATTGTGGATACAACAGTACAGGTTAGGGAAAGAACACTGGTGCTGGGGCCTGGTTAGCAGGCCTCAGCACACTTTCAATTGTAAACATAGCATCAGCAAAGGCAAAAAGTCAGGGGGCAACCATGCCAAGGAGGCGTTTCCTTACAGTGTGCATTTATTGTGCTGAGAAGTTTGATACCAAACTTCCCAGTTTTCAGTGTAGCCATTATGGTGCTGTGGAGTTCGTGTAAAACAGACTCCCAGACCATATACTCTTATGGCTACCCTGCACTTACAATGTCTAAGGTTTTGCTTAGACACTGTAGGGGCACAGTGCTCATGCACTGGTACCCTCACCTATGGTATAGTGCACCCTGCCTTAGGGGTGTAAGGCCTGCTAGAGGGGTGCTTTCCTATACTGCATAGGCAGTGAGAGGCTGGCATGGCACCCTGAGGGGAGTGCCATGTCGACTTACTCATTTTGTTCTCACTAGCACACACAAGCTGGCAAGCAGTGTGTCTGTGCTGAGTGAGGGGTCTCCAGGGTGGCATAAGACATACTGCAGCCCTTAGAGACCTTCCCTGGCATCAGGGCCCTTGGTACCAGAGGTACCAGTTACAAGGGACTTATCTGGATGCCAGGGTGTGCCAATTGTGGAATCAAAAGTACAGGTTAGGGAAAGAACACTGGTGCTGGAGCCTGGTTAGCAGGCCTCAGCACACTTTCAATTCAAAACATAGCATCAGCAAAGGCAGAGTCAGGGGGTAACCATGCCAAGGAGGCATTTCCTTACTCTTATCTAGACAATTGGCTAATAAAATCAAGCACTATTATACAATGTCATCGACACATTCAATACGCAATACGAACTCCACACACATTAGGGTTCACTGTCAATTACCAAAAATCTCATCTTCAGCCAGCACAGGTTCAACCTTACCTATGAGCTATTTGCAATACACAAAAAGCCTTAGCCTATCCAAATACACAAAGGATACAAGCTTCCCAAAACTTCATACCACAAATGCAGTCAAAGCAACATTACACAGTAAGGTTTACCATGAGAATATTGGGAATGATGGCATCATGCATAGCATTAGTACCACATGCAAGATTAAAAATGAGAACACTACAACAGTGCCTCTCACAACAATGGTCTCAAGCACAGGGTCAATTGCAGGATTTAGTGTTAGATCACCAGATGTACAAGTCCCTTCAATGGTGGAATCACAGCAATTTAATGAAGGGGCGGTCATTTTGGGACCCTGTGCCTCAGACCACAATAACAAGATTCATCAATGATAGGTTTGGGAGCTCATCTCAACAACCTTACCATACAAGGGGAATTGAACTCAACACAGCTAACCTATCACATGAACCATTTAGAATTGTTAGCTGTGTTCCTTGCCCTAAAAGCATTTTAACCCCTTCTCAAACACAACTGTCTTGATAAAAACAGACAGTAAGCCAACAATGTATTTTCTGAAGAAACAAGGGGGGACACATTCAGCTCAACTGTCCCTTCTAGCCCAAACAATTTGGAAATGGGCGATGCACAATCACATTTACTTACCAGCAGAATACATTCCAGGAACAATCAGCTAGCGGATCTGATAAGCAGGACACACCAACAGATACATGAATGGGAGATTCACTCTTAGGTACTTCAACAGTACTTTCAAAGGTGGGGGACACCAGAAAAAGACCTATTCGCAACAAGCGAAAAGGCAAAATGCCAAAACTTTGCATCCAGGCACAGGCACCCTCACCCTCAGTCCAAGGGCAATGCCCTATGGATCAACTGGTCAAGGATATTTGCTTACGATTTTCCCCCTCTCCCGCTAATTCCATTTCTAGTCAACAAACTGTGCCAAACTTCTCTCACCATGAAAATCATAGCCCCCACGTGGGCACGACAACATTGTTACACAACACTGCTAGATCTGTCTGTAGTACCTCATTACAAACTTCCAAACAGACCGGATTTGTTAACACAAAACAAAGGTCAAATCAGACATCCCAATCCCAGTGCTCTCAACTTAGCGATTTGGCTCCTGAAGTCATAGGATTTGGATATTTGCAACTTCCATTAGAATGTATGGAAGTTCTCAAACAAGCATGCACACCTACAACTAGACAATACTATGTTAACAAGTGGAAATGTTTTGTCTATTACTGTCAGTCTAAAAATATTGACCCACTTACAGCATCAATACAAGATGTTGTATCCTACCTACTTCATTTACAAAAGGCAAATTTAGCTTCCATCTATTAAAATTCACCTTACTGCTATAGCAGCATACTTACAAACAATACAACATACATCTCTTTTTAGAGTTCCAGTTATTAAAGCCTTCATGGGTGGACTAAAATGTATTATTCCACCAAGAACTCCACGAGCTCCTGCTTAGAATCTAAATATTGTACTCACAAGACTAATGGAGACACCATTTGAACCCATGCATTCATGCAAAATTCAATTTCTAACTTGAAAAGTTGCTTTCTTAGTAGCAATTACTTCATTAAGAAGGGTTAATGAAATTACAAGCATTCACTCTAAAGGAACCTTTTTTTCCAAGTACACAAGCAGAAAGTTGTACTTAGAACTAATCCAAAATTCTTGCCAAAGGTAGTCTCTCCTTTTCACATTAACCAAACAGTGGAATTGCCGGTCGTCTTCCCACAGCCAGATTCAACTGTTGAAAGAGCCCTTCACACTCTTGACCTTAAAAGAGCTCCAATGTATTATGTAGCTAGAACAAAAGAGTTTAGAAAAACTAAACATTATTTAGTTTCTTTTCAACAACCACATAAAGGAAATCCTATCTCTAAACAAGGATTAGGTAGAGTGATTGTAAAATGTATGCAAACATGTTACATTAAAGCAAAAGAACAACTTTGGTAACTCCTAAAGCTCCTCCACTAGGAAAAAAGGTGCTTTTATGGCATTTTTAGGAAACATTCTAATGGCAGACATATGCAAAGCTGTCACATGGTCTACACCACATACATTTACAAAGCATTATTGTGTGGATGTATTTTCAAAGCAACAGGCCAATGTTGGTCAAGCTGTCTTAGAAACATTATTTCAAACTAATTCAACTCCTCCAGAACTGCTTTTCAGTCCATGCATAGCATGTGTATCTGCAGCTACACATGATATTGAAGGAAAATGTAACTTACCCAGTGTACATCTGTTCGTGGCATGTGGTGCTGCAGATTCACATGCACCCTTCCTCCTCCCCGGAAGCCTATAGTCGTTGCAGTTTCTTATTTGTACATATGTATTTATGTTTACTTTTTCATGGACGTCTTATTTACTTATTACATTTTATAGCACATTTACATTATTTCACTCTAGCACTCCTCCGTACACCCTTTTACGGGAAAACAATCTAACAAAGGAGTCGATGCCCATGCACGCTATGTCCGAGAGGAGGAGTCACTCAATCCTGTGACTAGAAGAAAGACTTCTTTGAAGAAAAACAACTCATAACACTCAGGGCCCAACACTTGATGGTGGAATATATGCATAGCATGTGAATCTCGCAGCACTACATGCCACGAACAGATTCACACTGGGTAAGTGACATTTTCCATATATTCCTTACCTCACCCATCTGCGGGAAAACAATATAACAAAGGACTCGATGCCCATGAGCACTATCACGGAGAGAAGTCACTCGATCTTGTGACTCGAAAAGATTCTTAGAAGAAAAATAGCTTGTATTTCTCAGAGCCCAACACGAGATGGTTGACTTATGCAAAGCATTTGAATCTACAGTACTACATGCCATGAACAGATGTCTACTGGGTAAGTAACATTTTCCTTATTTATCCACACTTAATAGTTTCAGTTGGTTTGTTCTTGGTGTTGTATGTCTGTGAGACCTCCTAAAAAATTGAACAAGGGGTGTGTATGAGGGTAGACTGACAACACCAGAGTAAATAATGCATACAAGTGAACTCAACTGACTATAAAAAAAAATATATATATATATATTGTTTAGAGTTGTATTATGTTCCATTTTTACCAAAGGATTCCCACCTTGACACAGGAGTAATCAAATGGCATGTCAAACTTTGGAAGATACCAATGCTGGAAAAACACCTTTACAAGGAGTTGGCTTCTTTTTTGTGGTGTTTATGGTAGCTTTCTATGACCTTTAATTTATTTTTTCTAGGGTATGAGAAATACAACACTATGCGTGCAGATCCAGCGCTCTGCTTTCTGGAGAAGGTTGGGCGGCCGGATGAGAAGGCCATTGCTGCTGAGCATCGTGTGCTGGACAATTTTTCAGACCTCGTGGAAGGGTATGGGCATGTCTCCTTTGCTTAAAATTATTAGAGTTTGATCTAACCTTGTCCTTGCTTGCCCTTGACATAAACCCTACAGAGTCTCCAGCTTCACCTTCACTTCTGAATCCTGCTGTATGTTTTTAGTTCTACCTTCCAATGAGTACTTGTTCATGCAAATTCTTCATCTTAAGCATAATTCTAGGCTCCACCATGGCCTGGAAAACATCTGCCCAGCAGTGACTCGTAACACTTTCAGGTGGTGCCAACGGCACATTCTCCTCCAGACAGGATATCAAAAGTATAGTTGGTAATATAGTGCCATAATTTCCTGTTTTTCTTTGCCTCACAGATTGTCTAAATCTTTCAGGGTGTCTCACAGACACATTCCTCGGTTTTCAACCATACTAGATCAGATATCTTCTTAAAGCCTTGCAGACCTTGCTGCATCAAGTTGTCGGCAGCGCAACTGTGTTGGTGTTTAGACCAGGACATTAAGTTGTGGCTTGAGACTCTTGCTGGAGGCAAAGTTATTTTTTCCTTAGTCCCACAGAAAGGCTCTCAAGGGCTTCCTACTTGAGGCAAACAACCTTCCATATAACCTTAGAGAGTAGAAGTCTTTGGGGAAGTGGTTTTATTTTCAGGACCGCTTAAAGTCTGGTTATGGCTATTTGGTACTGGATTCCTCCCTGGCAGCTAAAGAGATGAAATTAGCACATCCAGGTTCTTTTCACAGGAGGACCACAGGTGGAAGTTACACCCTGAAGTCATAAAGGTGATGTTTAAGCCCCTCATTGTTATGTGTTTTTTTTTTTTTAAGGATGTTGTGCATGTTTCCCCCTTCCTGTACATTATGCTTCATTGGGGGTCCTTAACTTGGTTCTAACATACCTGAAGGACCTATGCATACCTGCCACTTGTGGATTTTAACAATACAAAATGTCATTGTAGGAAGTTGGCTCCGTATGCACTATTTCAAAGTAAGGAATAGTATGCACAGAGTCCAAGGGTTCCCCTTAGAGGTAAGATAGTGGCAAAAAGAGATAATTCTAATGCTCTATTTTGTGGTAGTGTGGTCGAGCACTAGGCTTATTAGAGGGTACTGTTAAGCATTTGTTGTACACACAGGCAATAAATTCCAGGCCAATAGGTTTTTATATAGAAAAATATATGTTCTATGGCATCTGTCGCTGTAGATACACATGGTATGCATGAGCTCGCCATCTGGTGTTGGGTCGGAGTGTTACAAGTTGTTTTTCTTCGAAGAAGTGTTTTCGAGTCACGGGACCGAGTGACTCCTCCTTCTGTGCTCATTGCGCATGGGCGTCGACTCCATCTTCGATTGTTTTCTTTCCGCCATCGGGTTCGGACGTGTTCCTGTCGCTCCGGGTTTCGGAACGGAAAGATAGCTGAAAACGGAAGATTTTCGACGGTATCGTTGCGATCCGGTTCGAGATAGACACATACGACGACGCGTTTAACATCGAAGCGCTTCGGTACCCTTCGGGGTAGATTTCGGCACCCCGTCGGGGCCTAGTCGGCCCGACCGCGTGGAGAACAACGCCGATGGAACGGACCCCGTTTCGATTCTGCCCCGAATGCCACAACAAATATCCTTATACGGACCTACACTCGGTCTGTAACCTGTGCCTGTCACCCGAGCACAGCGAAGAATCCTGTGAGGCCTGTCGGGCGTTCCGGTCCCGAAAAACTCTGCGCGACCGTCGAGCGAGAAGACTGCAGATGGCGTCCACGCCAAAGGAGCGTCGACAGTTCGAGACAGAAGAGGAACAGGAGGAATCCTTTTCCATCCAGGATTCAGACTCCAACGAGCTAGACTCTACAAAAACTGTGAGTAAGACGTCGAGATCAGAACTTAAAAAAGGAAAGAAGGCCCAGGGGACGCCACTGCCAACCGGCCATGGCTCCACCCAAATTCTCGGTGACCAACAATCGGCACCGAAAAAGGCCCATTCAGTGTCGAGATCGTCCGACTTCGGTCGAGACACCGGCACGCAGCCTCCTCGGGACCGAGAGAGTGCTAAACAGAAGCATCGACACCGAGAGTTCGGTGTCGACACGGATCGACGCCGAGACAGTGGCGCCGAAGACCATAGAGGCCAAGAATTTTCGGCACAGAAAAAGAGGAAGGTTACCTCGGAGCCGAAAAAACAATCAACAGGGTTTTCGGAGCCGAAAAAAGCGACATCAGACCCTGTTTCAGGCTCCTATACTGAAGAGCATTCTATGTCTTCACAAATGAAGAAACATAGATTTGAACAAGAACTGCAATCCACTGACGTGGATCACACGCAAAAGCGTATCTTTATTCAGCAGGGGACTGGGAAGATCAGTACCCTTCCACCTGTCAAACGAAAGAGAACGCTTCAGTTTACTCCTCAGCAACAAACAGCACAAAAGGTAACACCTCCTCCCTCGCCTCCACTTGTAACTCCGGCTTCGCCAACTTACACCCAGTCACATTCGCCAGCTCACACCGCCATGAGCCACGATGACCAAGATCAGGATGCGTGGGACTTGTACGACGCACCAGTGTCTGATAACAGCCCAGACACATACCCAACTAGGCCATCACCACCGGAAGACAGCACAGCCTACTCACAAGTGGTGGCTAGGGCAGCACTATTCCATAATGTGGAACTACACTCGGAACAAGTAGAGGATGATTTTTTATTTAACACCCTCTCTTCAACCCACAGCTCCTACCAAAGCCTGCCGATGCTCCCAGGCATGCTACGCCATGCAAAGGACATTTTCAAGGAGCCAGTTAAAAGTAGGGCAGTGACGCCTAGGGTGGACAAAAAGTATAAGGCGCCTCCTACGGACCCTGTATTCATCACCTCTCAGCTGCCACCAGATTCTGTGGTGGTAGGGGCTGCCAGAAAACGGGCAAATTCACACACTTCTGGGGATGCACCTCCCCCAGATAAAGAAAGCAGGCAGTTCGATGCAGCCGGGAAGAGGGTTGCTGTCCAAGCAGCAAACCAGTGGCGCATCGCAAATTCACAAGCGCTGCTAGCGCGATACGACAGAGCCCACTGGGATGAGATGCAGCATCTCATTGAACATCTCCCAAAAGATCTGCAAAAAAGAGCAAAACAGGTTGTTGAGGAGGGTCAAAACATTTCAAACAATCAAATACGCTCCTCCATGGATGCAGCAGACACGGCCGCAAGAACCATTAATACGTCGGTTACCATCCGTAGGCACGCATGGCTCAGAACGTCTGGATTCAAGCCAGAAATTCAGCAGGCAGTGCTTAACATGCCAGTAAACGAAAAACTTCTGTTCGGTCCGGAGGTCGACACAGCCATAGAAAAGCTCAAGAAGGACACTGACACTGCCAAGGCCATGGGCGCACTCTACTCCCCGCAGAGCAGAGGATCTTATAACACCTTCCGCAAAACACCTTTTAGAGGAGGGTTTCGGGGTCAGGCCACACAAGCTAGCACCTCACAGTCTGCACCGCCCACCTACCAGGGACAGTACAGGGGAGGTTTTCGGGGCCAGTATAGAGGGGGGCAATTCCCTAGGAATAGAGGAAGATTTCAAAGCCCCAAAACCACTACCAACAAGCAGTGACTCACACGTCACTCACCCCTCCCACACAACACCAGTGGGGGGGAGGATACGTCAATATTACGAAGCATGGGACAAAATAACTACAGACACATGGGTCCTAGCAATTATCCAACATGGTTATTGCATAGAATTCCTGCAATTCCCTCCAGACATACCACCAAAATCACAAAATTTATCAAAATACCATTCACAGCTTCTAGAGATAGAAGTTCAAGCACTACTGCAAAAAAAAATGCAATAGAATTAGTACCAAGCACACAAATAAACACAGGAGTTTATTCACTGTACTTCTTGATACCAAAAAAGGACAAAACACTGAGACCAATTCTAGACCTCAGAGTAGTAAACACATTCATCAAATCAGACCACTTTCACATGGTCACACTACAAGAAGTGTTACCATTGCTCAAAAAACACAACTACATGACAACCCTAGACCTCAAAGACGCATATTTCCATATACCAATACATCAATCACACAGGAAATATCTAAGGTTTGTATTCAAAGGAATACATTACCAATTCAAAGTATTGCCATTTGGTTTAACAACCGCTCCAAGAGTATTCACAAAATGCCTAGCAGTAGTCGCTGCACACATCAGAAGGCAGCAAATACATGTGTTCCCGTATCTAGACGACTGGCTAATCAAAACCAGTTCGCTCACACAATGCTCAAACCACACAAATCAAGTCATACAAACCCTCTACAAACTAGGGTTCACCGTCAACTTTGCAAAATCAAACATTCTGCCAAGCAAAGTACAGCAATATCTAGGAGCCATAATAGACACGACAAAAGGAGTAGCAACGCCAACTCCACAAAGGATCCAAAATTTCAACAGAGTCATTCAACACATGTCTCCAAACCAAACAATACAAGCAAGAACAATACTACAGCTCCTAGGCATGATGTCCTCATGCATAGCCATTGTCCCAAACGCAAGACTGCACATGAGGCCCTTACAACAGTGCCTAGCCTCACAGTGGTCTCAAGCACAGGGTCACCTTCTAGATCTGGTGTTGCTAGACCGCCAAACTTACCTCTCGCTTCTATGGTGGAACAGTATAAATTTAAACATAGGGCGGCCTTTCCAAGACCCAGTGCCACAGTACGTAATAACAACAGATGCTTCCATGACAGGGTGGGGAGCACATCTCAATCAACACAACATAAGAGGACAATGGAACATGCATCAAACAAAACTGCATATAAATCATCTAGAATTATTAGCAGTTTTTCAAGCACTAAAAGCTTTCCAACCAATCATAACCCACAAATACATCCTTGTCAAAACAGACAACATGACAACGATGTATTATCTAAACAAACAAGGAGGAACACATTCAACGCAGTTAAGCTTGTTAGCTCAAAAAATATGGAAGTGGGCAATCCACCATCAAATTGGTCTAATAGCACAGTTTATTCCGGGGATCCAGAATCAGCTGGCAGACCATCTCTCTCGAGATCACCAGCAAGTCCACGAATGGGAAATCCACCCACAGATTCTGAACACCTACTTCACACTCTGGGGAACACCACAAATAGACTTATTTGCAACAAAAGAGAACGCAAAATGCCAAAGCTTCGCGTCCAGATACCCACACAAGCAATCCCAAGGCAATGCCCTATGGATGAACTGGTCAGGAATATTTGCTTACGCTTTTCCTCCTCTCCCTCTCCTTCCTTACCTAGTAAACAAATTGAGTCAAAACAAACTCAAACTCATTTTAATAGCACCAACGTGGGCAAGACAACCCTGGTACACAACACTGCTAGATCTGTCTGTAGTACCACACATCAAACTGCCCAACAAACCAGATCTGTTAACGCAACACAACCAACAGATCAGACACCCGGACCCAGCATCGCTGAATCTAGCAATCTGGCTCCTGAAATCCTAGAATTCGGACACTTACAACTTAGCCAAGAGTGTATGGAAGTCATAAAGCAGGCCAGAAGGCCATCCACTAGACACTGCTACGCAAGTAAGTGGAAAAGATTTGTTTGGTACTGCCATCATAATCAGATACAACCACTAGACGCAACTCCAAAACATATAGTAAATTACTTGCTCCATTTACAAAAAGCAAAGCTAGCCTTCTCTTCTATTAAAATACACCTTGCAGCAATATCTGCATACCTGCAAACTACCTATTCAACTTCCTTGTATAGGATACCAGTTATCAAAGCATTCATAGAAGGGCTTAAAAGAATTATACCACCAAGAACACCACCTGTTCCTTCATGGAACCTAAACGTGGTTCTAACAAGACTCATGGGCCCACCTTTCGAACCCATGCACTCTTGCGGAATACAATTCCTAACCTGGAAAGTTGCCTTTCTCATCGCCATTACATCTCTAAGAAGAGTAAGTGAAATTCAAGCGTTCACAACACAAGAGCCTTTTATACAAATACATAGAAATAAGGTCGTCCTACGACCTAATCCAAAATTTTTACCAAAAGTTATTTCACCATTCCATCTAAATCAAACGGTAGAACTACCAGTTTTTTTCCCACAGCCAGATTCTGTGGCTGAAAGAGCACTACATACATTAGATGTCAAAAGAGCATTAATGTACTACATTGACAGAACAAAAAACATCAGAAAAACTAAGCAGCTATTTATTGCATTCCAAAAACCTCATGCAGGTAACCCAATATCAAAACAAGGTATAGCCAGATGGATAGTTAAATGCATCCAAATCTGCTACCTTAAAGCAAAAAGACAACTGCCCATTACTCCCAGGGCACATTCAACAAGGAAAAAAGGTGCTTCAATGGCCTTTTTAGGAAACATCCCAATGCAGGAAATATGTAAGGCAGCCACTTGGTCTACGCCTCACACATTCACCAAACACTACTGTATAGATGTGCTATCCGCACAACAAGCTACAGTAGGTCAAGCTGTATTAAGAACTCTATTTCAGACAACTTCTACTCCTACAGGCTAAACCACCGCTTATGGGGAACTAACTGCTTACTAGTCTATGCATACCATGTGTATCTACAGCGACAGATGCCATCGAACTGAAAATGTCACTTACCCAGTGTACATCTGTTCGTGGCATCAGTCGCTGAGATTCACATGGACCCACCCACCTCCCCGGAAGCCTGTAGCAGTTCAGAAGTTACCTTCAATTTTGTACATTTGTATATATATTATTTAATCCTTTAATAGGTACATACTTACATTTTTCATTGCGCGGGCACTATTACTATAGTACAACTCCTACCTCACCCTCTGCGGGGAAAACAATCGAAGATGGAGTCGACGCCCATGCGCAATGAGCACAGAAGGAGGAGTCACTCGGTCCTGTGACTCGAAAACACTTATTCGAAGAAAAACAACTTGTAACACTCCGACCCAACACCAGATGGCGAGGTCATGCATACCATGTGAATCTCAGCGACTGATGCCACGAACAGATGTACACTGGGTAAGTGACATTTTCATTTCTTAGTTTATTTTAAGAACCACAGGTTCAAGATTTACAAACAATACTTTAAATGAAAGGTACTTCACTAAGGAACTTTTCACACAAATGGCATATAGCTATTTTAAAACTAGACACAGTGCAATTTTCAACAGTTCCTGGGGGAGGTAAGTGTTTGTTAGTTTTTGCAGGTAAGTAAACCTCTTACGGGGTTCAAAGTTGGGTCCAAGGTAGCCCACCGTTGGGGGTTCAGGGCAACCCCAAAGTTACCACACCAGCAGCTCGGGGCCGGTCAGGTGCAGAGGTCAACGTGGTGCCCAAAACGCATAGGCTTCAATGGAGAAGGGGGTGCCCTGGTTCCAGTCTGCCTGCAGGTAAGTACCAGCGTTTTCGCAGGGCAGACCAGGGGGGTTTTGTAGGGCACCGGGGGGGACACAAGCCCACTCAAAGTACACCCTCAGCGGCACGGGGCAGCCGGGTGCAGTGTGCAAACAAGCGTCTGGTTCGCAATAGGAATCAATGGGAGACCAAGGGGTCTCTTCAGCGATGCAGGCAGGCAAGGGGGGGCTCCTCGGGGTAGCCACCACCTGGGCACGGAAGATGGCCACCTGGGGGTCGCCCCTGCACTGGAGGTCGGATCCTTCAGGTCCTGGGGGCTGCGTGTGCAGTGTCTTTACCAGGCGTCGGGTCTTTGAAGCAGGCAGTTGTGGTCTGGGGGAGCCTCGGGATTCCCTCTGCAGGCGTCGCTGTGGGTGCTCAGCGGGGTCAACTCTGGCTACTCACGGTCTCGTAGTCGCCGGGGAGTCCTCCCTGTGGTGTTTGTTCTCCACAAGTCGAGCCGGGGGCGTCGGGTGCAGAGTGCAAAGTCTCATGCTTCCGGCGGGAAACCTGTGTTGTTTCAAAGTTGCTTCTTTGTTGCAAAGTTGCAGTCTTTGGGGAACAGAGCCGCTGTCCTCGGGAATTCTTGGTCCTTCTAGATGCAGGGTAGTCCTCTGAGGCTTCAGAGGTTGCTGGACCATGGGAACACGTCGCTGGAGCAGTGTCTTTAGAAGTGGGGAGACAGGCCAGTAGAGCTGGGGCCAAAGCAGTTGGTGTCTCTGTCTTCTCTGCAGGTTTTTCAGTTCAACAGTCCTCCTCTTCTTAGATTGCAGAAATCTAGTTTCCTAGGTTCTGGGGTGCCCTTAAATACTAAATTTAAGGGTGTGTTTAGGTCTGGGGGGGTTAGTAGCCAATGGCTACTAACCCTGAGGGTGGCTACACCCTCTTTGTGCCTCCTCCCTGAGGGGAGGTGGGCACATTCCTATCCCTATTGGGGGAATCCTCCATCTGCAAGATGGAGGATTTCTAAGTCAGTCACCTCAGCTCAGGACACCTTAGGGGCTGTCCTGACTGGCCAGTGACTCCTCCTTGTTTTTCTCATTATCTCCTCTGGCCTTGCCGCCAAAAGTGGGGCCGTGGCCGGAGGGGGCGGGCAACTCCACTAGCTGGAGTCCCCTGGGGTGCTGTAACAAAGGGGGTGAGCCTTAGAGGCTCACCGCCAGGTGTTACAGTTCCTGCCGGGGGAGGTGATAAGCATCTCCACCCAGTACAGGCTTTGTTACTAGCCACAGAGTGACAAAGGCACTCTCCCCATGTGGCCAGCAACATGTCTGGTGTGTGGCAGGCTGCTAAAATAGTCAGCCTACACGGGTAGTCGGTTAAGGTTTCAGGGGGCACCTCTAAGGTGCCCTCTGTGGTGTATTTTACAATAAAATGTACACTGGCATCAGTGTGCTTTTATTGTGCTGAGAAGTTTGATACCAAACTTCCCAGTTTTCAGTGTAGCCATTATGGTGCTGTGGAGTTCGTGTAAAACAGACTCCCAGACCATATACTCTTATGGCTACCCTGCACTTACAATGTCTAAGGTTTTGTTTAGACACTGTAGGGGCATAGTGCTCATGCACTTATGCCCTCACCTATGGTATAGTGCACCCTGCCTTAGGGCTGTAAGGCCTGCTAGAGGGGTGACTTATCTATACTGCATAGGCAGTGTGAGGTTGGCATGGCACCCTGAGGGGAGTGCCATGTCGACTTACTCGTTTTGTCCTCACCAGCACACACAAGCTGGCAAGCAGTGTGTCTGTTCTGAGTGAGGGGTCCCCAGGGTGGCATAAGACATGCTGCAGCCCTTAGAGACCTTCCCTGGCATCAGGGCCCTTGGTACCAGGGGTACCAGTTACAAGGGACTTACCTGGATGCCAGGGTGTGCCAATTGTGTAAACAAAAGTACAGGTTAGGGAAAGAAAACTGGTGCTGGAGCCTGGTTAGCAGGCCTCCGCACACTTTCAAATCATAACTTAGTATCAGCAAAGGCAAAAAGTCAGGGGGTAACCATGCCAAGGAGGCATTTCCTTACAGCCATCATAGTATTTGTGCTTGTAGTTCTACATGCTTTACATGCTCAGGGCATCTAGTGATGGCTCCATACTTTGTAACGTTGCTATTGTTTGATGAAATGAGTCTCAAGACCTGTTGTGACTCCCATTTTTCGCAATGCACAAGGGTTCAGGCTGCACCCCCAGATTTTCTTCCATCGGGTTCAGAGTTTTCGAGTCCAAGCTCTGAAAGCAACACACTCTGTGTGACATTTTGAGCTCACACAGCGGGACTGTAGGAAACTGGCACTTGTTGCTGTTACAACACTCCCTCCACCCCCCTGCACAGACACTCACACTTTTTGCATGATCTTTATGCTGACTTGACAGAGTGTGCTGGGATTCTGCTAACCAGTTCCCAACACCAGTGTTCTTTCCCTAAAAATGTACCATTGTTTCCACAATTGGCACATGTAGGAAGTTGGCTCTGTATGTGCTATTTCAAAGTAAGGAATAGCATGCACAGAGTCCAAGGGTTCCCCTTAGAGGTAAAATAGTGGTAAAAAATAGATAATACTAATGCTCTATTTTGTGGTAGTGTGGTCGAGCAGTAGGCTTATCCAAGGAGTAGTGTTAAGCATTTGTTGTACATACACATAGACAATAAATGAGGTACACACACTCCGAGACAAATCCAGCCAATAGGTTTTGTTATAGAAAAATATCTTTTCTTAGTTTATTTTAAGAACCACAGGTTCAAATTTAACATGTAATATCTTGTTTGAAAGGTATTGCAGGTAAGTACATTAGGAACTTTGAATCATTTCAATTGCATGTATACTTTTCAAGTTATTGACAAATAGCTACTTTAAAAGTGGACACTTAGTGCAATTTTCACAGTTCCAGGGGGAGGTAAGTTTTTGTTAGTTTTACCAGGTAAGTAAGACACTTACAGGGTTCAGTTCTTGGTCCAAGGTAGCCCACCGTTGGGGGTTCAGAGCAACCCCAAAGTCACCACACCAGCAGCTCAGGGCCGGTCAGGTGCAGAGTTCAAAGTGGTGCCCAAAACGCCTAGGCTAGGATGGAGAGAAGGGGGTGCCCCGGTTCCGGTCTGCTTGCAGGTAAGTACCCGCGTCTTCGGAGGGCAGACCAGGGGGGTTTTGTAGGGCACCGGGGGGGGGACACAAGCCCACACAGAAATTTCACCCTCAGCAGCGCGGGGGCGGCCGGGTGCAGTGTAGAACCAAGCGTCGGGTTCGCAATGTTAGTCTATGAGAGATCAACGGATCTCTTCAGCGCTGCAGGCAGGCAAGGGGGGCTTCCTCGGGGAAACCTCCACTAGGGCAAGGGAGAGGGACTCCTGGGGATCACTTCTCCAGTGAAAGTCCGGTCCTTCAGGTCCTGGGGGCTGCGGGTGCAGGGTCTTTTCCAGGCGTCGGGACTTAGGTTTCAGAGAGTCGCGGTCCGGGGAAGCCTCGGGATTCCCTCTGCAGGCGGCGCTGTGGGGGCTCAGGGGGGACAGGTTTTGGTACTCACAGTCGGAGAGTAGTCCGGGGGTCCTCCCTGAGGTGTTGGTTTTCCACCAGCCGAGTCGGGGTCGCCGGGTGCAGTGTTGCAAGTCTCACGCTTCTTGCGGGGAGTTGCAGGGTTCTTTAAAGCTGCTTCTGGAAACAAAGTTGCAGTCTTTTTGGAGCAGGTCCGCTGTCCTCGGGAGTTTCTTGTCTTTTTCGAAGCAGGGCAGTCCTCAGAGGATTCAGAGGTCGCTGGTCCCTTGGAAGGCGTCGCTGGAGCAGAGTTCGTTGGAAGGCAGGAGACAGGCCGGTGAGTTTCTGGAGCCAAGGCAGTTGTTGTCTTCTGGTCTTCCTCTGCAGGGGTTTTCAGCTGGGCAGTCCTTCTTCTTGTTGTCGCAGGAATCTAATTTTCTAGGGTTCAGGGTAGCCCTTAAATACTAAATTTAAGGGCGTGTTTAGGTCTGGGGGGTTAGTAGCCAATGGCTACTAGCCCTGAGGGTGGGTACACCCTCTTTGTGTCTCCTCCCAAGGGGAGGGGGTCACAATCCTAACCCTATTGGGGGAATCCTCCATCTGCAAGATGGAGGATTTCTAAAAGTTAGTCACCTCAGCTCAGGACACCTTAGGGGCTGTCCTGACTGGCCAGTGACTCCTCCTTGTTATTCTCATTATTTTCTCCGGCCTTGCCGCCAAAAGTGGGGGCCGGGCCGGAGGGGGCGGGCAACTCCACTAGCTGGAGTGTCCTGCGGTGCTGTGACAAAGGGGTGAGCCTTTGAGGCTCACCGCCAGGTGTTACAGCTCCTGCCTGGGGGAGGTGTTCGCATCTCCGCCCAGTGCAGGCTTTGTTACTGGCCTCAGAGTGACAAAGGCACTCTCCCCATGGGGCCAGCAACATGTCTCTAGTGTGGCAGGCTGCTGGAACTAGTCAGCCTACACAGATAGTCGGTTAAGTTTCAGGGGGCACCTCTAAGGTGCCCTCTGGGGTGTATTTTGCAATAAAATGTACACTGGCATCAGTGTGCATTTATTGTGCTGAGAAGTTTGATACCAAACTTCCCAGTTTTCAGTGTAGCCATTATGGTGCTGTGGAGTTCGTGTAAAACAGACTCCCAGACCATATACTCTTATGGCTACCCTGCACTTACAATGTCTAAGGTTTTGTTTAGACACTGTAGGGGTACCATGCTCATGCACTGGTACCCTCACCTATGGTATAGTGCACCCTGCCTTAGGGCTGTAAGGCCTGCTAGAGGGGTGTCTTACCTATACTGCATAGGCAGTGAGAGGCTGGCATGGCACCCTGAGGGGAGTGCCATGTCGACTTACTCGTTTTGTCCTCACTAGCACACACAAGCTGGCAAGCAGTGTGTCTGTGCTGAGTGAGAGGTCTCCAGGGTGGCATAAGACATGCTGCAGCCCTTAGAGACCTTCCTTGGCATCAGGGCCCTTGGTACTAGAAGTACCAGTTACAAGGGACTTATCTGGATGCCAGGGTCTGCCAATTGTGGATACAAAAGTACAGGTTAGGGAAAGAACACTGGTGCTGGGGCCTGGTTAGCAGGCCTCAGCACACTTTCAATTGTAAACATAGCATCAGCAAAGGCAAAAAGTCAGGGGGCAACCATGCCAAGGAGGCATTTCCTTACAGCACACCTCTGGCACACAGATAAGTCCCTTGTAAAAGGTACCAGTTCTACCAAGGGCTCTGTGACCAGGTAAGGTCCCTAAGGGCCGCAGCATGTATTGTGCCATCCTAAGGGACCCCTCACCTAACACATGCACACTGCCATTGCAGATTGTGCATGTGTAGGAAGTTGGCTCTGTATGCACTATTTCAAAGTAAGGAATAGTATGCACAGAGTCCAAGGGTTCCCCTTGGAGGTAAGATAGTGGCAAAAAGAGATAATACTAATGCTCTATTTTGTGGTAGTGTGGTCGAGCAGTATGCTTATCAAAGGAGTAGAGTTAAGCATTTGTTGTACATACACACAGGCAATAAATGAGGAACACACACTCAGAGACAAATCCAGCCAATAGGTTTTTGTATAGAAAAATATCTTTTCTTAGTTTATTTAAAGAACCACAGGTTCAAATTCTACATGTAATATCTCATTTGAAAGGTATTGCAGGTAAGTACTTTAGGAACTTTGAATAATCACAATAGCATATATACTTTTTTCATAAAACACATATAGCTATTTTAAAAGTGGACACAGTGCAATTTTCACAGTTCCTGGGGGAGGTAAGTTATTGTTAGTTCTTGCAGGTAAGTAAACCACCTACGGGGTTCAAATTGGGGTCCAAGGTAGCCCACCGTTGGGAGTTCAGAGCAACCCCAAAGTTACCACACCAGCAGCTCAGGGCCGGTCAGGTGCAGAGGTCAAAGAGGTGCCCAAAACAAATAGGCTTCAATGGAGGTAAGGGGGTGCCCCGGTTCCAGTCTGCCAGCAGGTAAGTATCCGCGTCTTCGGAGGGCAGACCAGGGGGGTTTTGTAGGGCACCGGGGGGGGGGGGGACACAAGTCAGCACAAAAAGTACACACTCAGCAGCGCGCGGGTGGCCGGGTGCAGTGTGCAAACACGTGTCGGGTTTTCAATAGGTTTCAATGAGAGACTAAGGGGTCTCTTCAGCGTTGCAGGCAGGCAAGGGGGGGGGCTCTTCGGGGTAGCCACCACCTGGGCAAGGGAGAGAGCCTCCTGGGGGTCACTCCTGCACTGGAGTTCCGATCCTTCAGGTCCTGGGGGCTGCGGGTGCAGGGTCTTTTCCAGGCGTCGGGATTTCAGTCAGGCAGTCGCGGTCAGGGGGAGCCTCGGGATTCCCTCTGCATGCGTCACTGTGGGGGCTCAGGGGGGACAACTTTGGTTACTCAGTCTTGGAGTCGCCTGGGGGTCCTCCGTGTAGCGTTGTTTCTTCACCAGTCGAGTCGGGGTCGCCGGGTGCAGTGTTGCAAGTCTCACGCTTCTTGCGGGGATTGCAGGGGTCTTTAAATCTGCTCCTCTAGAAACAAAGTTGCAGTCTTTGTTGAACAGGGCCGCTGTTCTCAGTAGTTTCTTGGTCTTTTGGAAGCAGGGCAGTCCTCTGAGGATTCAGAGGTCGCTGGTCCTGGGGAAAGCGTCGCTGGAGCAGTTTTCTTCTGAAGGAGGGAGACAGGCCGGTAGGGCTGGGGCCAAAGCAGTTGGTGTCGTCGTCTTCTCTGCAGGGGTTTTTCAGCTCAGCAGTCCTCTTCTTCGTAAGTTGCAGGAATCTAAATTCTTAGGTTCAGGGAAGCCCTTAAATACTAAATTTAAGGGCGTGTTTAGGTCTGGGGGGTTAGTAGCCAATGGCTACTAGCCCTGAGGGTGGGTACACCCTCTTTGTGCCTCCTCCTAAGGGGAGGGGGTCACATTCCTATCCCTATTGGGGGAATCCTCCATCTGCAAGATGGAGGATTTCTAAAAGTTAGTCACTTCAGCTCAGGACATCTTAGGGGCTGTCCTGACTGGCCAGTGACCCCTCCTTGTTATTCTCATTATTTCCTCCGGCCTTGCTGCCAAAAGTGGGGCCGTGGCCGGAGGGGGCGGGCAACTCCACTAGCTGGAGTGCCCTGTGGTGCTGGAACAAAGGGGGTGAGCCTTTGAGGCTCACCGCCAGGTGTTAGCTCCTGCCTGGGGGAGGTGATAGCATCTCCACCCAGTGCAGGCTTTGTTACTGGCCACAGAGTGACAAAGGCACTCTCCCCATGTGGCCAGCAACATGTCTCGAGTGTGGCAGGCTGCTAAAACCAGTCAGCCCACACAGGTAGTTGGTTAAGGTTTCAGGGGGCACCTCTAAGGTGCCCTCTGGGGTGTATTTTACAATAAAATGTACACTGGCATCAGTGTGCATTTATTGTGCTGAGAAGTTTGATACCAAACTTCCCAGTTTTCAGTGTAGCCATTATGGTGCTGTGGAGTTCGTGTTTGACAAACTCCCAGACCATATACTCTTATGGCTACCCTGCACTTAGAATGTCTAAGGTTTTGCTTAGACACTGTAGGGGCATAGTGCTCATGCACATATGCCCTCACCTGTGGTATAGTGCACCCTTTCTTAGGGCTGTAAGGCCTGCTTAGATGGGTGACTTATCTATACTGCATACGCGTGTTCTTCCAGACGCTGGCATGCTATCTCCTCCTAACTCATGGCTACGGCGAAGGGAGCGACTTATGCAGTGGTGGTCAGTAGGGCGGCTGAAGTCCTTGGTCTTTGGACCTGACCTCTATAGTAGGTAGCTAATCTCCTGACTGAGGTGCTTCAGGCAGGGGCTTCCACATCAGAGCCCCTTTTGCCATTCAATGAATCCCTCACCAATGTCCTTTTGGGTACTTAGTCCTGTTCACAGGAGCCCCTGTGTAGGAGCCTAATCCTGTACTCCTCAGTGGAGAATCCAAAGTCCTCAATCAGGGTAGCCTTCATGAGGTCATAGGATTCTGCATCTTTTCCAGAGTGTGAAGAGACTATCCCTACACTTTGCAGTGAACAGTTCCCAAAGGAGAGCACCCAAGGGAGATCTGTTTACTTTTCTTGTTGCACAAGCCTTCTCAAAAGCTGTGAACCATTTGGTGATGTCATCACCATTTTCATATTTTGTTACAATCCCCTTGGGGATTTTTTAGCATGTCAGTATTCTCTCTGACCCGATTTAAGTTGCTGCCACCATTAATGGGAGCTAAACCCATCTCTTGCCTTGCCCTGTCTATGGCTAGGAGCTGTCTCTCCAAAGCCAATCTTTTGGCCATCCTGGCTAACAGGAGATCATCTTCATTGAGGCTGCCCTCAATGCTTCCAGAGTTGCTGGACTGCCCTGTGGGAGAAGCAGCATCTCTGACTATCACTTGTGGAGACAGGGTTTGACCCTGGTCTCCCTAACTAGGACAGGAGGGAGGGAGTTATCCTCCATGTCACTAGTTTCCCCCTCTGTAAGGTTGTCTTCAGAGGGGTGGGCTCCAGCAAACTCTGCCAAAAGCTCCTGGAGCTGTAATTTGGTAGTGTTTGATCCAGTTTTTATATTTTTTATTTTACAGAGAGTCCTTAACTCCACCACCATCTCTTCTGTGCTAGACATTATTTTTCTAAAAGTTGGGATACTTTTTAAGAATCTAAAACTATTTCTAGAACTTAATCCAAACGTTTACCAAACTTTTAAACTCACGGGCTTGCAGTCGCCGGGGAGTCCTCCCTGAGGTGTTAGTTTTCTGCAGGTTGAGCCAGGGGCATTGGGTGCAGAGTGTAGAGTCTCACGCTTCCGGTGGGAAACGTGAAGTCCTTGGAAGTTGCTTCTTTGTTGCAAAGAAGTAGCTAGTTTTGAAAGTGTGCTGGGATCCTGCTAACCAGGCCCCAGCACCAGTGTTCTTTCCCTAAAGTGTACCTTTGTCTCCACAATTGGCACAACCCTGGCACTCAAGTAATTCCCTTGTAACTGGTACCAAGGGCCCTGATGCCGGGGAGGTTTCTAAGGGTTGCAGCATGTCTTTTACTACCCTGGGGACCCCTCACTCAGCACATGCACACTGCCTCACAGCATGTGTGTGCTGGTGGGGAGAAAATGACTGTCGACATAGCACTCCCCTCAGAGTGTCATGCCAACCTCACACTGCCTGTGGCATAGGTAAGTCACCCCTCTAGTAGGCCTTACAGCCCTAAGGCAGGGTGCACTATACCACAGGTGAAGGTATATGTGCATGAGCACTATGCCCCTACACTGTCTAAGCAAAACCTTAGACATTGTAAGTGCAGGGAAGCCATAAGAGTATATGGTCTGGGAGTTTGTCAAACACGAACTCCACAGTTCCATAATGGCTACACTGGAAAAACTGGGAAGTTGGGTATCAAACTTCTCAGCACAATAAATGTACACTGATGCCAGTGTGCAATTTATTGTAAAATACACCCAGAGGGCATCTTAGAGATGCCCTCTGAAAACATACCCGACTTCTAGGGTAGGCTGACCAGTTCCTGCCAGCCTGCCACACACCAGACATGTTGCTGGCCACATGGGGAGAGTGCCTTTGTGTAAGGAAATGCCTCCTTGGCATGGTTACCCCCCTGACTTTTTGCCTTTGCTGATGCTATGTTTTGAATTGAAAGTGTGCTGAGGCCTGCTAACCAGGCCCCAGCACCAGTGTTCTTTCCCTAATGTAGGAAGTTGGCTCTGTATGTGCTATTTCAAAGTAAGGAATAGCATGCACAGAGTCCAAGGGTTCCCCTTAGAGGTAAAATAGTGGTAAAAAGAGATAATACCAATGCTCTATTTTGTGGTAGTGTGGTCGAGCAGTAGGCTTATCCAAGGAGTAGTGTTAAGCATTTGTTGTACATACACACAGACAATAAATGAGGTACACACACTCCGAGACAAATCCAGCCAATAGGTTTTGTTATAGAAAAATATCTTTTCTTAGTTTATTTTAAGAACCACAGGTTCAAATTTTACATGTAATATCTTGTTTGAAAGGTACTGCGGGTAAGTACTCTAGGAACTTTGAATCATTACTTTAGCATGTATACTTTTCACATAAAACACAATAAGCTGTTTTAAAAGTGGACACAGTGCAATTTTCACAGTTCCTGGGGGAGGTAAGTTATTGTTAGTTTCAACAGGTAAGTAAGTCACTTACAGTTCTCAGTTTTTGGTCCAAGGTAGCCCACCGTTGGGGGTTCAGACCAACCCCAAAGTTATCACACCAGCAGCTCAGGGCCGGTCAGGTGCAAAGGTCAAAGAGGTGCCCAAAACACATAGGCTATAATGGAGAGAAGGGGGTGCCCCGGTTCCAGTCTGCCAGCAGGTAAGTACCCGCGTCTTCGGAGGGCAGACCAGGGGGGTTTTGTAGGGCACCGGGGGGGACACAAAGTAGCACAGAAAGTACACCCTCAGCAGCGCGGGGGCGGCCGGGTGCAGTGTGCAAACACGCGTCGGGTTTCCTTCAGGTTTCAATGGGAGACCAAGGGGTCTCTTCAGCGATGCAGGCAAGGGGGGGGCTCCTCGGGGTAGCCACCACCTGGGCAAGGGAGAGGGCCTCCTGGGGGTCACTCCTGCACAGAAGTTCCGTTTCTTTAGGGGCTGGGGGCTGCGGGTGCAGGGTCTTTTCCAGCCGTCGGGAAATGGAGTTCAGACAGTCGCGGTCTGGGGGAGCCTGAGGATTCCCTCTGCAGGCGTCGCTGTGGGGGCTCAGGGGTGACAACTTTGGTTACTCACAGTCGTAGAGTCGCCGGAGGGTCCTCCCTGAGTTGGTTGTTCTCCACCAGTCGAGTCGGGGTCGCCAGCGCTGAAGAGATCCCTTGATCTCTCATTGACTTTCATTGCGAACCCGACGCTTGTTCTAACACTGCACCCGGCCGCCCCCGCGCCGCTGAGGGTGAAATTTCTGTGTGGGCTTGTGTCCCCCCCGGTGCCCTACAAAACCCCCCTGGTCTGCCCTCCGAAGACGCGGGTACTTACCTGCTGGCAGACTGGAACCGGGGCACCCCCTTCTCTCCATTGAAGCCTATGCGTTTTGGGCACCACTTTGAACTCTGCACCTGACCGGCCCTGAGCTGCTGGTGTGGTAACTTTGGGGTTGCTCTGAACCCCCAACGGTGGGCTACCTTGGACCAAGAACTGAACCCTGTAAGTGTCGTACTTACCTGGTAAAACTAACTAAAACTTACCTCCCCCAGGAACTGTGAAAATTGCACTAAGTGTCCACTTTTAAAATAGCTATTTGTGAATAACTTGAAAAGTATACATGCAATTGAAATGATTCAAAGTTCCTAATGTACTTACCTGCAATACCTTTCAAACAAGATATTACATGTTAAATTTGAACCTGTGGTTCTTAAAATAAACTAAGAAAAGATATTTTTCTATACAAAACCTACTGGCTGGATTTGTCTCTGAGTGTGTGTACCTCATTTATTGTCTATGTGTATGTACAACAAATGCTTAACACTACTCCTTGGATAAGCCTACTGCTCGACCACACTACCACAAAATAGAGCATTAGTATTATCTATTTTTACCACTATTTTACCTCTAAGGGGAACCCTTGGACTCTGTGCATGCTATTCCTTACTTTGAAATGGCACATACAGAGCCAACTTCCTACATTGGTGGATCAGCGGTGGGGTACAAGACTTTGCATTTGCTGGACTACTCAGCCAATACCTGATCACACGACAAATTCCAAAATTGTCATTAGAAATTGATTTTTGCAATTTGAAAAGTTTTCTAAATTCTTAAAAGACCTGCTAGGGCCTTGTGTTAGATCCTGTTTAGCATTTCTTTTAGAGTTTAAAAGTTTGTTAAAAGTTTGAATTAGATTCTAGAACCAGTTGTAGATTCTTAAAAAGTATTCCAACTTTTAGAAGCATAATGTCTAGCACAGATGTGAATGTGGTGGAACTCGACACCACACCTTACCTCCATCTACAGATGAGAGAGCTAAGGTCACTCTGTAAACTAAAGAAAATAGCAATGGGCTCCAAACCTACCAAAGTACAGCTCCAGGAGCTTTTGGCAGAGTTTGAAAAAGCCAACCCCTCTGAGGATGGCAACACAGAGGATGAAGATAGTGACTTGGAGGGAAATTCCCCCCCTCCAGTCCTACTTAGGGAGAACAGGGCTTCTCAAGCCCTGACTCCACAAATAATAGTCAGAGATGCTGGTTCCCTCACAGGAGGGACCAACAACTCTGAAATCACTGAGGATAACTCCAGTGAAGAGGACATCCAGTTAGCCAGGATGGCCAAAAGATTGGCTTTGGAAAGACAGATCCTAGCCATAGAAAGGGAAAGACAAGAGATGGGCCTAGGACCCATCAATGGTGGCAGCAACATAACTAGGGTCAGAGATTCTCCTGACATGTTGAAAATCCCCAAAGGGATTGTAACTAAATATGAAGATGGTGATGACATCACCAAATGGTTCACAGCTTTTGAGAGGGCTTGTGTAACCAGAAAAGTGAACAAATCTCACTGGGGTGCTCTCCTTTGGGAAATGTTCACAGGAAAGTGTAGGGATAGACTCCTCACACTCTCTGGAAAAGATGCAGAATCTTATGACCTCATGAAGGGTACCCTGATTGAGGGCTTTGGATTCTGCACTGAGGAGTATAGGATTAGATTCAGGGGGGCTCAAAAATCCTCGAGCCAGACCTGGGTTGACTTTGTAGACTACTCAGTAAAAACACTAGATGGTTGGATTCAAGGCAGTGGTGTAAGTAATTATGATGGGCTGTACAATTTATTTGTGAAAGAACACCTGTTAAGTAATTGTTTCAATGATAAACTGCATCAGCATCTGGTGGACCTAGGACCAATTTCTCCCCAAGAATTGGGAAAGAAGGCGGACCATTGGGTCAAGACTAGGGTGTCCAAAACTTCCACAGGGGGTGACCAAAAGAAAGGGGTCACAAAACCTCCCCAGGGGAAAGGTGGGGAGACAGCCAAAAATAAAAATAGTAAAGAGTCTTCTACAGGCCCCCAAAAACCTGCACAGGAGGGTGGGCCCAGAGCCTCTTCACAAAACAATCCTGGGTACAAGGGTAAAAACTTTGATCCCAAAAAGGTCTGGTGTCGAAACTGTAGTCAGTCTGGACACCAAACTGGTGTCAAGGCCTGTCCCAAGAAACGTTCCACTCCAAACTCCAATCCAGGTAACACTGGAATGGCTAGTCTCCAAGTGGGATCAACAGTGTGCCCAGAGCAAATCAGGGTCCACACTGAAGCTACTCTAGTCTCTGAGGGTGGGGTGGATTTAGCCACACTAGCTGCCTGGCCGCCTAACATGCAAAAATACAGGCAGCAGCTCTTTATTAATGGGACAAGTGTAGAGGGCCTGAGGGATACAGGTGCCAGTGTCACCATGGTGACAGAGAAACTGGTTTCCCCTGGCCAATACCTGACTGGAAAAACCTATACAGTCACCAACGCTGACAATCAGACTAAAGCACATCCCATGGCAATGGTAACTTTAGAGTGGGGAGGGGTCAATGGCCTGAAACAGGTGGTGGTCTCCTCAAACATCCCAGTAGACTGTCTGCTTGCAAATGACCTGGAGTCCTCAGCATGGGCTGAGGTAGAACTAAAAACCCATGCAGCCATGCTGGGTATCCCTGAACTGGTGTGTGTAAAAACAAGAGCACAGTGCAAGGCACAGGGTGAAAAAGTAGAGCTGGAGTCTGGAAGAAAGGCCCAGCCTACCAAGAGAAAAGGAAAGTCAGTTGGGAAACCAACTGCAACACAGTCAGAAAAAGAGAACCTCTCTTCTCAGGAAGAAGTTCTGCCCTCTGAGGGAACTGAGCCTTTGGAGCTTGAACCTTATCGGGTTGAGCTCTTAGGCCCAGGGGGACCCTCAAGGGAGGAGCTGTGTAAGGGACAAGAAACCTGTCCCTCTCTTGAAGGCCTTAGGCAGCAAGCTGCTGAAGAGTCCAAGAGCAAGAAAAATGGAACACATAGGGTCTATTGGGAAGATGGACTCCTGTACACTGAGGCCAGAGACCCCAAACCTGGTGCCACTAGGAGAGTGGTAGTGCTTCAGTCGTTCAGAGAGTTTATTCTGACCTTAGCCCATGATATTCCCCTTGCTGGGCATTTGGGACAAACCAAGACGTGGGAGAGGTTAGTAAACCACTTCTACTGGCCCAATATGTCCCACAAGGTTAAGGAGTTTTGCCTCTCCTGCCCCACCTGTCAAGCCAGTGGTAAGACAGGTGGGCATCCAAAGGCCCCCCTCATTCCACTTCCAGTGGTGGGGGTCCCCTTTGAAAGAGTGGGTGTGGACATAGTTGGTCCACTAGAACCTCCCACAGCCTCAGGAAATATGTGTTCGATGGCATCTGTCGCTGTAGATACACATGGTATGCATGAGCTCGCATCTGGTGTTGGGTCGGAGTGTTACAAGTTGTTTTTCTTCGAAGAAGTGTTTTCGAGTCACGGGACCGAGTGACTCCTCCTTCTGTGCTCATTGCGCATGGGCGTCGACTCCATCTTCGATTGTTTTCTTTCCGCCATCGGGTTCGGACGTGTTCCTGTCGCTCCGGGTTTCGGAACGGAAAGATAGCTGAAAACGGAAGATTTTCGACGGTATCGTTGCGATCCGGTTCGAGATAGACACATACGACGACGCGTTTAACATCGAAGCGCTTCGGTACCCTTCGGGGTAGATTTCGGCACCCCGTCGGGGCCTAGTCGGCCCGACCGCGTGGAGAACAACGCCGATGGAACGGACCCCGTTTCGATTCTGCCCCGAATGCCACAACAAATATCCTTATACGGACCTACACTCGGTCTGTAACCTGTGCCTGTCACCCGAGCACAGCGAAGAATCCTGTGAGGCCTGTCGGGCGTTCCGGTCCCAAAAAACTCTGCGCGACCGTCGAGCGAGAAGACTGCAGATGGCGTCCACGCCAAAGGAGCGTCGACAGTTCGAGACAGAAGAGGAACAGGAGGAATCCTTTTCCATCCAGGATTCAGACTCCGACGAGCTAGACTCTACAAAAACTGAGTAAGACGTCGAGATCATAACTTAAAAAAGGAAAGAAGGCCCAGGGGACGCCACTGCCAACCGGCCATGGCTCCACCCAAATTCTCGGTGACCAACAATCGGCACCGAAAAAGGCCCATTCAGTGTCGAGATCGTCCGACTTCGGTCGAGACACCGGCACGCAGCCTCCTCGGGACCGAGAGAGTGCTCAACAGAAGCATCGACACCGAGAGTTTGGTGTCGACACGGATCGACGCCGAGACAGTGGCGCCGAAGACCATAGAGGCCAAGAATTTTCGGCACAGAAAAAGAGGAAGGTTACCTCGGAGCCGAAAAAACAATTAACAGGGTTTTCGGAGCCGAAAAAAGCGACATCAGACCCTGTTTCAGGCTCCTATACTGAAGAGCATTCTATGTCTTCACAAATGACGAAACATAGATTTGAACAAGAACTGCAATCCACTGACGTGGATCACACGCAAAAGCGTATCTTTATTCAGCAGGGGACTGGGAAGATCAGTACCCTTCCACCTGTCAAACGAAAGATAACGCTTCAGTTTACTCCTCAGCAACAAACAGCACAAAAGGTAACACCTCCTCCCTCGCCTCCACCTGTAACTCCGGCTTCGCCAACTTACACCCCGTCACATTCGCCAGCTCACACCGCCATGAGCCACGATGACCAAGGTCAGGATGCGTGGGACTTGTACGACGCACCAGTGTCTGATAACAGCCCAGACACATACCCAACTAGGCCATCACCACCGGAAGACAGCACAGCCTACTCACAAGTGGTGGCTAGAGCAGCACTATTCCATAATGTGGAACTACACTCGGAACAAGTAGAGGATGATTTTTTATTTAACACCCTCTCTTCAACCCACAGCTCCTACCAAAGCCTGCCGATGCTCCCAGGCATGCTACGCCATGCAAAGGACATTTTCAAGGAGCCAGTTAAAAGTAGGGCAGTGACGCCTAGGGTGGACAAAAAGTATAAGGCGCCTCCTACGGACCCTGTATTCATCACCTCTCAGCTGCCACCAGATTCTGTGGTGGTAGGGGCTGCCAGAAAACGGGCAAATTCACACACTTCTGGGGATGCACCTCCCCCAGAAAAAGAAAGCAGGAAGTTCGATGCAGCCGGGAAGAGGGTTGCTGTCCAAGCAGCAAACCAGTGGCGCATCGCAAATTCACAAGCGCTGCTAGCGCGATACGACAGAGCCCACTGGGATGAGATGCAGCATCTCATTGAACATCTCCCAAAAGATCTGCAAAAAAGAGCAAAACAGGTTGTTGAGGAGGGTCAAAACATTTCAAACAATCAAATACGCTCCTCCATGGATGCAGCAGACACGGCCGCAAGGACCATTAATACGTCGGTTACCATCCGTAGGCACGCATGGCTCAGAACGTCTGGATTCAAGCCAGAAATTCAGCAGGCAGTGCTTAATATGCCAGTAAACGAAAAACTTCTGTTCGGTCCGGAGGTCGACACAGCCATAGAAAAGCTCAAGAAGGACACTGACACTGCCAAGGCCATGGGCGCACTCTACTCCCCGCAGAGCAGAGGATCTTATAACACCTTCCGCAAAACACCTTTTAGAGGAGGGTTTCGGGGTCAGGCCACACAAGCTAGCACCTCACAGTCTGCACCGCCCACCTACCAGGGACAGTACAGGGGAGGTTTTCGGGGCCAGTATAGAGGGGGGCAATTCCCTAGGAATAGAGGAAGATTTCAAAGCCCCAAAACCACTACCAACAAGCAGTGACTCACACGTCACTCACCCCTCCCACACAACACCAGTGGGGGGGAGGATACGTCAATATTACGAAGCATGGGACAAAATAACTACAGACACATGGGTCCTAGCAATTATCCAACATGGTTATTGCATAGAATTCCTGCAATTCCCTCCAGACATACCACCAAAATCACAAAATTTATCAAAATACCATTCACAGCTTCTAGAGATAGAAGTTCAAGCACTACTGCAAAAAAAAATGCAATAGAATTAGTACCAAGCACACAAATAAACACAGGAGTTTATTCACTGTACTTCTTGATACCAAAAAAGGACGAAACACTGAGACCAATTCTAGACCTCAGAGTAGTAAACACATTCATCAAATCAGACCACTTTCACATGGTCACACTACAAGAAGTGTTACCATTGCTCAAAAAACACAACTACATGACAACCCTAGACCTCAAAGACGCATATTTCCATATACCAATACATCAATCACACAGGAAATATCTAAGGTTTGTATTCAAAGGAATACATTACCAATTCAAAGTATTGCCATTTGGTTTAACAACCGCTCCAAGAGTATTCACAAAATGCCTAGCAGTAGTCGCTGCACACATCAGAAGGCAGCAAATACATGTGTTCCCGTATCTAGACGACTGGCTAATCAAAACCAGTTCGCTCACACAATGCTCAAACCACACAAATCAAGTCATACAAACCCTCTACAAACTAGGGTTCACCGTCAACTTTGCAAAATCAAACATTCTGCCAAGCAAAGTACAGCAATATCTAGGAGCCATAATAGACACGACAAAAGGAGTAGCAACGCCAACTCCACAAAGGATCCAAAATTTCAACAGAGTCATTCAACACATGTCTCCAAACCAAACAATACAAGCAAGAACAATACTACAGCTCCTAGGCATGATGTCCTCATGCATAGCCATTGTCCCAAACGCAAGACTGCACATGAGGCCCTTACAACAGTGCCTAGCCTCACAGTGGTCTCAAGCACAGGGTCACCTTCTAGATCTGGTGTTGCTAGACCGCCAAACTTACCTCTCGCTTCTATGGTGGAACAGTATAAATTTAAACATAGGGCGGCCTTTCCAAGACCCAGTGCCACAGTACGTAATAACAACAGATGCTTCCATGACAGGGTGGGGAGCACATCTCAATCAACACAACATAAGAGGACAATGGAACATGCATCAAACAAAACTGCATATAAATCATCTAGAATTATTAGCAGTTTTTCAAGCACTAAAAGCTTTCCAACCAATCATAACCCACAAATACATCCTTGTCAAAACAGACAACATGACAACGATGTATTATCTAAACAAACAAGGAGGAACACATTCAACGCAGTTAAGCTTGTTAGCTCAAAAAATATGGAAGTGGGCAATCCACCATCAAATTGGTCTAATAGCACAGTTTATTCCGGGGATCCAGAATCAGCTGGCAGACCATCTCTCTCGAGATCACCAGCAAGTCCACGAATGGGAAATCCACCCACAGATTCTGAACACCTACTTCACACTCTGGGGAACACCACAAATAGACTTATTTGCAACAAAAGAGAACGCAAAATGCCAGAGCTTCGCGTCCAGATACCCACACAAGCAATCCCAAGGCAATGCCCTATGGATGAACTGGTCAGGAATATTTGCTTACGCTTTTCCTCCTCTCCCTCTCCTTCCTTACCTAGTAAACAAATTGAGTCAAAACAAACTCACTCATTTTAATAGCACCAACGTGGGCAAGACAACCCTGGTACACAACACTGCTAGATCTGTCTGTAGTACCACACATCAAACTGCCCAACAAACCAGATCTGTTAACGCAACGCAACACAACCAACAGATCAGACACCCGGACCCAGCATCGCTGAATCTAGCAATCTGGCTCCTGAAATCCTAGAATTCGGACACTTACAACTTAGCCAAGAGTGTATGGAAGTCATAAAGCAGGCCAGAAGGCCATCCACTAGACACTGCTACGCAAGTAAGTGGAAAAGATTTGTTTGGTACTGCCATCATAATCAGATACAACCACTAGACGCAACTCCAAAACATATAGTAAATTACTTGCTCCATTTACAAAAAGCAAAGCTAGCCTTCTCTTCTATTAAAATACACCTTGCAGCAATATCTGCATACCTGCAAACTACCTATTCAACTTCCTTGTATAGGATACCAGTTATCAAAGCATTCATAGAAGGGCTTAAAAGAATGATACCACCAAGAACACCACCTGTTCCTTCATGGAACCTAAACGTGGTTCTAACAAGACTCATGGGCCCACCTTTCGAACCCATGCACTCTTGCGGAATACAATTCCTAACCTGGAAAGTTGCCTTTCTCATCGCCATTACATCTCTAAGAAGAGTAAGTGAAATTCAAGCGTTCACAACACAAGAGCCTTTTATACAAATACATAGAAATAAGGTCGTCCTACGACCTAATCCAAAATTTTTACCAAAAGTTATTTCACCATTCCATCTAAATCAAACGGTAGAACTACCAGTTTTTTTCCCACAGCCAGATTCTGTGGCTGAAAGAGCACTACATACATTAGATGTCAAAAGAGCATTAATGTACTACATTGACAGAACAAAAAACATCAGAAAAACTAAGCAGCTATTTATTGCATTCCAAAAACCTCATGCAGGTAACCCAATATCAAAACAAGGTATAGCCAGATGGATAGTTAAATGCATCCAAATCTGCTACCTTAAAGCAAAAAGACAACTGCCCATTACTCCCAGGGCACATTCAACAAGGAAAAAAGGTGCTTCAATGGCCTTTTTAGGAAACATCCCAATGCAGGAAATATGTAAGGCAGCCACTTGGTCTACGCCTCACACATTCACCAAACACTACTGTATAGATGTGCTATCCGCACAACAAGCTACAGTAGGTCAAGCGGTATTAAGAACTCTATTTCAGACAACTTCTACTCCTACAGGCTAAACCACCGCTTATGGGGAACTAACTGCTTACTAGTCTATGCATACCATGTGTATCTACAGCGACAGATGCCATCGAACTGAAAATGTCACTTACCCAGTGTACATCTGTTCGTGGCATCAGTCGCTGAGATTCACATGGACCCACCCACCTCCCCGGAAGCCTGTAGCAGTTCAGAAGTTACCTTCAATTTTGTACATTTGTATATATATTATTTAATCCTTTAATAGGTACATACTTACATTTTTCATTGCGCGGGCACTATTACTATAGTACAACTCCTACCTCACCCTCTGCGGGGAAAACAATCGAAGATGGAGTCGACGCCCATGCGCAATGAGCACAGAAGGAGGAGTCACTCGGTCCCGTGACTCGAAAACACTTCTTCGAAGAAAAACAACTTGTAACACTCCGACCCAACACCAGATGGCGAGCTCATGCATACCATGTGAATCTCAGCGACTGATGCCACGAACAGATGTACACTGGGTAAGTGACATTTTCAATATCCTAGTAGTAGTGGATCATGCTACTAGGTATCCTGAAGCTATTCCCCTTAGGTCGACTACTGCCCCTGCAGTAGCCAAGGCCCTCATTGGTATCTTTACCAGAGTGGGTTTTCCTAAGGAGGTGGTGTCTGACAGAGGTACCAACTTCATGTCAGCATACCTAAAACACATGTGGAATGAGTGTGGGGTGACTTACAAATTCACTACACCATACCATCCACAAACTAATGGCTTAGTTGAGAGATTCAACAAGACATTAAAAGGCATGATCATGGGGCTCCCAGAAAAGCTCAAAAGGAGATGGGATGTCCTCTTGCCATGTCTGCTTTTCGCTTACAGAGAGGTGCCACAGAAGGGAGTAGGATTCTCACCCTTTGAACTTCTGTTTGGCCACCCTGTAAGGGGACCACTTGCTCTTGTTAAAGAAAGCTGGGAGAGACCTCTTCATGAGCCTAAACAGGACATAGTGGACTATGTACTTGGCCTTCGCTCTAGAATGGCAGAGTACATGGAAAAGGCAAGCAAAAACCTTGAGGCCAGCCAACAGCTCCAGAAGTTTTGGTATGACCAAAAGGCTGCAATGGTTGAGTTCCAACCAGGGCAGAAAGTCTGGGTTCTGGAGCCTGTGGCTCCCAGGGCACTTCAGGACAAATGGAGTGGCCCTTACCCAGTGCTAGAAAGGAAGAGTCAGGTCACCTACCTGGTGGACCTGGGCACAAGCAGGAGCCCCAAGAGGGTGATCCATGTGAACCGCCTTAAGCTCTTCCATGACAGGGCTGATGTAAATCTGTTGATGGTAACAGATGAGGATCAGGAGGCAGAGAGTGAACCTCTCCCTGATCTTCTGTCATCAGACCCAAAAGATGGCTCAGTAGATGGAGTGATCTACTCAGACACCCTCTCTGGCCAACAGCAAGCTGATTGTAGGAGAGTCCTACAACAGTTTCCTGAACTCTTCTCCCTAACCCCTGGTCAGACACACCTGTGTACCCATGATGTGGACACAGGAGACAGCATGCCTGTCAAAAACAAAATTTTTAGACAGTCTGACCATGTTAAGGAAAGCATCAAGGTGGAAGTCCACAAGATGCTGGAATTGGGAGTAATTGAGCGCTCAGACAGCCCCTGGGCTAGCCCAGTGGTCTTAGTCCCCAAACCTCACACCAAAGATGGAAAGAAAGAGATGAGGTTTTGTGTGGATTACAGGGGGCTCAACTCTGTCACCAAGACAGACGCCCATCCAATTCCTAGAGCTGATGAGCTCATAGACAAATTAGGTGCTGCCAAATTCTTAAGTACCTTTGACTTGACAGCAGGGTACTGGCAAATAAAAATGGCACCTGGAGCAAAAGAGAAAACAGCATTCTCCACACCTGATGGGCATTATCCGTTTACTGTTATGCCCTTTGGTTTAAAGAATGCCCCTGCCACCTTCCAAAGGTTGGTGAATCAAGTCCTTGCTGGTTTGGAGTCCTTTAGCACAGCTTATCTTGATGATATTGCTGTCTTTAGCTCCACCTGGCAGGATCACCTGGTCCACCTGAAGAAGGTTTTGAAGGCTCTGCAATCTGCAGGCCTCTCTATCAAGGCATCCAAATGCCAGATAGGGCAGGGAACTGTGGTTTACTTGGGCCACCTTGTAGGTGGAGGCCAAGTTCAGCCACTCCAACCCAAGATCCAGACTATTCTGGACTGGGTAGCTCCAAAAACCCAGATTCAAGTCAGGGCATTCCTTGGCTTGACTGGGTATTACAGGAGGTTTGTGAAGGGATATGGATCCATTGTGACAGCCCTCACTGAACTCACCTCCAAGAAAATGCCCAAGAAAGTGAACTGGACTGTGGAATGCCAACAGGCCTTTGACACCCTGAAACAAGCAATGTGCTCAGCACCAGTTCTAAAAGCTCCAGATTATTCTAAGCAGTTCATTGTGCAGACAGATGCCTCTGAACATGGGATAGGGGCAGTGTTGTCCCAAACAAATGATGATGGCCTTGACCAGCCTGTTGCTTTCATTAGCAGGAGGTTACTCCCCAGGGAGCAGCGTTGGAGTGCCATTGAGAGGGAGGCCTTTGCTGTGGTTTGGTCCCTGAAGAAGCTGAGACCATACCTCTTTGGGACTCACTTCCTAGTTCAAACTGACCACAGACCTCTCAAATGGCTGATGCAAATGAAAGGTGAAAATCCAAAACTGTTGAGGTGGTCCATCTCCCTACAGGGAATGGACTTTATAGTAGAACACAGACCTGGGACTGCCCATGCCAATGCAGATGGCCTTTCCAGGTTCTTCCACTTAGAAAATGAAGACTCTCTTGGGAAAGGTTAGTCTCATCCTCTTTCGTTTGGGGGGTGGGGTTGTGTAAGGAAATGCCTCCTTGGCATGGTTACCCCCTGACTTTTTGCCTTTGCTGATGCTATGTTTTGAATTGAAAGTGTGCTGAGGCCTGCTAACCAGGCCCCAGCACCAGTGTTCTTTCCCTAACCTGTACTTTTGATTCCACAATTGGCACACCCTGGCATCCAGATAAGTCCCTTGTAACTGGTACCTCTGGTACCAAGGGCCCTGATGCCAGGGAAGGTCTCTAAGGGCTGCAGCATGTATTATGCCACCCTAGAGACCCCTCACTCAGCACAGACCCACTGCTTACCAGCTTGTGTGTGCTAGTGAGAACAAAATGAGTAAGTCGACATGGCACTCCCCTCAGGGTGCCATGCCAGCCTCTCACTGCCTATGCAGTATAGGTAAGACACCCCTCTAGCAGGCCTTACAGCCCTAAGGCAGGGTGCACTATACCATAGGTGAGGGTACCAGTGCATGAGCACTGTGCCCCTACAGTGTCTAAGCAAAACCTTAGACATTGTAAGTGCAGGGTAGCCATAAGAGTATATGGTCTGGGAGTCTGTTTTAGACGAACTCCACAGCACCATAATGGCTACACTGAAAACTGGGAAGTTTGGTATCAAACTTCTCAGCACAATAAATGCACACTGATGCCAGTGTACATTTTATTGTAAAATACACCACAGAGGGCACCTTAGAGGTGCCCCCTGAAACTTAACCGACTATCTGTGTAGGCTGACTGGTTCCAGCAGCCTGCCACACTAGAGACATGTTGCTGGCCCCATGGGGAGAGTGCCTTTGTCACTCTGAGGCCAGTAACAAAGCCTGCACTGGGTGGAGATGCTAACAACTCCCCCAGGAAGGAGCTGTAACACCTGGCGGTGAGCCTCAAAGGCTCACCCCTTTGTCACAGCACCGCAGGACACTCCAGCTAGTGGAGTTGCCCGCCCCCTCCGGCCCCGGCCCCCACTTTTGGCGGCAAGGCCGGAGAAAATAATGAGAATAACAAGGAGTCGTCACTGGCCAGTCAGGACAGCCCCTAAGGTGTCCTGAGCTGAGGTGACTCTAACTTTTAGAAATCCTCCATCTTGCAGATGGAGGATTCCCCCAATAGGATTAGGGATGTGACCCCCTCCCCTTGGGAGGAGGCACAAAGAGGGTGTACCCACCCTCAGGGCTAGTAGCCATTGGCTACTAACCCCCCAGACCTAAACACGCCCTGAAATTTAGTATTTAAGGGCTTCCCTGAACCTGCAACAACAACAAGGACTGCCTAGCTGAAAACCCCTGCAGAGGAAGACCAGAAGACAACAACTGCCTTGGCTCCAGAAACTCACTGGCCTGTCCCCTGCCTTCCAAAGAACTCTGCTCCTGCGACGCCTTCCAAAGGGACCAGCGACCTCTGAATCCTCTGAGGACTGCCCTGCTTCGACGACGACAAGAAACTCCCGAGGACAGCGGACCTGCTCCAAAAAGACTGCAACTTTATCCAAAGGAGCAGCTTGAAAGAACCCTGCAATCTCCCCGCAAGAAGCGTGAGACTTGCAACACTGCACCCGGCGACCCCGACTCGGCTGGTGGAGAACCAACACCTCAGGGAGGACCCCCGGACTACTCTACGACTGTGAGTACCAAAACCTGTCCCCCCTGAGCCCCCACAGCGCCGCCTGCAGAGGGAATCCCGAGGCTTCCCCTGACCGCGACTCTCTGAAACCTAAGTCCCGACGCCTGGAAAAGACCCTGCACCCGCAGCCCCCAGGACCTGAAGGACCGGACTTTCACTGCAGAAGTGACCCCCAGGAGTCCCTCTCCCTTGCCCAAGTGGAGGTTTCCCTGAGGAAGCCCCCCCTTGCCTGCCTGCAGCGCTGAAGAGATCCCTTGATCTCTCATTGACTTCCATTGCGAACCCGACGCTTGTTCTAACACTGCACCCGGCCGCCCCCGCGCCGCTGAGGGTGAAATTTCTGTGTGGGCTTGTGTCCCCCCGGTGCCCTACAAAACCCCCCTGGTCTGCCCTCCGAAGACGCGGGTACTTACCTGCTGGCAGACTGGAACCGGGGCACCCCCTTCTCTCCATTGAAGCCTATGCGTTTTGGGCACCACTTTGAACTCTGCACCTGACCGGCCCTGAGCTGCTGGTGTGGTAACTTTGGGGTTGCTCTGAACCCCCAACGGTGGGCTACCTTGGACCAAGAACTGAACCCTGTAAGTGTCGTACTTACCTGGTAAAACTAACAAAAACTTACCTCCCCCAGGAACTGTGAAAATTGCACTAAGTGTCCACTTTTAAAATAGCTATTTGTGAATAACTTGAAAAGTATACATGCAATTGAAATGATTCAAAGTTCCTAATGTACTTACCTGCAATACCTTTCAAACAAGATATTACATGTAGAATTTGAACCTGTGGTTCTTAAAATAAACTAAGAAAATATATTTTTCTATACAAAACCTACTGGCTGGATTTGTCTCGGAGTGTGTGTACCTCATTTATTGTCTGTGTATGTACAACAAATGCTTAACACTACTCCTTGGATAAGCCTACTGCTCGACCACACTACCACAAAATAGAGCATTAGTATTATCTCTTTTTACCACTATTTTACCTCTAAGGGGAACCCTTGGACTCTGTGCATGCTATTCCTTACTTTGAAATAGCACATACAGAGCCAACTTCCTACAGTCATTAGAAATTGATTTTTGCAATTTGAAAAGTTTTCTAAATTCTTAAAAGTCCTGCTAGGGCCTTGTGTTAGTCCCTGTTCGCATTTCTTTTAGAGTTTAAAAATTTGTAAAATTTTGAATTAGATTCTAGAACTAGTTTTAGATTCTTAAAAGCATTCCAACTTTTAGAAGAATAATGTCTAGTACAGAGATGAATGTGGTGGAACTCGACACCACACCTTACCTCCATCTCCAGATGAAAGAGCTAAGGTCACTCTGTAACATAAGAAAAATAACAATGGGCTCCAGACCTACCAAAGTACAGCTCCAGGAGCTGTTGGCAGAGTATGATAGAGCCAACCCCTCAGTGGATTACACAGAGGAGGATGATAGTGAACTGGAGGAAGAATCCCCTCCACCAGTCCTATCTAGGGAGAACAGGGCTTCTCAAGCCCTGACTCCAAAAATAATAGTCAGAGATGCTGGCTCCCTCACAGGAGGGTCCAGCCTCTCTGAAATCACTGAGGATAACTCCAGTGAAGAGGACATCCAGTTAGCCAGGATGGCCAAAAGATTGGCTTTGGAAAAACAGATCCTAGCCATAGAAAGGGAAAGACAAGAGATGGGCCTAGGACCCATCAATGGTGGCAGCAACATAACTAGGGTCAGAGATTCTCCTGACATGTTGAAAATCCCCAAAGGGATTGTAACTAAATATGAAGATGGTGATGACATCACCAAATGGTTCACAGCTTTTGAGAGGGCTTGTGAAACCAGAAAAGTGAACAAATCTCACTGGGGTGCTCTCCTTTGGGAAATGTTCACAGGAAAGTGTAGGGATAGACTCCTCACACTCTCTAAAAAAGATGCAGAATCTTATGACCTCATGAAGGGTACCCTGATTGAGGGCTTTGGATTCTCCACTGAGGAGTATAGGATTAGATTCAGGGGGGCTCAAAAATCCTCGAGCCAGACCTGGGTTGACTTTGTAGACTACTGTAAGGAAATGCCTCCTTGGCATGGTTGCCCCCTGACTTTTTGCCTTTGCTGATGCTATGTTTACAATTGAAAGTGTGCTGAGGCCTGCTAACCAGGCCCCAGCACCAGTGTTCTTTCCCTAACCTGTACTTTTGTATCCACAATTGGCAGACCCTGGCATCCAGATAAGTCCCTTGTAACTGGTACTTCTAGTACCAAGGGCCCTGATGCCAAGGAAGGTCTCTAAGGGATGCAGCATGTCTTATGCCACCCTGGAGACCTCTCACTCAGCACAGACACACTGCTTGCCAGCTTGTGTGTGCTAGTGAGGACAAAACGAGTAAGTCGACATGGCACTCCCCTCAGGGTGCCATGCCAGCCTCTCACTGCCTATGCAGTATAGGTAAGACACCCCTCTAGCAGGCCTTACAGCCCTAAGGCAGGGTGCACTATACCATAGGTGAGGGTACCAGTGCATGAGCATGGTACCCCTACAGTGTCTAAACAAAACCTTAGACATTGTAAGTGCAGGGTAGCCATAAGAGTATATGGTCTGGGAGTCTGTCAAACACGAACTCCACAGCACCATAATGGCTACACTGAAAACTGGGAAGTTTGGTATCAAACTTCTCAGCACAATAAATGCACACTGATGCCAGTGTACATTTTATTGTAAAATACACCACAGAGGGCACCTTAGAGGTGCCCCCTGAAACTTAACCGACTATCTGTGTAGGCTGACTAGTTCTAGCAGCCTGCCACAAACCGAGACATGTTGCTGGCCCCATGGGGAGAGTGCCTTTGTCACTCTGAGGCCAGTAACAAAGCCTGCACTGGGTGGAGATGCTAACACCTCTCCCAGGCAGGAATTGTCACACCTGGCGGTGAGCCTCAAAGGCTCACCTCCTTTGTGCCAACCCAGCAGGACACTCCAGCTAGTGGAGTTGCCCGCCCCCTCCGGCCAGGCCCCACTTTTGGCGGCAAGGCCGGAGAAAATAATGAGAATAACAAGGAGTCACTGGCCAGTCAGAACAGCCCCTAAGGTGTCCTGAGCTGAGGTGACTCTAACTTTTAGAAATCCTCCATCTTGCAGATGGAGGATTCCCCCAATAGGGTTAGGATTGTGACCCCCTCCCCTTGGGAGGAGGCACAAAGAGGGTGTACCCACCCTCAGGGCTAGTAGCCATTGGCTACTAACCCCCCAGACCTAAACACGCCCTTAAATTTAGTATTTAAGGGCTACCCTGAACCCTAGAAGATTAGATTCCTGCAACAAGAAGAAGGACTGCCCAGCTGAAAACCCCTGCAGCGGAAGACCAGAAGACGACAACTGCCTTGGCTCCAGAAACTCACCGACCTGTCTCCTGCCTTCCAAAGATCCTGCTCCAGCGACGCCTTCCGAAGGGACCAGCGACCTCGACATCCTCTGAGGACTGCCCCTGCTTCGAAAAGACAAGAAACTCCCGAGGACAGCGGACCTGCTCCAAGAAAAGCTGCAACTTTGTTTCCAGCAACTTTAAAGAACCCTGCAAGCTCCCCGCAAGAAGCGTGAGACTTGCAACACTGCACCCGGCGACCCCGACTCGGCTGGTGGCGATCCGACACCTCAGGAGGGACCCCAGGACTACTCTGATTCCGTGAGTACCAAAACCTGTCCCCCCTGAGCCCCCACAGCGCCGCCTGCAGAGGGAATCCCGAGGCTTCCCCTGACCGCGACTCTTTGAACCTAAAGTCCCGACGCCTGGGAGAGACCCTGCACCCGCAGCCCCCAGGACCTGAAGGACCGGACTTTCACTGGAGAAGTGACCCCCAGGAGTCCCTCTCCCTTGCCCAAGTGGAGGTTTCCCCGAGGAACCCCCCCCTTGCCTGCCTGCAGCGCTGAAGAGATCCCGAGATCTCTCGTAGACTAACATTGCGAACCCGACGCTTGTTTCTACACTGCACCCGGCCGCCCCCGCGCCGCTGAGGGTGAAATTTCTGTGTGGACTAGTGTCCCCCCCGGTGCCCTACAAAACCCCCCTGGTCTGCCCTCCGAAGACGCGGGTACTTACCTGCAAGCAGACCGGAACCGGGGCACCCCCTTCTCTCCATTCTAGCCTATGTGTTTTGGGCACCACTTTGAACTCTGCACCTGACCGGCCCTGAGCTGCTGGTGTGGTGACTTTGGGGTTGCTCTGAACCCCCAACGGTGGGCTACCGTGGACCAAGAACTGAACCCTGTAAGTGTCTTACTTACCTGGTAAAACTAATCAAAACTTACCTCCCCTAGGAACTGTGAAAATTGCACTAAGTGTCCACTTTTAAAACAGCTATTTGTCAATAACTTGAAAAGTATACATGCAATTTTGATGATTTGAAGTTCCTAAAGTACTTACCTGCAATACCTTTCGAATGAGATATTACATGTAGAATTTGAACCTATGGTTCTTAAAATAAACTAAGAAAAGATATTTTTCTATATAAAAACCTATTGGCTGGATTTGTCTCTGAGTGTGTGTACCTCATTTATTGTCTATGTGTATGTACAACAAATGCTTAACACTACTCCTTGGATAAGCCTACTGCTCGACCACACTACCACAAAATAGAGCATTAGTATTATCTATTTTTACCACTATTTTACCTCTAAGGGGAACCCTTGGACTCTGTGCATGCTATTCCTTACTTTGAAATAGCACATACAGAGCCAACTTCCTACAGAACACTATAAATTTAAACAAAGGGCGGCCTTTCCAAGACCCAGTGCCACAATACGTAATAACAACAGATGCTTCCATGACAGGGTGGGGAGCACACCTCGATCAACACAGCATACAAGGACAATGGGACGTACATCAAACAAAACTGCACATAAATTACCTAGAACTACTAGCAGTTTTTCAAGCACTAAAAGCATTCCAACCAATCATAACTCACAAATACATTCTTGTCAAAACAGACATGACAACAATGTATTATCTAAACAAACAGGGGGGAACACACTCAACGCAGCTGAGCCTTCTAGCACAAAAGATATGGCGATGGGCAATTCACAACCACATTCGCCTAATAGCACAGTTTATTTCAGGGATCCAGAATCAACTTGCAGACAATCTCTCTTGAGATCACCAACAAGTCCATGAATGGGAAATTCACCCCCAAATTCTAAACACTTACTTCAAACTCTGGGGAACACCTCAAATAGACTTATTTGCAATAAAAGAGAACGCAAAATGCCAAAACTTCGCATCCAGATACCCACACAGGCAGTCCCAAGGCAATGCTCTATGGATAAACTGGTCAGGGATATTTGCATACGCTTTTCCCCCTCTCCCTCTCCTTCCATATCTAGTAAACAAATTGAGTCAAAACAAACTCAAACTCATACTGATAGCACCAACATGGGCAAGGCAACCCTGGTACACAACACTGCTAGACCTATCAGTAGTACCCCACATCAAATTGCCCAACAGGCCAGATCTGTTAACACAACACAAACAACAGATCAGGCATCCAGATCCAGCATCGCTGAATCTAGCAATCTGGCTCCTGAAATCCTAGAATTCGGACACTTAGACCTTACACAGGAATGTATGGAAGTCATAAAGCAAGCTAGAAGACCATCCACTAGGCACTGCTATGCAAGCAAATGGAAAAGGCTTGTTTGCTACTGCCATCATAATCAAATCCAACCATTACACGTATCTCCAAAAGATGTAGTGGGTTACTTGCTACACTTACAAAAATCAAACCTAGCTTTCTCTTCCATTAAAATACACCTTGCGGCAATATCTGCATACCTGCAGATTACCTATTCGACTTCACTATTTAAGATACCGGTCATTAAAGCATTTATGGAAGGCCTTAGAAGAATTATACCACCAAGGACACCACCCGTTCCTTCATGGAACCTCAATGTGGTCTTAACAAGACTCATGGGTCCACCTTTTGAACCCATGCACTCTTGCGCAATACAGTTCCTTCTCATCGCCATCACATCTCTACGGAGAGTAAGCGAAATTCAAGCGTTTACAATACAAGAACCTTTTATCCAAATACACACAAATAAGGTAGTCCTAAGGACCAATCCTAAATTTTTACCAAAGGTTATTTCACCGTTCCACCTAAATCAAACTGTAGAACTACCAGTGTTCTTCCCACAGCCAGATTCCGTAGCTGAGAGGGCACTACATACATTAGATGTCAAAAGAGCACTAATGTACTACATTGACAGAACAAAAAACATCAGAAAGACTAAACAACTATTTATTGCATTCCAAAAACCTCATGCAGGAAACCCAATATCAAAACAAGGTATAGCCAGATGGATAGTTAAGTGCATCCAAATCTGCTACCTTAAAGCAAAAAGACAGCTGCCCTTTACACCAAGGGCACACTCAACCAGAAAGAAAGGCGCTACCATGGCCTTTCTAGGAAATATTCCAATGCACGAAATATGTAAGGCAGCCACATGGTCTACGCCTCACACGTTCACCAAGCACTACTATGTAGACGTGCTATCCGCACCACAAGCCACAGTAGGTCAAGCCGTGTTAAGAACCTTATTTCAAACTACTTCCACTCCTACAGGCTGAGCCACCGCTTTTGGGGAGATAACTGCTTACTAGTCTATGCACAACATGTGTATCTACAGCGACAGATGCCATCGAACTGAAAATGTCACTTACCCAGTGTACATCTGTTTGTGGCATCAGTCGCTGGAGATTCACATGTGCCCACCCGCCTCCCCGGGAGCCTGTAGCCGTTCGGAAGTTAGATTAAGCTTTGTACATTTGTAAATATATTACTTAAACCTTAAATAGGTACATACTTATTCACTCCATTGCATGGGCACTATTACTACAACACAACTCCTACCTCACCCTCTGCGGGGAAAACAATCGAAGATGGAGTCGACGCCCATGCGCAATGGAGACAAAGAGGAGGAGTCCCTCGGTCCCGTGACTCGAAAGACTTCTTCGAAGAAAAACAACTTGTAACACTCCGACCCAACACCAGATGGCGGGCTATGCACAACATGTGAATCTCCAGCGACTGATGCCACGAACAGATGTACACTGGGTAAGTGACATTTTCATTATTTGCACCTCTTGCAAATGCAAAATGACAGTACTTTGTGTCCAGACATCCTTAACATCAATCAATCGGGAATGCCCTGTCGATAAGTTGAACAGGGATGTTTGCGTACACTTTTCCCCCTAATACCTCTGATAAAGTAAGAGGCAAATTTAAACAGGACAACATGACACTAATTCTTATTGCCACTCAGTGGAGGAGACCGGCTTGGTACTCTGAACTCGCAGAAATAGCAAGAGGAAACATCCAGAAATTGCCAAAATGTCAATACCTACTGTCAAAGAAAAAGGGTGCAAGTTTCCTATCCAGAACCATAAAAGTTAAGTCTAGCAGCATGGCTCCTGAAGACTTAGTTTGTCCACTTGCACCTACTGGAAACAACAGTGGTGGTGCTCAACGACGCAAGAAGGCCAACTAAAAGAAAATGTTATATGGCAAATTGGAAAATATACTCTTAGGTATAAATGCTGGGGCCTACTACATTACAACACAAGAAGTCACAGTCCTGAAATAACTTAATCAACTTTTAGATTGCAAACTAACATATGCTTCCTTAAAATTACATTTAGCAGCCATAGTGGGCTACACCAAAGGCCACATAGTAAGAAGCCTTTTTACCTCTCCTGTGATTAAAAGATTTTTAGAGGGAGCAAAAACATTAGCACATTACAGAAGGGTGTAGGAAGTTGGCTCTGTATGCTCTATTTCAAAGTAAGGAATAGTATGCACAGAGTCCAAGGGTTCCCCTTAGAGGTACGATAGTGGCAAAAAGAGATAATACTAATGCTCTATTTTGTGGTAGTGTGGTCGAGCAGTAGGCTTATCAAAGGAGTAGTGTTAAGCATTTGTTGTACATACCCAAACGATAAATGAGGAACACACACTCAAAGACAATTCCAGGCCAATAGGTTTTTGTATAGAAAAATATATTTTCTTAGTTTATTTTAAGAACTACAGGTTCAAATTTTACATGTAATACTTTAAATGAAAGGTATTGCAGGTAGGTACTTTAGGAACTTTGAATAATCACAATAGCATATATACTTTTCACATAAATCATATATAGCTATTGTAGGAAGTTGGCTCTGTATGTGCTATTTCAAAGTAAGGAATAGCATGCACAGAGTCCAAGGGTTCCCCTTAGAGGTAAAATAGTGGTAAAAAGAGATAATACTAATGCTCTATTTTGTGGTAGTGTGGTCGAGCAGTCGGCTTATCCAAGGAGTAGTGTTAAGCATTTGTTGTACATACACACAGACAATAAATGAGGTACACACACTCGGAGACAAATCCAGTCAATAGGTTTTATTATAGAAAAATATATTTTCTTAGTTTATTTTAAGAACCACAGGTTCAAATTTAACATGTAATATCTTGTTTGAAAGGTATTGCAGGTAAGTACATTAGGAACTTTGAATCATTTCAATTGCATGTATACTTTTCAAGTTATTCACAAATAGCTATTTTAAAAGTGGACACTTAGTGCAATTTTCACAGTTCCTGGGGGAGGTAAGTTTTTGTTAGTTTTACCAGGTAAGTACGACACTTACAGGGTTCAGTTCTTGGTCCAAGGTAGCCCACCGTTGGGGGTTCAGAGCAACCCCAAAGTTACCACACCAGCAGCTCAGGGCCGGTCAGGTGCAGAGTTCAAAGTGGTGCCCAAAACGCATAGGCTTCAATGGAGAGAAGGGGGTGCCCCGGTTCCGGTCTGCTTGCAGGTAAGTACCCGCGTCTTCGGAGGGCAGACCAGGGGGGTTTTGTAGGGCACCGGGGGGGACACAAGCCCACACAGAAATTTCACCCTCAGCGGCGCGGGGGCGGCCGGGTGCAGTGTTAGAACAAGCGTCGGGTTCGCAATGGAAGTCAATGAGAGATCAAGGGATCTCTTCAGCGCTGCAGGCAGGCAAGGGGGGGCTTCCTCGGGGAAACCTCCACTTGGGCAAGGGAGAGGGACTCCTGGGGGTCACTTCTGCAGTGAAAGTCCGGTCCTTCAGGTCCTGGGGGCTGCGGGTGCAGGGTCTTTTCCAGGCGTCGGGACTTAGGTTTCAGAGAGTCGCGGTCAGTGGAAGTCTCGGGATTCCCTCTGCAGGCGGCGCTGTGGGGGCTCAGGGGGGACAGGTTTTGGTACTCACAGTCGTAGAGTAGTCCGGGGGTCCTCCCTGAGGTGTTGGTTCTCCACCAGCCGAGTCGGGGTCGCCGGGTGCAGTGTTGCAAGTCTCACGCTTCTTGCGGGGAGATTGCAGGGTTCTTTAAAGCTGCTCCTTTGGATAAAGTTGCAGTCTTTTTGGAGCAGGTCCGCTGTCCTCGGGAGTTTCTTGTCGTCGTTGAAGCAGGGCAGTCCTCAGAGGATTCAGAGGTCGCTGGTCCCTTTGGAAGGCGTCGCTGGAGCAGAGTTCTTTGGAAGGCAGGAGACAGGCCGGTGAGTTTCTGGAGCCAAGGCAGTTGTTGTCTTCAGGTCTTCCTCTGCAGGGGTTTTCAGCTAGGCAGTCCTTCTTCTTGTTGTTGCAGGAATCTAATTTTCTAGGGTTCAGGGTAGTCCTTAAATACTAAATTTAAGGGCGTGTTTAGGTCTGGGGGGTTAGTAGCCAATGGCTACTAGCCCTGTGGGTGGGTACACCCTCTTTGTGCCTCCTCCCCAGGGGAGGGGGTCACAATCCTAACCCTATTGGGGGAATCCTCCATCTGCAAGATGGAGGATTTCTAAAAGTTAGTCACCTCAGCTCAGGACACCTTAGGGGCTGTCCTGACTGGCCAGTGACTCCTCCTTGTTGCTTTCTTTGTTCCCTCCAGCCTTGCCGCCAAAAGTGGGGGCCGTGGCCGGAGGGGGCGGGCAACTCCACTAAGCTGGAGTGCCCTGCTGGGCTGTGACAAAGGGGTGAGCCTTTGAGGCTCACCGCCAGGTGTTACAGCTCCTGCCTGGGGGAGGTGTTAGCATCTCCACCCAGTGCAGGCTTTGTTACTGGCCTCAGAGTGACAAAGGCACTCTCCCCATGGGGCCAGCAACATGTCTCTAGTGTGGCAGGCTGCTGGAACTAGTCAGCCTACACAGACAGTCGGTTAAGTTTCAGGGGGCACCTCTAAGGTGCCCTCTGGGGTGTATTTTGCAATAAAATGTACACTGGCATCAGTGTGCATTTATTGTGCTGAGAAGTTTGATACCAAACTTCCCAGTTTTCAGTGTAGCCATTATGGTGCTGTGGAGTTCGTGTTTGACAGACTCCCAGACCATATACTCTTATGGCTACCCTGCACTTACAATGTCTAAGGTTTTGCTTAGACACTGTAGGGGCACAGTGCTCATGCACTGGTACCCTCACCTATGGTATAGTGCACCCTGCCTTAGGGCTGTAAGGCCTGCTAGAGGGGTGTCTTACCTATACTGCATAGGCAGTGAGAGGCTGGCATGGCACCCTGAGGGGAGTGCCATGTCGACTTACTCATTTTGTTCTCACTAGCACACACAAGCTGGTAAGCAGTGTGTCTGTGCTGTGTGAGGGGTCTCTAGGGTGGCATAATACATGCTGCAGCCCTTAGAGACCTTCCTTGGCATCAGGGCCCTTGGTACTAGAAGTACCAGTTACAAGGGACTTATCTGGATGCCAGGGTCTGCCAATTGTGGATACAAAAGTACAGGTTAGGGAAAGAACACTGGTGCTGGGGCCTGGTTAGCAGGCCTCAGCACACTTTCAATTGTAAACATAGCATCAGCAAAGGCAAAAAGTCAGGGGGCAACCATGCCAAGGAGGCATTTCCTTACAGCTATTTTAAAACTAGACAGTGCAATTTTCACAGTTCCTAGGGGGAGTAAGAGTTTGTTAGTTCTTTCAGGTAAGTAAACCACCTACGGGGTTCAAGTTTGGGTCCAAGGTAGCCCACCGTTGGGGGTTCAGAGCAACCCCAAAGTTACCACACCAGCAGCTCAGGGCCGGTCATGTGCAGAGGTCAAAGTGGTGCCTAAAACGCATATGCTTCAATGGAGAAGGGGGTGCCCTGGTTCCAGTCTGCCAGCAGGTAAGTACCCGCGTCTTCGGAGGGCAGACCAGGGGGGTTTTGTAGGGCACCAGGGGGACACAAGTCAGCACAGAAAGTACACCCTCAGCAGCACGGGGGCGACCGGGTGCAGTGTGCAAACATGCGTCCGGTTTTCAATAGGTTTCAATGGGAGACCAAGGGGTCTCTTCAGCGATGCAGGCAAGGGGGGGGGGGGGGGGCTCCTCGGGGTAGCCACCACCTGGGCAAGGGTGAGGGCCTCCTGGGTGTCACTCCTGCACTGGAGTTCGGATCCTTCAGGTCCTGGGGGCTGCGGGTGCAGAGTCTTTACCAGGCGTCAGGATCTGAGGAACAGGCAGTCGCGGTCAGGGGGAGCCTCGGGATTCCCTCTGCAGGCGTCGATGTGGGGGCTCAGGGGGGGCAACTCTGGCTACTCACGGTCTCGCAGTTGCTAGGGAGTCCTCCCTGAAGTGTTTGTTCTCCACAAGTCGAGCCGGGGGCGTCTGGTGCAGAGTAGCAAGTCTCACGCTTCCGGCGGGAAACACAAGTTGGTTTAAAGTTGCTCCTTTGTTACAAAGTTGCAGTCTTGGGTGAACAGAGCCGCTGTCCTCTGGCGTTTCTTGGTCCTTCTAGAGCAGGGCAGTCCTCTGAGGATTCAGAGGTCGCTGGTCCCTGGGGAAAGCGTCGCTGGAGCAGTGTCTTTAGAAGTGGGGAGACAGGCCGGTAGAGCTGGGGCCAAAGCAGTTGGTGTCTCCGTCTTCTCTGCAGGGTTTTTCAGCTTAGCAGTCCTCTTCTTCTTAAGTTGCAGGAATCTGAGTTCCTAGTTTCTGGGGAGCCCTTAAATACTAACTTTAAGGGTGTTTTTAAGTCTGGGGGGTTAGTAGCCAATGGCTACTAGCCCTGAGGGTGGGTATACCCTCTTTGTGCCTCCTCCCAAGGGGAGGGGGTCACATTCCTATCCCTATTGGGGGAATCCTCCATCTGCAAGATGGAGGATTTCTAAAAGTCAGTCACTTCAGCTCAGGACACCTTAGGGGCTGTCCTGACTGGCCAGTGACTCCTCCTTGTTTTTCTCATTATCTCCTCCGGCCTTGCCGCCAAAAGTGGGGCCGTGGCCGGAGGGGGTGGGCAACTCCACTAGCTGGAGTGCCCTGTGGTGCTGTAACAAAGGAGGTGAGCCTTTGAGGCTCACCGCCAGGTGTTACAGTTCCTGCAGGGGGAGGTGTGAAGCACCTCCACCCAGTACAGGCTTTGTTACTAGCCACAGAGTGACAAAGGCACTCTCCCCATGTGGCCAGCAACATGTCTCTAGTGTGTCAAGCTGCTAAAACCAGTCAGCGTACACGGGTAGTTGGTTAAGGTTTCAGGGGGCACCTCTAAGGTGCCCTCTGGGGTGTATGTTACAATAAAATGTACACTGGCATCAGTGTGCATTTATTGTGCTGAGAAGTTTGATACCAAACTTCCCAGTTTTCAGTGTAGCCATTATGGTGCTGTGGAGTTCGTGTTTGACAGACTCCCAGACCATATACTCTTATGGCTACCCTGCACTTAAAATGTCTAAGGTTTTGCTTAGACACTGTAGGGGCATAGTGCTCATGCACCTATGCCCTCACCTGTGGTATAGTGCACGCTGCCTTAGGGCTGTAAGGCCTGCTAGAGGGGTGACTTACCTATGCCACAGGCAGTGTGAGGTTGGCATGGCACCCTGAGGGGAGTGCCATGTCGACTTACTCGTTTTGTCCTCACCAGCACACACAAGCTGGCAAGCAGTGTGTCTGTGCTGAGTGAGGGGTCCCTAGGGTGGCATAAGACAAGCTGCATCCCTTAGAGACCTTCCCTGGCATCAGGGCCCTTGGTACCAGGGGTACCAGTTAGAAGGGTCTTACCTGGATGCCAGGGTGTGCCAATTGTGGAAACAAAAGTACAGGTTAGGGAAAGAACACTGGTGCTGGGGCCTGGTTAGCAGGCCTCAGCACACTTTCAAATCAAAACTTAGCATCAGCAAAGGCAAAAAGTCAGGGGGTAACCATGCCAAGGAGGCATTTCCTTACAAGCCATTTGTCCAAATACGTAAAGATAGGGTGGTTCTCAGAACCAGTTCAAAATTCCTGCCAGTTTTCTCCTTAACCAAACAATCAAGCTGCTCGTCTTCTTTCCACACCCAGAAATAGTAGCAGAACACTTTGCACATCCTTGACGTCAAGAGAGTGCTAATGTACTACTTTGACAGGACAGAGCCCTTCTGTAAGACCCAGCATATGTTTGTTTCTTACTGCAAGCCCCATAAAGTATGTGCTATTTCCAAGGCAGGGGTTTTCACAATGGTTGGTCAGGTGTACACAGACCAGTTATGCCAAAGCCAAAAGAACACTACCCATCCTTCCTAGACCTAATTCCAGTCATAAGACAGGAGTGTATGGCTTTCTTAGGTAACATACCATTAGCCAACATCTGTAAAGCATTTTCTTGGTCTACTACTCATAACTTTGTCAGACACTGTGTTGAGTTCCTGGATAGACAACAAGATAAAGTTGGCCAGGCAGTCTTACACACAGTCTTACAATCTTAAACAGTGTCCTTACTAAGCCACAGCTTTTGGGAGGACTACTTGGCAGTCTGTGCACAACACGTGTATCCACAGCTAAGCATGCCACAAGCAGAACATTTTATTTACCTTGTAGGAATCTGTGTGACGTGCTGTAGTTACTCATGTGCCCACTCTTCCCTGGTCACCTGATGTAGCAGAAATTTTCTTTTTTTTGTTGTTAATTTTTCTTCTTTGCCTGGTCGTATTTTTTGTATTCTCTATGCTCCATTGCTAATCTTACCCTATGTGTGGGAAAACACAATCTGACAATGAGGCCAATACCCATACTTAATTCCCCTCACATGAGGACTCACTAGGTCCTATGATTAAAAAAGACTTAATAGAAAAAATAAGTTATACATGTCTGAGCCCAACAGTAGATGGCATAAGAATGCACATCATGTAAATCTACTGCATTACATGCCATGAACAGATGCTTACAAGTTGACAAAATTCTTATAAGATATAGTAGAGCATTTCACTCCTCTAATAACAAGCATTGGCAAATTCAACAAATTTGACACTTGGAATCATTTTCATTGAAATGTTTGGCTAGTTGTAATGCAGTCACTTGGAGTAAATTTAGGTTAACAGTTCAGGCGGTGAGACAGTCAGAGGTACCAGGATGGTCTACAAAAATAGCTTCTTCAGCTGTTGAAGCAGTCTTCAGTCCGTTCCAGGCACTTTTGTCCTCTCCAGGGGATGGAAGTGGTCCTGATGCAAGGGATGAAGGATGTGGAAGATGCTGAAAGGATGCTGTGGATACGATGAAATTAACTAGGGTCTTGCTGCAGCTAATTGTTGGTCCACAAGGGGTTTGAGGCGGTCCTGGCCACAGAATCGACATTTCTCAATAATCTCTGTGCTGGCAGAAGTCCACTCGCTACTGGACTGCTAGTTTCCCAGTATTGTTACCACAGGCCAGTTCTTCCTGGGTCGATAACTTGTTCCCTGGAGGCCCCAGCTACACTCCGGCACTCTCGGGCTTCAGAAAACTCTGGTGCAGCTTTGTGCACTGGGTATTGGTCCTGAACAACAGCGATTGACAGCGTACTGAAGATTTTGGGCTACCAACTTGCCCTAGCAGGCTTCAGCTGTCATGCCCCTGTGTTGTGAACAGGAGGCCAGTCTGCTGACCCTTAAAGTCTCTTGGTTTCAGCTCGGCTCTGGAGATGACTTCTTCTCGAGCAGGACACAGCAAGCAAAAACCCTCTCCTTTGCTAGCCACCAGGTGCAGTTCATGAAGGTGCAGCCACTCTTTGCCAGTTCCACAGTGCAGGTTTGACAACCATTCCCGCCCAATCAGTTTGTGGTGCTACAAGGGGACCTTCATTTGGACTTGACATTCCTCGTGTGTATACCTTTTTAAGCCTAGGCATAACTGCTCACTGCGCCTTGACCTTTTAGACTGTGCAGTTACGTCCTCTCATTGCATGAGTGAACTGCAGGCACTTTTAGTGCAACCACCCTACTCCACATTTTTTCCCAAACAACTTGGTGCTACAAACGCCAATGGTCTTCCTAATGAAAGTCATGACTCCTTTCCATGCTTAGTAGTCAGTCATGTTATCAGCGTTCTTTGTTCTCCTGCACCCATCAAAAACAGGAAAAGCCACCGGTAGGACACCAAGGGGGCTTTAAGCTTTTTACCTTTAGGGAGATACTACTTTGTTATGTATTCTAAGGTGAGGTATATGCTGTTGGACGTACCCATTACAAAAACAAGTCATTTTCTTCGGTCATGCTGTTTCTGGTGGATACTTTAACTGCAGATACCTTACTTCCCTTCTATCTTCCTGTTCTGTGGAGTGACCTCTTTTCCACATCTAAAGAAGCGAAGTTAGTACTTGTCACACTGTTACCAACACTTGTTCTCGCTCTGCATCTGGGGGTTCAAAACAAAGTACAGCGGATTTCAGAGCATAAAAATGTCACGCTACCTGCAGGAGCACTACTGTAGGAAGTTGGCTCTGTATGTGCTATTTCAAAGTAAGGAATAGCATGCACAGAGTCCAAGGGTTCCCCTTAGAGGTAAGATAGTGGCAAAAAGAGATAATACTAATGCTCTATTTTGTGGTAGTGTGGTCGAGCAGTAGGCTTATCCAAGGAGTAGTGTTAAGCATTTGTTGTACATACACACAGGCAATAAATGAGGAACACACACTCAGAGACAAATCCAGCCAATAGGTTTTGTTATAGAAAAATATCTCTTCTTAGTTTATTTTAGGAACCACAGGTTCAAATTCTACATGTAATATCTCATTTGAAAGGTATTGCAGGTAAGTACTTTAGGAACTTTGAATCATTACATTAGCATTTATACTTTTTACATAAAACACAAATAGCTGTTTTAAAAGTGGACACAGTGCAATTTTCACAGTTCCTGGGGGAGGTAAAGTATTGTTAGTTTTAACAGGTAAATAAGTCACTTACAGGTTTCAGTTTTGGGTCCAAGGTAGCCCACCGTTGGGGGTTCAGAGCAACCCCAAAGTTATCACACCAGCAGCTCAGGGCCGGTCAGGTGCAAAGGTCAAAGAGGTGCCCAAAACACATAGGCTTCAATGGAGAGAAGGGGGTGCCCCGGTTCCAGTCTGCCAGCAGGTAAGTACCCGCGTCTTCGGAGGGCAGACCAGGGGGGTTTTGTAGGGCACCGGGGGGGACACGAGTCAGCACGAAAAAGTACACCCTCAGCAGCGCGGGGCGGCCGGGTGCAGTGTATAAACATGCGTCGGGTTTCCTATGGGAGACCAAGGGGTCTCTTCAGCGATGCAGGCAGGCCAGGGGGGGGGCTCCTCTGGGTAGCCACCACCTGGGCAAGGGAGAGGGCCTCCTGGGGGTCACTCCTGCACAGGAGTTCCGATCCTTCAGGTACTGGGGGCTGCGGGTGCAGGGTCTTTTCCAGCCGTCGGGAAAGTAGAGTCAGGCAGTCGCGGTCAGAGGGAGCCTCGGGATTCCCTCTGCAGGCGTCGCTGTGGGGGATCAGGGGGGACAACTTTGGTTACTCACGGTCTTGGAGTCGCCGGAGGGTCCTCCCTGAGTTGTTCGTTCTCCACCAGTCGAGTCGGGGTCTCCGGGTGCAGTGTTGCAAGTCTCACGCTTCTTGCGGGGAGTTGCAGGGGTCTTTAAATCTGCTACTTGAAACAAAGTTGCAGTTCTTTTGGAGCAGGGCCGCTGTCCTCGGGAGTTTCTTGTCTTTCTTGACGCTGAGCAGTCCTCTGAGGATTCAGAGGTCGCTGGTCCTTTGGAAAGCGTCGCTGGAGCAGGTTTCTTTGGAAGGCAGGAGACAGGCCGGTAGGACTGGGGCCAAAGCAGTTGGTGTCTTCTGTTCTTCCTCTGCAGGGGTTTTTCAGCTCAGCAGTCCTCTTCTTGTAGTGTCAGGAATCTAAATTCTTAGGTTCAGAGGAGCCCTTAAATACTAAATTTAAGGGCGTGTTTAGGTCTGGGGGGTTAGTAGCCAATGGCTACTAGCCCTGAGGGTGGGTACACCCTCTTTGTGCCTCCTCCCTGAGGGGAGGGGGGCACATCCCTATTCCTATTGGGGGAATCCTTCTACAAGATGGAGGATTTCTAAAAGTCAGAGTCACCTCAGCTCAGGACACCTTAGGGGCTGTCCTGACTGGTCAGTGACTCCTCCTTGTTTTTCTCATTATCTCTCCTGGACTTGCCGCCAAAAGTGGGGGCTGGGTCCAGGGGGAGGGCATCTCCACTAGCTAGAGTGCCCTGGGGCATTGTAACACGAAGCTTGAGCCTTTGAAGCTCACTGCTAGGTGTTACAGTTCCTGCAGGGGGGAGGTGTGAAGCACCTCCACCCAGAGCAGGCTTTGTTTCTGTCCTCAGAGAGCACAAAGGCTCTCACCGCATGGGGTCAGAAACTCGTCTCTCAGCAGCAGGCTGGCAGAGACCAGTCAGTCCTGCACTGAACAATTGGGTAAAATACAGGGGGTACCTCTAAGATGCCCTCTGTGTGCATTTTTTAATAAATCCAACACTGGCATCAGTGTGGGTTTATTATTCTGAGAAGTTTGATACTAAACTTCCCAGTATTCAGTGTAGCCATTATGGAGCTGTGGAGTTCGTTTTTGACAGACTCCCAGACCATACACTCTTATGGCTACCCTGCACTTACAATGTCTAAGGTTTTGCTTAGACACTGTAGGGGCATAGTGCTCATGCACATATGCCCTCACCTGTGGTATAGTGCACCCTGCCTTAGGGCTGTAAGGCCTGCTAGAGGGGTGACTTACCTATGCCATAGGCAGTGTGAGGTTGGCATGGCAACTTGAGGGGAGTGCCATGTCGACTTAGTCATTTTCTCCCCACCAGCACACACAAGCTGGCAAGCAGTGTGTCTGTGCTGAGTGAGGGTCCCTAAGGTGGCATAAGTCATGCTGCAGCCCTTAGAGACCTTCCCTGGCATCAGGGCCCTTGGTACCAGGGGTACCAGTTACAAGGGACTTACCTGGGTGCCAGGGTTGTGCCAATTGTGGAGACAATGGTACATTTTAGGTGAAGGAACACTGGTGCTGGGGCCTGGTTAGCAGGGTCCCAGCACACTTCTCAGTCAAGTCAGTATCAGGCAAAAAGTGGGGGGTAACTGCAACAGGGAGCCATTTCTTTACAACTACAATGAAGAAATCTTTGGATTCAGTCCGGCACCAAGTAGCAATTCCAAGCTGCAAAATCTGGGGTTAGAATTTCTCCCTAAAAGAATGTTGTCACAGTTAAGTAACTTCTTCTATTATTTGACAGCACCACCACTAATACAAGGTTGCCTTTGTGAACACAACCAGGTGGTGTCATTTTGTTTTTTTCATATTGTTGCTCTCTTTTCTTTAGGGTGGATTTTGACAAGGATTGTGAGGACCCAGAATATCGTCCACTTCACTTACAAAGGGATCAGGATGAGGAGGTATGCATTACTGAGATGTCTCCATGCAAGTTTACGTCCCTACTTATTTCACTCCTTGTCCGGATATTTTTGACGCAGGATCATTTTGCACACTTTGTCTAACATATGCTCTCACTTCCTTGATTATCAGAAGCAGGTGTTGAGAGAGATGGAAATGCTCTACAGCTTGGATGTGTGATGTGGGTTTCCAAACAAATTCACTTTATACTGCCCAGTTCATAGTTTATCACGTAAGAAATAATTGTGTGTAACAACCACTGTGGACACCAGGGCCTGTGCTCAGAGCTTCCTGCACCTGGCAAGTCTGTTCATTTTCACAGCTGGTTAATTTCACCAGTACTGGTCCAGGCCTGCTGCAAATGGCCAAAATTAAGACCACTGATGAAGGCATTAAAATCATTTGAGATAAATGTTATTGAAGGTATTGGAGTCTTTCTCCACCCTAATAATTCCCATGCCCTTTAACAGTGTGGTACTGAAATCAATAAAGAATACTTGTACCAGAAGGATTGATAAGGCTTGTTGCTGTGGCTTGTAAGTAGACTGTCCTGTTTTCAGTGGTTAATTTTATGTGGATTTCAACAGTGTTTTCCAAACATTAAGACATCAGTGCTTATCAGAGTTGATTCATCTGCCAAGCCTTCAAAATGGACAAAAATGGACTTTCCACTGTATACAAAATGTTTTTTCTTGCAGTGATTATTCTAAAGCACATATTTAAGTGAGAAGTGATGCAGAGTGCTTGTACTGTCGTTCCATTATGTGTGTCCAGTGGACTTATGTTAGACTGTTTTAAGCATATATGTCTGTGTATTGTACTATCACTCACACTGACATGTCATTACCTGCTAACAAGGACCCAGCACCTGTTCTTGCCCTAAAACTGTACCGTTGTTCAACAATTGGCACACAGCGAAGTCTCTTGTAAAAGGTATCTGTGGTACCAATGGCCCTGTGACGAGGGAGGGCCCCTAAGGGCTGCCACATATATTGTGCCACGCTAAGGGACCCCTCACCAAACACATGCACACTGCCAATGCAGCTTGTGTATGTTGGTAGGAAAAAAGATAGTTGACATGCCATCCTCCTCGGGGTGCAATGGCCACTAACCACTGCCTGTGGCATGGATAAGTCACCCCTCTAGCAGGCCTTACAGCCCTAAAGCAGGGTGCACTATACCACAGGTGGAGGCATAGCTGCATGAGCAATATGCCCCTACAGTGTATAAGTCCATGCTTAGACATTGTAAGTACAGTGTGGCAGTGGGGAGCCTCGGATCCTCTCTGCAGGTGTCGCTGTGGGGGTGCAGGATGGTCGACTCGGGGTGTCCACGTCGTTGGAGTCGCCTGGGAGTCCTCTCTGCAGTGTTGGTTGTCCTGGACTTGAGCCGGGAGCGTCAGGTGCAATGTGTGAAGACTCACGCTTCTGGCGGGAAGGGAGAGTCTCTTTAAAGTTGTTTCAAAGTTGCAAGTTTGTTGTTGTTTCTGAACAGTGCTGCTGTTCTCGTGAGGGTCTTGGTCCTTTGGGTGCAGGGCAGTCCTCTGAGTCCTTAGAGGTCGCTGGTCCCGCTGGATGCGTCGCTGTGCAGGTTCTTTGAGTCTGGAGACAAGCAGTTAGGGCTGGGGCTAAGTCAGTTGTCGTCTCTGCTGGGCTTTCATGTCAGCAGGCTTTCTTGTTGTAGGTTGCAGGAATCTGATTTCCTGGGTTCAGGGTTGCCCCTAAATACTGAATTTAGGGGTGTGTTTAGGTCTGTGGGGGGCAGTAGCTAATGGCTACTGTACTTTAGGGTGGGTACACCATCCTTGAACCTCCTCCCTGAGGGGAGGGGGCACATCCCTATTCCTATTGGGGGAATCCTCCAAAATTAAGATGGAGGATTTATAAAGGCAGGGGTCACCTCAGCTCAGGGCACCTTAGGGGCTGTCCTGACTTGTGGGTGACTCCTTGTTTTTCTCATTATCTCCCCTGAACTTGCTGCCAAAAGTGGGGGCTGTGTCCAGGGGCCGGGATCTCCACTAGCTGGAGTGCCCTGGGGCATTGTAACACGAAGCCTGAGCCTTTGAGGCTCACTGCTAGGTGTTACAGTTCCTGCAGGGGGGAGGTGTTAAGCACCTCTACCCAGTGCAGGCTTTGTTTCTGTCCTCAGAGAGCACACAGGCTCTCACCCCAGGGTATCAGAAACTCGTCTCTCAGCAGCAGGCTGGCACAGACCAGTCAGTCCTGCACTGAAAGATTGGGTAAAATACAGGGGGCATCTCTAAGATGCCCTCTGTGTGCATTTTTTAATAAATCCAACACTGACATCAGTGTGTGCTTATTATTCTGAGATTTGTTTATACCAAACTTCCAAGTATTCAGTGTAGCCATTATGGAGCTGTGGAGTTAGTGTATGACAAACTCCCAGACCATATACTCTTTATGGCTACCCTGTACTTACAATGTCTAAGGTTTGGCTTACACTGTAGGGGCATAGTGCAACTATGCCCTCACCTGTGGTATAGTGCACCCTGCCTTAGGGCTGTAAGGCCTGCTAGAGGGGTGACTTACCTATGCCACAGGCAGTGAGAGGTGGGCATGGAACTCTGAGGTGAGTGCCATGTCGACTTAGTCATTTTCTCCCCACCAGCACACACAAGCTGGCAAGCAGTGTGTCTGTGCTGAGTGAGGGGTCCCCAGGGTGGCATAAGACATGCTGCAGCCCTTAGAGACCTTCCCTGGCCACAGGGCCCTTGGTACCAGGGGTACCAGTTACAAGGGACTTATCTGTGTGCCAGGGCTGTGCCAATTGTGGGAACAAGGGTGCAGTTTAGGGAAAGAACACTGGTGCGGGGCCTGGTTAGCAGGGTCCCAGCACACTTTCAATCATAACTTGGCATCAGCAAAGGCAAACAGTCAGGGGGTAACCATGCCAAGGAGGCATTTCCTTACAGTCCCCAACTGCCCAAAGACCGAGTCCACTGTGGTCTCGCCCATTCTGGACCTTCCCAAAACACCTGCACCTCAGCAGGCAGACACCCTCTCCCACGGGCTTGTGGAGAGAGAAAATCTGTGCCAAAGATATCCCCCAGCTCCCAAGAGCTTGAGTCCACTCTGGGTCTAAACCTGTTGAAACACCCATCCCGCTGAGGACATCTGTAGCCACAACAACAGAACCACCCTGACTGCGAGCCTGTGACGCCCTAAGACACCTCAGCATCCGTCACCCCTGGGCACAGGAGAAGAGGATCAAAGATATACCTACATTCCAGAGAACCCCAAGACTACTACCTACCTGCTTGCTGTCCCCGACTGGCTGACCAAACTCCCATAGGAAACCATTAGGAACCCAACGCCTTACTGCACCTCTGCACCCGGCCACGCCAGTGCTGCCTGGTGTGAGCTGCTGGAGTGGGTCTGATCAGTGCCCAGTACGTATCTTAACTCCCCGTGATTGGCTTTCTAAGTCATTGTTAACCCTGTGATTGTTGAACCCTTTTTGCTACACAGGATAACATTGAGCACCACTTTGACCTCTGCACCTGACTGGCCCTGAGCTGTGGTAACTTTGGGGTTGCCCTGAACCCCCAACTGTGGGCTACCTTGGACCCAACTTTGAACCCTGTAGGTGGTCTACTTACCTGCAAAACTAACAAACACTTACCTCCCCCAGGAACTGTTGAAAATTGCACTAAGTGTCTAGTTTTAAAATAGCTTATTGCCATTTTTGTGAAAACTGTACATGCTATTTTGCCGATTCAAAGTTCCTAAGTTACCTAAGTGAAATACCTTTCATTTGAAGTATTACTTGTAAATCTTAAACCGGTGGTTCTTGAAATGAACTAAGAAAATATATTTTTCTATACAAAAACCTATTGTCCTGGAATTGTCTTTGAGTGTGTTTTCCTCATTTATTGCCTGTGTGTGTACAGCAAATGCTTAACACTACCCTCTGATAAGCCTACTGCTCGACCACACTACCACAAAATAGAGCATTAGAATTATCTCTTTTTGCCACTATCTTACCTCTAAGGGGAACCCTTGGACTCTGTGCATTCTATTTCTTACTTTGAAATAGTACATACAGAGCCAACTTCCTACAGGGACCCACGTTGGCACCGTTGGTTGACTTCACCTCGGGTGATGGACGTCTGGTGCAGTGGTCACTTCTGGTGTTTGGTTTCCGGAGTTCCAGCAGCTGCAAGTCTTTCCTTTTGGAGTTTCTTCTTGCAGGGCAAGTCCATTCTCCAAGGGAAACTTAAGTCTTTATTAAAAGCTGTATGAGTTGGCTTTTTGTGCAGGATCCTTCGAGGTTTGCAGGCCGGACGGGCTGGTTCCATGTCAGTTGATTCTTTTTCTCTTCTACAGGTGCAACTCTTCTTTGTCCAGGTCTTCTTAGGTTGTTGGAATCTGAGTTCTAGGGTTCAGGGGTGCCATGTAAATACTCATTTTAGGGGTGTTACAGGGGTTGCCAGATGGTAGCTAATAGGCTTACCACCTTGAGGGGCGACTACACCCTTCTTATGACCACTTGCACTGCCAAGTGGGCATAACCCTAAACCTAGTTGCCTAATTCTTTCCAGTCAAGATGGAGGGATTTGAAAAGTAGTGTCCACTTCAGCTCGTCCACCTTACGGATGGGATTTGCATGAATTGAGCACTCCTTCCAAGTAAACTACTTTTTCTCCCTGTGCTGCAGCCAAAAGTGGGGTCAGGACAGGGGGGGGTTAGTCATCTCCGCCATCTGGAGAGACCTGGGTCGCATTACAAAGGCACCCAGGCCTTTGAAGCGCCCCGTCCTGGAATGTTCAGCCTGCCTGTGGGAAGAGGTCACACCTCTGCTCAGAAAGGGCTTTTGTCTGACGCTTGAGCATGCTGCCTCTCTCCTTGGGGGGGGGGGGGGGGACAGACAGAAATGCGTCTGTGGTGGCTGAATTGGGCAGGACCAGTCAGTCAGCACATTAGTAGCTGGTAGGTTTTCAGGGAGCACCTCTAAGGTGCCCTCTGGGTGCATTTTATTTTTAATAAGTCCCTCACTAGGGTCAGTGAGGGTTTATTATTCTGAGAAGTTTGATACCACACATCCCAGGATTAGAAAAAGACCTCATGTAGCTGGGGAACTGGTAATGATCAGTGTCCAGCACATGCATTTAAAATGGCTTGCCTGTGCACTTACTATGTCTCAGAATTGACAGACATAGCAGGGGTGTATCTGCACATGCATTTATGCCCTAGCATGTGTCTGGATGCACCCTACCTTAGGGGTGACTTGCACATGCAGTGATCGGGGACTTGGCACACAGGGGTGTGTGACAGGTCGTGATTTCAATTTAGCCTGTATCAACACACGCAGTCTGGAATGGCAGCACTGTGTGGGTTTGGTGAGGGGTCCCTGAGGGTGGCACAAATGGTGCTGCAGCCCTCTGAGACCTTCCTTAGTACCCTAGGTACCGAGAGTACCATTTACTAGGGACCTAAAGTGGTAAGCAAAGAGTTTGCCAATTGTACCAATAAACCGTGCAGTTTTGGGGCAAGAGACCTGGCACTGGGGACGTAGTTAGGAGTAACACAGTCAAAGCCACATCCGAAACCAGGCACAAATTGAGAGCTAACCATGTCACAAAGGGTGTTTTCCTCCAGTACCTGATCCCACCAAAGTGCAATCTTTGTCAACTACAAGTCCTCCACAAAATGTTTGTATGTTCATTCCTTTTCTTGGCCAGTTACTGTTCCAGATATATATGAGGCTTTGCCACTGTGATTGCTCCATTGAGAGATTTGATGAAAAATGTTTAATTTCATTGATCTTGTGAATGTGAGCAAAGGTTTGAGAGAACCAATAAAGTTGTTGAACGCTGCGGAGATGGCATATTTTGATCCAGAGCTGAAGTTGTTGTTGATGCTAGTGTAGCAGAGCAGACACCCAAATGCTTGAAGACATCTTGTGACATATGCAAGCAAAGGTTTGTCCCAAACTGAACGTGCTAATTTGCAAGCCTGAAAAAGAAAGTTTAGCAGTGATTTGGGTTTGTGAACATTTCCATGTGTTATATGGAAAATGTTTTACGCCTGTGACAGATCATCAAGCGTTGCTGAACATCTTTGGAATTCCAAAACCCAAAATGCCTCCTCACATTAAATGTTGAGGTCTACGATTATAAGAGTACAACTTCACAATTGTACATTGTCCAGGGAAAGATAAAAGCCCTGCTAACAGCTGAAGCCTCCATGAACTTCATTGTGAAATCAAACACACCAGCTACTGTTTAGTTGGAGCAGATTATCACTGCCATGAGTCAAGATAGTGACATGTCAAAACTGAAAGACATTATTACACATCAGTCTTGGAACTAACACACTCAACCTCTTTCCAATGACAGCGAATACCAGGAGTTCAAGAATGTCAAAGATGAACTGTCCGTGACTCACGAAGGCATTATCCTGAGAGGTTTGAGAACTGTTATTTCTGAGAGTTTGCCACAACATATAAATTAAATGGCCCATGAAAGAGATTGTGAATTTTTTGCTACCACGCAAGCTCTCTGAGACAGAGTTTGGTTGCCTCATCTCGATAAAAAAACTTGAAAGAGTTGTAGGCCTGTCATCTATGCAACAGCCTGTCATTGAAAACTACTCAACACCCCTTACGAATGGCAGACTTGCTGAAGCATGCATGGGAAAGAATTGCTGTTGACTTTTTCAGTTCTTTTGACAGTGGACATCACCTGATGGTGATTGTTGATGAAAACTCCTGTTTTCCATTAGATCTCATGTGTCACTGAAAAGAGTAATCAAACCGATTAGACTGCATCTTTGCAACATGGGGTATTCCTGCGATCTTAAAATCTGACAATGGCCCACCTTTCAACAGTCGAGAAATCAAAGACTGAGTCATCTTAATGTGAATCATTAGAAAATCACATCTCTTTGGCTACAGGTTAATGGCCTTGTCGAACGTTTCATGAGTATGTTAAATTGAGCTGTTAACTGTGGCGTATTGAAAAAGCTTGACTTTAAAACTGTCTTGAATTCTATTCTACGAGCTTTCCGTTCGACTGCTCACCTGACAACAGGTGGAAGCCTTTCAACTTAGATGTTCGGGAGGGCAGGTTCCCACAGTAGACCAACACAAGATCAAGTACTGAGGAAGAAGCCAATTCCAAAGACATTGACTGTAAAAAAAAAAAAAAAAATGAAGGCCTATGCAGACAATAAACGACATGCAAAAGACGTTTTCACGAGAGTAGATAGTGTTTGTCAGCCACAAAAACGTAAGTCTGATGCTCCATTTGATGCGGAGCCGTTCCATGTTGTAACTAGCAAAGGACACTGCCTAACGTCAAGGGAAATCCATTACGCAAGATACCGCGAATTTCAGACCTGTGGATCATCAATGTACCAATGTAGAGACTGGTTCAAAAAGGACAGTTGAAAAACCCCATGCTGTTGTCGCTCCTGCATCGCAGATAATGGACACTCATACTGATGGTGGCCAGTTTCCAAAGTCAAAATCAGGACAAGTAATCGGAGCACCACGAAGGCTAATCGAACCATATGATTGTGTATAAATGTGTAAAGAATTGTCATTTTTTATTTTTACAGTGGGGAGACTCTTTAAGGACTCAGTAGAACTGTGACCTAAGTGTTAAAACGTGTTCAAATGAATGCAGGTTTCTAATGTTGAGATCACAGTTGCATGCAGAGGTATAAAGAAATGTAGTACCACAGCTATGTGTGTGGCGTAGTTATTGGTGGCTACCCCAGCTGAGGAAAACACTACACATTTGCCAACATTCTTATGAGCCTGTTACTTCACCAGTAAGTGAAAGAATTAAACACTGCCTAAAGATCAAGAACGATATTCCCAGATTCTTTACAGTTTATAAAACAATTAGTTCAGACTTAAAACATGCTTTTAATCCCTCCGCATTTAATCAAAACACACAAAACTGGAGGAACCAAAAGGAAGAAGGAACAATGTTTTATTGATATCCCTAAACAACATAACTGAAGCAAATAATTTTAGACCAGGCTTTCTTGCTGCTACCATGTGTAACAAAATTATATTCTGTTATCCCCTTCAGGAAGAAATAAAAATTAATCTCACTTTCCTTTCTTTGAATGAATTTTTAGTTTGTGGTTGTGTAGGTGCTCATTGTTGATTTGTTCACATTGATGAGGGTTATTCCCCTTTCGGCTGTGTTTTTCATTAATTTTAGGTTTCAACCTAAAACAGTATAGCCTACATATAAAGTAGTAATCTTGACTTGCATCCACAGTGCAGAAAAAGCCTCTGTCTGAAAGATTAGTTGCACGTTCTTTGAGGGGCATAGTGGCACTGCTGCTTTCTTACCAGGATATTTCTTTGTACTTGGACTCTTCTTCATAGTTCAACAAAACATTTTTACTTTATTTTAATTGATTTAGATATCAGGACTGTAGCCTTGTTTTATATAATTCATTTTTGGAATGCATAGCCTCTACAGCAGTGGGTTGAGTACAGGTGTAAAGGCACATGGAGAATTGTATTCAGTAGACAAAATGTTAAATAATTTTCGTAACATTGGATCTAATGGATACTGTGTTCCATCTGCTTAGTCTTATTAAAGGCAGCCACAGCATGGACATGCAGAAGAAGTGTGCCAAAGGCAAGCATGTCCGTGTCCAGCACCAGGATTCCTGGCCATGAGACCCTCATAAGCCCTACCCTAAACATCACGACCCCTGCAGCTCCCAAGGACTCTCCTGGAAACTTTTCTATTGCTGATACCGGACGAGCACCAAAGGTGTGTTTTCATAATGACATGTAACACTTTCCCCTCTGCCCCTCCAAATGCTCACATATCTGTGCCTCGCAACCCTGTAACGAACAAAACCTAACCCCCTCTGATCTCCCCCTCCTAAATACACTCTCTAATCGAAACATTGCATCAAAATTTGACACCTCCTGCATGACCTCTGCCTGGGCCTACTCTTTCTCACGGAGACTGGTGTCAGATCTACTCAACCCCTGACATTGACCGCCACCCCACCAGGCTACAAGAGCACACAGCAGCACAGAACTAACGAATGCTGAAAAGGAACCACACTTATGTACAAGGAATACATCTGATGCTCCTTCGGCCAGCTTCTGTGGCCAAATGGAATCCCTTGCATTCCAACACAGCATCTTGGCAATGCCACCCTGGGAGGAGCCCTGATCTATCGACCACCCGGGTGAAGAGCCAACTTTGGAAACACTTTAGCAGACAACATCACCCCACCCGTTCATAGTCACACTGACATCAGGCAGAAAATAGGGGTAACCATGCCAAGACAGAGGGCACTTTACTGCATTTGGGAACTAAGACCACTGGGCCAGCCCAGGGACTGTCAGAGGGCTCAAGCCCTTAATCGAGCATCTTGTAGTCTTCCACTTTGATGCTCTCTTTGACTTTGTCAGACTGTCTATATAGTTATGTTCTGACAGGTAAACTGTCTGCTGTGTCCACATCATGGGTACACATGTGGATCTGTCCAGGGATCAAATAGAAGAGCCCAGCAAACTACTATAGGACTTGCCTGCAGTCAGCTTGCTGTTGGGCAGTGAGGGTGTCTGAGTGGACAACTCCATCAACTGACCCATCTTTAGTGACATTTGAGAGGAGTCAGTAGAGCACAACTCTCAGGCCCCAGGCTCTCAGTATGAGAGTCTCACCTTCCAAGAGCTTAGGGAGATGTGTGCCAGCAGAAAACTGAAGACAGGGAACAATCTCAATAAAAGTCTGCTTATTGGCTTTCTCTTCCAGGCTGACCAGGACAATGCTGGCAGCCAGGAGGAGGAAGAGGTAGAAGCTGACCCTCAAGTCCTAGACAGGGTAGACTTAGGCTACACTAGGGAGGGTCAGGAGGAACCTGGGGAACACCACAGCCCTGTGAGGAGCAATGCTGGTGGGGGGGGGGGAGGGGGGGGGAGATGGAGAGTGTCATTCCAATAGGCCCGCCTTTACTCCTAGAGATTTGGTACAGAGGGTTCCCAGGAGGAGGGATAGATCTTCCTCGGTCCATTCCCATGTGCCTCAGTACCTGAGGGGACCCACTGCTGCACCTCAGGGGAAGATTCCTTAGACAAGGAGCTTAGGAAACGACGGTTGGAGGAGGCTCAGCTGAGGCTGCAGCAGCTGGCCCTAGATAGGGAGGTCTTGGCAGCGGAGAGGGAAAGACCGGTGTAGGAAGTTGGCTCTGTATGTGCTATTTCAAAGTAAGGAATAGCATGCACAGAGTCCAAGGGTTCCCCTTAGAGGTAAAATAGTGGTAAAAAGAGATAATACTAATGCTCTATTTTGTGGTAGTGTGGTCGAGCAGTAGGCTTATCCAAGGAGTAGTGTTAAGCATTTGTTGTACATACACATAGACAATAAATGAGGTACACACACTCAGAGACAAATCCAGCCAATAGGTTTTGTATAGAAAAAATATATGTTCGATGGCATCTGTCGCTGTAGATACGCATGTTCTGCAATAGCTCGCCATCTGGTGTTGGGCCGGAGTGTTACAAGTTGTTTTTCTTCGAAGAAGTCTTTCGAGTCACGGGACCGAGTGACTCCTCCTTTTGTCTCCATTGCGCATGGGCGTCGACTCCATCTTCGATTGTTTTTTTTCCGCCATCGGGTTCGGACGTGTTCCTGTCGCTCCGAGTTTCGGAACGGAAAAAATAGTTAATTTCGGAAGATTTTCGTCGGTATTGTTGCGTTCGGGATCGGCGTACTTAGATTCCACACCGCATCGAAGATCGAAGAGCTCCGGTGCCCTTCGGGGTAGTTTTTCGATCCTCCGTCGGGGCCTGGTCGGCCCGACCGCGTGCTGAAGAACGCCGATGGAACGGACCCCGTTCCGTTTCTGCCCCAAATGCCACAATAAATACCCCTACACAGACCAACACTTGGTCTGCAACCTGTGCCTGTCACCTGAGCACAGCGAAGACACCTGCGAGGCCTGTCGTGCGTTCCGGTCCCGAAAAACACTCCGAGACCGTCGAGCCAGAAGACTTCAAATGGCGTCCGCACCGACAGCCCAACGGGAGTTCGAGGAACAAGAAGAGGAAGGTACCTTCTCGATCCAAGACTCAGACTCCGAAGGATTCGACGATACACAAACCGTGAGTAAGACGTCGAAAACCACACAAAGAAACATTTACAAGGCCCAGGGGACGCCACTGCCACCAGGCCATGGCTCGACCCATAAATTCGGTGACCGACCGTCGGCACCGAAAAAGGCCCAAACAGTGCCGAGATCGTCCGACTCCGGTCGAGACACCGGCACGCAGCCTTCTCGGGACCGAGAAAGTGCTGGAGACAAGCCTCGACACCGAGATGCCGGTGTGGACACGGCTCGACGCCGAGACAGCGGCACCGAAACAGATCGACGCCGAGAGGTTTCGGCCCCGAAAAGGAAAAAAGTCACCTCGGAGCCGAAAAAACACGGAGACAAAGTTTCGATGCCGAAACAAACTGCAAGCGACCCAGCTTCAGGCTCTTATACAGAAGAGCACTCGCTAACCTCCCAAATGCAAAAGCATAGGTTTGAGGAAGAGCTACAAGCACCTGATGTGGACCATACGCAAAAGCGTATCTTCATTCAGCAGGGGACAGGAAAAATAAGCACCCTTCCCCCCATTAGGAGAAAGAGAAGGTTGGAGTTCCAGACGGAACAAGCACCACAACCAAAAGTGGTGAAAAGAGTTACACCACCACCCTCTCCTCCGCCCGTGATTAACGTTTCACCAGCACAAACGCCATCACACTCCCCAGCTCACACCACCATGAGCCAGGGTGACCAAGATCAGGACGCATGGGACCTATACGACGCCCCAGTGTCAGATAACAGCCCGGAGGCATACCCTACAAAACCATCTCCACCAGAAGACAGCACCGCGTACTCTCAGGTGGTGGCTAGAGCAGCACAATTTCACAACGTAAGCCTCCACTCAGAACAGGTCGAGGATGATTTCTTGTTCAACACACTCTCCTCCACCCACAGCTCCTACCAAAGCCTGCCTATGCTCCCTGGTATGCTCCGGCACGCAAAAGACATATTTAAGGACCCGGTCAAAAGTAGGGCAATCACACCAAGGGTGGAAAAAAAGTATAAGCCGCCTCCTACGGACCCGGTTTTCATCACAACACAGCTGCCACCAGACTCTGTTGTTGTAGAGCAGCTAGGAAAAGGGCCAACTCTCACACATCTGGAGATGCACCACCCCCAGATAAAGAAAGCCGCAAGTTCGATGCAGCTGGTAAGAGAGTCGCAGCACAAGCTGCAAACCAGTGGCGCATCGCGAACTCCCAGGCACTACTTGCGCGCTATGACAGAGCCCACTGGGACGAGATGCAACATCTCATTGAACATCTGCCCAAAGACTTCCAAAATAGGGCAAAACAAGTGGTTGAGGAGGGACAGACCATCTCCAACAACCAGATACGTTCCTCCATGGACGCTGCAGATACAGCTGCACGGACAATTAATACATCTGTAACTATCAGAAGGCATGCATGGCTCCGAACGTCTGGATTTAAACCAGAGATTCAACAAGCAGTTCTCAATATGCCTTTTAATGAAAAAGAACTGTTCGGTCCAGAAGTGGACACAGCGATTGAGAAACTCAAAAAAGATAGGGACACTGCCAAAGCCATGGGCGCACTCTACTCCCCGCAGAGCAGAGGGAATTACAGCACATTCCGTAAAACGCCCTTTCGAGGGGGGTTTCCGGGTCAAAGCACACAAGCCAGCACCTCACAAGCAACACCGTCCACTTACCAGGGACAGTATAGAGGAGGTTTTCGGGGACAATATAGAGGAGGGCAATTCCCTAGAAATAGAGGGAGATTTCAAAGCCCCAAAACCCCTACTACTAAACAATGACTCACATGTCACTCACCCCCTCCACACAACACCAGTGGGGGGAAGAATAGGTCATTATTACAAAGCATGGGAGGAAATCACTACAGACACTTGGGTTCTAGCAATTATCCAACATGGTTATTGCATAGAATTTCTACAATTCCCTCCAAACATACCACCAAAAGCACAAAATTTAACAACACACCATTCCAATCTCCTGGAGATAGAAGTGCAGGCACTATTGCAAAAGAATGCAATCGAATTAGTGCCAAACACACAAATAAACACAGGAGTTTACTCACTGTACTTTCTGATACCAAAGAAGGACAAAACGCTGAGACCAATCCTAGACCTCAGAGTAGTGAACACTTTCATCAAATCAGACCACTTCCACATGGTCACACTACAAGAAGTATTGCCATTGCTAAAACTGCACGACTACATGGCAACTTTAGACCTCAAGGATGCTTATTTCCATATACCAATACACCCATCGCACAGGAAATACCTAAGGTTTGTATTCAAAGGAATACATTACCAATTCAAGGTACTGCCTTTCGGATTAACAACCGCACCAAGAGTCTTTACCAAATGTCTAGCAGTAGTCGCAGCACACATAAGAAGGCAGCAAATACATGTGTTCCCATATCTAGACGACTGGCTAATCAAGGCCCATTCGTTAATAGAGTGCTCAAATCACACAAATCATATCATACAAACCCTCTTCAAACTAGGGTTCACCGTCAATTTCACAAAATCCAAAATTCTGCCACGCAAGGTACAACAATACCTGGGAGCCATAATAGACACATCAAAAGGAGTAGCCACTCCAAGTCCACAAAGAATTCAAAATTTCAACACCATCATACAACGCATGTATCCAACACAAAAGATACAGGCAAAGATGGTATTACAACTCCTAGGCATGATGTCATCATGCATAGCCATTGTCCCAAACGCAAGACTGCACATGAGGCCCTTACAACAATGCCTAGCATCACAGTGGTCTCAAGCACAGGGTCACCTTCTAGATCTGGTGTTAATAGACCGCCAAACTTACCTCTCGCTTCTGTGGTGGAACAACATAAATTTAAACAAGGGGCGGCCTTTCCAAGACCCAGTGCCACAATACGTAATAACAACAGATGCTTCCATGACAGGGTGGGTAGCACACCTCAATCAACACAGCATACAAGGACAATGGAACGTACATCAAACAAAACTGCATATCAATCACCTAGAACTTCTAGCAGTTTTTCAAGCACTAAAAGCTTTCCAACCAATAATAGTTCACAAATACATTCTTGTCAAAACAGACAACATGACAACAATGTATTATCTAAACAAGCAGGGAGGGACGCACTCCACGCAGTTAAGCCTGCTAGCACAAAAAATTTGGCATTGGGCAACTCGCAACCAAATTCGCCTAATTGCACAGTTTATACCAGGGATACAAAATCAACTCGCAGACAATCTCTCTCGAGATCACCAACAGGTCCACGAATGGGAAATTCACCCCCAAATACTGAACACTTATTTCAAACTCTGGGGAACACCTCAAATAGACTTGTTTGCGACAAAGGAGAACGCAAAATGCCAAAACTTCGCATCCAGATACCCACACAAACAATCCCAAGGCAATGCCCTATGGATGAACTGGTCAGGGATATTTGCTTACGCTTTTCCTCCTCTCCCTCTCCTTCCTTACCTGGTAAACAAACTCAGTCAAAGCAAACTCAAACTCATATTGATAGCACCAACTTGGGCAAGGCAACCCTGGTACACAACGCTGCTAGACCTATCAGTGGTACCCTGCATCAAATTGCCCAACAGGCCAGATCTGTTGACACAGCACAACCAAAAGATCAGACACCCAGATCCAGCATCGCTGAATCTAGCAATCTGGCTCCTGAAATCCTAGAATTCGGGCACTTACAACTTACCCAAGAATGTATGGAAGTCATAAAACAAGCAAGAAGGCCATCCACCAGGCACTGCTATGCAAGTAAATGGAAGAGGTTTGTTTGCTACTGCCATATTAATCAAATACAACCATTACACACAACTCCAGAACATGTAGTGGGTTACTTGCTTCACTTACAAAAATCTAACCTAGCTTTCTCTTCCATTAAGATTCACCTTGCAGCAATATCTGCATACCTGCAGACTACCTATTCAACTTCCCTATATAAAATACCAGTCATTAAAGCATTCATGGAGGGCCTTAGGAGAATTATACCACCAAGAACACTACCTGTTCCTTCATGGAACCTAAATGTTGTCCTAACTAGACTTATGGGTCCACCTTTTGAACCCATGCACTCCTGCGACATACAGTTCCTAACCTGGAAGGTGGCATTTCTCATCGCCATTACTTCCCTGAGAAGAGTAAGCGAGATTCAGGCGTTTACTATACAGGAACCTTTTATACAACTACACAAAAATAAAGTCGTCCTAAGGACCAATCCTAAATTTTTGCCAAAGGTTATTTCACCGTTCCATCTAAATCAAACAGTGGAACTTCCAGTGTTCTTTCCACAGCCAGATACCGTAGCTGAAAGGGCACTACATACATTAGATGTCAAAAGAGCATTAATGTATTACATTGACAGAACAAAGAACATCAGAAAGACTAAACAACTCTTTATTGCATTTCAAAAACCTCATGCAGGAAACCCAATTTCAAAACAAGGTATAGCCAGATGGATAGTTAAATGCATCCAAATCTGCTACCTTAAAGCTAAACGACAGCTGCCCATTACACCAAGGGCACACTCAACCAGAAAGAAAGGTGCTACCATGGCCTTTCTAGGAAACATCCCAATGCAAGAAATATGTAAGGCAGCCACATGGTCTACACCTCACACATTCACCAAGCACTACTGTGTAGACGTGTTATCCGCACAACAAGCCACAGTAGGTCAAGCTGTATTAAGGACATTATTTCAGACTACTTCCACTCCTACAGGCTGATCCACCGCTTTTGGGGAAATAACTGCTTACTAGTCTATGCAGAACATGCGTATCTACAGCGACAGATGCCATCGAACTGAAAATGTCACTTACCCAGTGTACATCTGTTCGTGGCATCAGTCGCAGTAGATTCGCATGTGCCCACCCGCCTCCCCGGGAGCCTGTAGCAGTTTGGAAGTTACCTTCAATTATTTATATATGTATCATCTCAACCTTAAATAGGTGCATACTTAGTCACTCCATTGCATGGGCACTATTACTACAATTCAACTCCTACCTCACCCTCTGCGGGGAAAAACAATCGAAGATGGAGTCGACGCCCATGCGCAATGGAGACAAAAGGAGGAGTCACTCGGTCCCGTGACTCGAAAGACTTCTTCGAAGAAAAACAACTTGTAACACTCCGGCCCAACACCAGATGGCGAGCTATTGCAGAACATGCGAATCTACTGCGACTGATGCCACGAACAGATGTACACTGGGTAAGTGACATTTTCATTTCTTAGTTTATTTTAAGAACCACAGGTTTAAATTTAACATGTAATATCTTGTTTGAAAGGTATTGCAGGTAAGTACATTAGGAACTTTGAATCATTTCAATTGCATGTATACTTTTCAAGTTATTCACAAATAGCTATTTTAAAAGTGGACACTTAGTGCAATTTTCACAGTTCCTGGGGGAGGTAAGTTGTTGTTAGTTTTACCAGGTAAGTAAGACACTTACAGGGTTCAGTTCTTGGTCCAAGGTAGCCCACCGTTGGGGGTTCAGAGCAACCCCAAAGTTACCACACCAGCAGCTCAGGGCCGGTCAGGTGCAGAGTTCAAAGGGGTGCCCAAAACGCATAGGCTTCAATGGAGAGAAGGGGGTGCCCCGGTTCCAGTCTGCCAGCAGGTAAGTACCCGCGTCTTCGGAGGGCAGACCAGGGGGGTTTTGTAGGGCACCGGGGGGGACACAAGCCCACACAGAAATTTCACCCTCAGCGGCGCGGGGGCGGCCGGGTGCAGTGTTAGAACAAGCGTTGGGTTCGCAATGGAAGTCAATGAGAGATCAAGGGATCTCTTCAGCGCTGCAGGCAGGCAAGGGGGGGCTTCCTCGGGGAAACCTCCACTTGGGCAAGGGAGAGGGACTCCTGGGGGTCACTTCTCCAGTGAAAGTCCGGTCCTTCAGGTCCTGGGGGCTGCGGGTGCAGGGTCTTTTCCAGGCGTCGGGACTTAGGTTTCAGAGAGTCGCGGTCAGGGGAAGCCTCGGGATTCCCTCTGCAGGCGGCGCTGTGGGGGCTCAGGGGGGACAGGTTTTGGTACTCACAGTCGTAGAGTAGTCCGGGGGTCCTCCCTGAGGTGTTGGTTCTCCACCAGCCGAGTCGGGGTCGCCGGGTGCAGTGTTGCAAGTCTCACGCTTCTTGCGGGGAGATTGCAGGGTTCTTTAAAGCTGCTCCTTTGGATAAAGTTGCAGTCTTTTTGGAGCAGGTCCGCTGTCCTCGGGAGTTTCTTGTCGTCGTCGAAGCAGGGCAGTCCTCAGAGGATTCAGAGGTCGCTGGTCCCTTTGGAAGGCGTCGCTGGAGCAGAGTTCTTTGGAAGGCAGGAGACAGGCCGGTGAGTTTCTGGTCTTCCTCTGCAGGGGTTTTCAGCTGGGCAGTCCTTCTTCTTGTTGTTGCAGGAATCTAAATTCTTAGGTTCAGGGGAGCCCTTAAATACTAAATTTAAGGGCGTGTTTAGGTCTGGGGGTTAGTAGCCAATGGCTACTAGCCCTGAGGGTGGGTACACCCTCTTTGTGCCTCCTCCCAAGGGGAGGGGGTCACATTCCTATCCCTATTGGGGGAATCCTCCTTCTACAAGATGGAGGATTTCTAAAAGTCAGAGTCACCTCAGCTCAGGACACCTTAGGGGCTGTCCTGACTGGCCAGTGACTCCTCCTTGTTTTTCTCATTATCTCTCCTGGACTTGCCGCCAAAAGTGGGGGCTGGGTCCAGGAGGCGGGCATCTCCACTAGCTGGAGTGCCCTGGGGCATTGTAACACGAAGCTTGAGCCTTTGAAGCTCACTGCTAGGTGTTACAGTTCCTGCAGGGGGGAGGTGTGAAGCACCTCCACCCAGAGCAGGCTTTGTTTCTGTCCTCAGAGAGCACAAAGGCTCTCACCGCATGAGGTCAGTCACTCGTCTCTCAGCAGCAGGCTGGCACAGACCAGTCAGTCCTGCACTGAACAATTGGGTAAAATACAGGGGGTATCTCTAAGATGCCCTCTGTGTGCATTTTTTAATAAATCCAACACTGGCATCAGTGTGGGTTTATTATTCTGAGAAGTTTGATACTAAACTTCCCAGTATTCAGTGTAGCCATTATGGAGCTGTGGAGTTCGTTTTTGACAAACTCACAGCCCATATACTCTTATGGCTACCCTGCACTTACAATGTCTAAGGTTTTGCTTAGACACTGTAGGGGCATAGTGCTCATGCACATATGCCCTCACCTGTGGTATAGTGCACCCTGCCTTAGGGCTGTAAGGCCTACTAGAGGGGTGACTTACCTATGCCACAGGCAGTGGGAGGTTGGCATGGCACCCTGAGGGGAGTGCCATGTCGACTTAGTCATTTTCTCCCCATCAGCACACACAAGCTGGCAAGCAGTGTGTCTGTGCTGAGTGAGGGGTCCCTAGGGTGGCATAAGACATGCTGCAGCCCTTAGAGACCTTCCCTGGCATCAGGGCCCTTGGTACCAGGGGTACCAGTTACAAGGGACTTACCTAGGTGCCAGGGTTGTGCCAATTGTGGAAACAATGGTACATTTTAGGTGAAAGAACACTGGTGCTGGGGCCTGGTTAGCAGGGTCCCAGCACACTTCTCAGTCAAGTCAGCATCAGTATCAGGCAAAAAGTGGGGGGGTAACTGCAACAGGGAGCCATTTATTTACATTTGGTATCAAACTTCTCAGCACAATAAATGCACACGGATGCCAGTGTACATTTTATTGTAACATACACCCCAGAGGGCACCTTAGAGGTGCCCCCTGAAACATTCACCAACTACCTGTGTAGGCTGACTGGTTTTAGCAGCCTGCCACACTCGAGACATGTTGCTGGCCACATGGGGAAGAGTGCCTTTGTCACTCTGTGGCTAGTAACAAAGCCTGCACTGGGTGGAGATGCTTATCACCTCCCCCTTGCAGGAGCTGTAACACCTGGTGGTGAGCCTCAAAGGCTCACCCCCTTTGTTACAGCACCACAGGGCATTCCAGCTAGTGGAGTTGCCCGCCCCTCCAGCCACTGCCCCACTTTTGGCGGCAAGGCTGGAGGAGATAATGAGAAAAACAATGAGGAGTCACTGACCAGTCAGGACAGCCCCTAAGGCAACCTGAGCTGAAGTGACTCTGACTTTTAGGAATCCTCCATCTTGCAGATGGAGGATTCCCCCAATAGGGATAGGAATGTGACCCCCTCCCCTTGGGAGGAGGCACAAAGAGGGTGTAGCCACCCTCTGGGCTAGTAGCCATTGGCTACTGCCCTCCCTGACCTAAACACACCCTAAATTCTGTATTTAGGGGCTCCCCTGAACCTAGGAACTCAGATTCCTGCAACCTAAGAAGAGGACTGCTGAGCTGAAAAACCCTGCAGAGAAGACTGAGACACCAACTGCTTTGGCCCCAGCTCTACCGGCCTGTCTCCCCACTTCTAAAGACACTGCTCCAGCGACGCTTTCCCCACGACCAGCGACCTCTGAATCCTCAGAGGACTGCCCTGCTCTAGAAGGACCAAGAAACTCCTGAGGACAGCGGCCCTGTTCACCCAAGACTGCAACTTTGTTTTAAAGGAGCAACTTTAAAACAACTGCGTTTCCCGCCGGAAGCATGAGACTTGCTTCTCTGCACCCGACGCCCCCGGCTCGACTTGTGGAGAAACAACACTTCAGGGAGGACTCCCCGGCGACTGCGAGACCGTGAGTAGCCAGAGTTGTCCCCCCTGAGCCCCCACAGCAATGCCTGCAGAGGGAATCCCGAGGCTCCCCCTGACCGCGACTGCCTGACTCCCAGATCCCGACGCCTGGTAAAGACTCTGCACCCCCAGCCCCCAGGACCTGAAAGATTGGAACTCCAGTGCAGGAGTGACCCCCAGGAGGCCCTCTCCCTTGCCCAGGTGGTGGCTACCCCGAGGAGCCCCCTCGCCCCCCCTTGCCTGCCTGCATCGCTGAAGGGACCCCTTGGTCTCCCATTGATTTCAATTACAAACCCGATGCGTGTTTGCACACTGCACCCGGCCGCCCCGTGCTGCTGAGGGTGTACTTTCAGTGCTGACTTGTGCCCCCCCCCTCCGTCCCCCCCGGTGCCCTACAAAACCCCCCTGGTCTGCCCTCCGAAGACGCGGGTACTTACCTGCTGGCAGACTTGAACCGGGGCACCCCCTTCTCCATTGAAGCCTATGCGTTTTGGCCACCACTTTGCTCTCTGCACCTGACCGACCCTGAGCTGCTGGTGTGGTAACTTTGGGGTTGCTCTGAACCCCCAACAGTGGGCTACTTTGGACCCAAACTTGAACCCCGTAGGTGGTTTACTTAGCTGCAAGAACTAACAAACTCTTACTCCCCCTAGGAACTGTGAAAATTGCACTGTCTAGTTTTAAAATAGCTATATGTGATTTATTTGAAAAGTATATATGCTATTGTGATTATTCAAAGTTCCTAAAGTACTTACCTGCAGTAGCTCGATCGCTAATGAGCCATTTCGGTTTGTATTGATTGGACTAAGGAGTACAGCATGGATGACAAACATTTTATGGGGGGTCTCTCTTAGTAAGGCATGTTAAAGAGCCTCTGCTCACCCTTAGTGGCATTATTGACATGATAAAAACAACACTAAGACCAATATTGTTGTTAGTTCCTTCTGCCTTAACACTGCTGAATTCACAAAAATTGAAAATCCATTTTGGCACCTATTGTCATAATTGGGGTGCCCTGTGGAGAAACCTCTGATCACAATGAAGCAAAATAAAGCCTGAAAGATTAATTCATAGGAGCACATTTGTATCCAAAAACCAGCAACACTACTCTTGATGTGGAACCACGCACTAAGTGAAGGACTCATAATTGTTTTTTAAGGCATCATTTGTTCATGTAATCCTCTGGGGGGAAACCTATCCCGCACATACACAATCTGATTTGAACTAGAGTTGCAACATAACTCAACTTGAACACTCAGAAGATCACTAAAATTGGACAGTCCTGGATGAGGTTAATTAAAGTCCAAGAGATGGCAATATGGAAAAAGCCTTACTAGATAGGGAAGTAACTTTTTTATTGAAGCTCAGAACTACACCCGTTGATTTAAATTAAACATCCAAATTACTCAACATACGTTCAAGGAAACAACCTTGAACCACCCCCCCACCTCTGTTTTCCCAGGTGTACCTAAGTCTGAATCCTCATGACCCCTCAGTCTGGCTGCATTTTGAAACCCAGGTGCCGGAATGAATCTGTAAAGACATTGACAGATGAAAAAGGCAACACCACCACATTCTTTTAGGCACTGCCTCTTTTTGTATTGTCAACCCCAGGTTTTTTTTTGTTTTTTTTTTTTAATTTATTTGTTTTACTTCTGCTGGTTTTTCGAATCAGTGCACTGAGGCCTGCTAACCAGACCTCAGTGCCAGTGTCTTGACCCTAAAGTGTACGTTGAATTGGAAAAACCCAATTGGAGATGGCTAGCTTACCTGTAAGTCTCTTAAAAATGGCCCCTAGGTACCCAGGGCATGTAAGTTAGCCACCTTGTTATCTTTAAAACTCCTGTGCCTTCCCATGCACGCATGGAGCCTGCTCCACGATACAACTTTCTGCCCTCCTGTAGAGATGTGCTAACAACTCTCAAGAAGGAGGGATTGCAGCCCAGGAAGGTATCACCTCCCTCTTGGAGGAAGCCACTTGGGTGTGAGCCCCAAAAGGAAAGCTCCAAAGGTAAACCCCCCTTTGAAGGCCAGATATGTTGCACCGGGGGAAGGACTGCCTGTAGGAAGTTGGCTCTGTATTTGTTATTTCAAAGTAAGGAATAGCATGCACAGAGTCCAAGGGTTCCCCTTAGAGGTAAGATAGTGGCAAAAAGAGATAATACTAATGCTCTATTTTGTGGTAGTGTGGTCGAGCAGTAGGCTTATCAAAGGAGTAGTGTTAAGCATTTGTTGTACATACACACAGGCAGTAAATGAGGAACACACACTCAGAGACAATTCCAAGCCAATAGGTTTTTGTATAGAAAAATATCTTTTCTTAGTTTATTTTAAGAACCACAGGTTCAAATTCTACATGTAAAATCTCATTTGAAAGGTATTGCAGGTAAGTACTTTAGGAACTTTGAATAATCACAAAAGCATATATACTTTTTACATAAAACACACATAGCTATTTTAAAAGTGGACACAGTGCAATTTTCACAGTTCCTGGGGGAGGTAAAGTAATGTTAGTTCTTGCAGGTAAGTAAACCACCTACAGGGTTCAAATTGGTGTCCAAGGTAGCCCACCGTTGGGGGTTCAGAGCAACCCCAAAGTTACCACACCAGCAGCTCAGGGCCGGTCAGGTGCAGAGGTCAAAGAGGTGCCCAAAACACATAGGCTTCAATGGAGGCAAGGGGGTGCCCCGGTTCCAGTCTGCCAGCAGGTAAGTACCCGCGTCTTCGGAGGGCAGACCAGGGGGGTTTTGTAGGGCACCGGGGGGGACACAAGTCCACACAAAAAGTACACCCTCAGCAGCGCGGGGGCGGCCGGGTGCAGTGTGTAAACAAGCGTCGGGTTCTCAATAGATTTCAATGGGAGACCAAGGGGTCTCTTCAGCGGTGCAGGCAGGCAAGGGGGGGGGCTCCTCGGGGTAGCCACCACCTGGGCAAGGGAAAGGGCCTCCTGGGGGTCACTCCTGCACTGGAGTTCCGATCCTTCAGGTCCTGGGGGCTGCGGGTGCAGGGTCTTTTCAAGGCATCGGGATTTCCGAGTCAGGCAGTCGCGGTCAGGGGGAGCCTCGGGATTCCCTCTGCAGGCGTCGCTGTGGGGGCTCAGGGGGGACAACTTTGGTTACTCAGTCTTGGAGTCGCCGGAGGGTCCTCCCTGTAGCGTTGTTTCTTCACCAGTCTAGTCGGGGTGCAGTGTTGCAAGTCTCACGCTTCTTGCGGGGATTGCTAGGGTCTTTAAATCTGCTCTCCTGGATACAAAGTTGCAGTCTTTGTTGAACAGGGCCGCTGTTCCCAGGAGTTTCTTTGTCTCTTAGAAGTAGGGCAGTCCTCTGAGGATTCAGGGATTGCTGGTCCTGGGGAAAGCGTCGCTGGAGCAGTTTTCTTTCTGAAGGCAGGAGACAGGCCGGTAGGACTGGGGCCAAAGCAGTTGGTGTCTTCTTTCTTCTTCTGCAGGGGTTTTTCAGCTCAGCAGTCCTCTTCTTCTGTAAGTTGCAGGAATCTAAATTCTTAGGTTCAGGGAAGCCCTTAAATACTAAATTTAAGGGCGTGTTTAGGTCTGGGGGGGTTAGTAGCCAATGGCTACTAGCCCTGAGGGTCGGTACACCCTCTTTGTGCCTCCTCCCAAGGGGAGGGGGGTCACATTCCTATCCCTATTCGGGGAATCCTCCATCTGCAGGATGGAGGATTTCTAAAAGTTAGTCACTTCAGCTCAGGACACCTTAGGGGCTGTCCTGACTGGCCAGTGACTCCTCCTTGTTATTCTCATTATTTCCTCCGGCCTTGCTGCCAAAAGTGAGTCCGTGACCGGAGGGGGCGGGCAACTCCACTAGCTGGAGTGCCCTGTGGTGCTGGAACAAAAGGGGTGAGCCTTTGAGGCTCACCGCCAGGTGTTACAGCTCCTGCCTGGGGGAGGTGTTAGCATCTCCACCCAGTGCAGGCTTTGTTACTGGCCTCAGATTGACAAAGGCACTCTCCCCATGGGGCCAGCAACATGTCTCGAGTGTGGCAGGTTGCTAAAACCAGTCAGCCTACACAGGTAGTTGGTTATGGTTTCAGGGGGCACCTCTAAGGTGCCCTCTGGGGTGTATTTTACAATAAAATTTACACTGGCATCAGTGTGCATTTATTGTGCTGAGAAGTTTGATACCAAACTTCCCAGTTTTCAGTGTAGCCATTATGGTGCTGTGGAGTTCGTGTTTGACAGACTCCCAGACCATATACTCTTATGGCTACCCTGCACTTACAATGTCTAAGGTTTGGCTTAGACACTGTAGGGGCACAGTGCTCATGCACTGGTGCCCTCACCTATGGTATAGAGCACCCTGCCTTAGGGCTGTAAGGCCTGCTAGAGGGGTGACTTATCTATACTGCATAGGCAGTGTGAGGTTGGCATGGCACCCTGAGGGGAGTGCTGTAGGAAGTTGGCTCTGTATGTGCTATTTCAAAGTAAGGAATAGCATGCACAGAGTCCAAGGGTTCCCCTTAGAGGTAAAATAGTGGTAAAAAGAGATAATACTAATGCTCTATTTTGTGGTAGTGTGGTCGAGCAGTAGGCTTATCCAAGGAGTAGTGTTAAGCATTTGTTGTACATACACATAGACAATAAATGAGGTACACACACTCAGGGACAAATCCAGCCAATAGGTTTTGTATAGAAAAATATATTTTCTTAGTTTATTTTAAGAACCACAGGTTCAAATTTAACATGTAATATCTTGTTTGAAAGGTATTGCAGGTAAGTACATTAGGAACTTTGAATCATTTCAATTGCATGTATACTTTTTCAAGTTATTCACAAATAGCTATTTCAAAAGTGGACACTTAGTGCAATTTTCACAGTTCCTGGGGGAGGTAAGTTTTTGTTAGTTTTACCAGGTAAGTAAGACACTTACAGGGTTCAGTTCTTGGTCCAAGGTAGCCCACCGTTGGGGGTTCAGAGCAACCCCAAAGTTACCACACCAGCAGCTCAGGGCCGGTCAGGTGCAGAGTTCAAAGTGGTGCCCAAAACGCATAGGCTCCAATGGAGAGAAGGGGGTGCCCCGGTTCCAGTCTGCCAGCAGGTAAGTACCCGCGTCTTCGGAGGGCAGACCGGGGGGGGTTTTGTAGGGCACCGGGGGGGACACAGGCCCACACAGAAATTTCACCCTCAGCGGCGCGGGGGCGGCCGGGTGCAGTGTTAGAACAAGCGTCGGGTTCGCAATGGAAGTCAATGAGAGATCAAGGGATCTCTTCAGCGCTGCAGGCAGGCAAGGGGGGGCTTCCTCGGGGAAACCTCCACTTGGGCAAGGGAGAGGGACTCCTGGGGGTCACTTCTGCAGTGAAAGTCCGGTCCTTCAGGTCCTGGGGGCTGCGGGTGCAGGGTCTTTTCCAGGCGTCGGGACTTAGGTTTCAGAGAGTCGCGGTCAGGGGAAGCCTCGGGATTCCCTCTGCAGGTGGCGCTGTGGGGGTTCAGGGGGGACAGGTTTTGGTACTCAGTCGTAGAGTAGTCCGGGGGTCCTCCCTGAGGTGTTGGTTCTCCACCAGCCGAGTCTGGGTCGCCGGGTGCAGTGTTGCAAGTCTCACGCTTCTTGCGGGGAGATTGCAGGGTTCTTTAAAGCTGCTCCTTTGGATAAAGTTGCAGTCTTTTTGGAGCAGGTCCGCTGTCCTCGGGAGTTTCTTGTCGTCGTCGAAGCAGGGCAGTCCTCAGAGGATTCAGAGGTCGCTGGTCCCTTTGGAAGGCGTCGCTGGAGCAGAGTTCTTTTGAAGGCAGGAGACAGGCCGGTGAGTTTCTGGAGCCAAGGCAGTTGTCGTCTTCTGGTCTTCCTCTGCAGGGGTTTTCAGCTAGGCAGTCCTTCTTCTTGTTGCAGGAATCTAATTTCTTAGGTTCAGGGGAGCCCTTAAATACTAAATTTAAGGGCGTGTTTAGGTCTGGGGGGTTAGTAGCCAATGGCTACTAGCCCTGAGGGTGAGTACACCCTCTTTGTGCCTCCTCCCAAGGGGAGGGGGGTCACATCCCTAATCCTATTGGGGGAATCCTCCATCTGCAAGATGGAGGATTTCTAAAAGTCGGAGTCACCTCAGCTCAGGACACCTTAGGGGCTGTCCTGACTGGCCAGTGACTCCTCCTTGTTATTCTCATTATTTTCTCCGGCCTTGCCGCCAAAAGTGGGGGCCGGGGGCGGGCAACTCCACTAGCTGGAGTGTCCTGCGGTGCTGTGACAAAGGGGTGAGCCTTTGAGGCTCACCGCCAGGTGTTACAGCTCCTGCCTGGGGGAGGTGTTAGCATCTCCACCCAGTGCAGGCTTTGTTACTGGCCTCAGAGTGACAAAGGCACTCTCCCCATGGGGCCAGCAACATGTCTCTAGTGTGGCAGGCTGCTGGAACCAGTCAGCCTACACAGATAGTCGGTTAAGTTTCAGGGGGCACCTCTAAGGTGCCCTCTGTGGTGTATTTTACAATAAAATGTACACTGGCATCAGTGTGCATTTATTGTGCTGAGAGGTTTGATACCAAACTTCCCAGTTTTCAGTGCAGCCATTATGGTGCTGTGGAGTTCGTGTAAAACAGACTCCCAGACCATATACTCTTATGGCTACCCTGCACTTACAAGGTCTAAGGTTTTGCTTAGACAATGTAGGGGCACAGTGCTCATGCACTGGTACCCTCACCTATAGTATAGTGCACCCTGCCTTAGGGCTGTAAGGCCTGCTAGAGGGGTGTCTTACCTATACTGCATAGGCAGTGAGAGGCTGGCATGGCACCCTGAGGGGAGTGCCATGTCGACTTACTCATTTTGTTCTCACTAGCACACACAAGCTGGTAAGCAGTGTGTCTGTGCTGAGTGAGGGGTCTCTAGGGTGGCATAATACATGCTGCAGCCCTTAGAGACCTTCCCTGGCATCAGGGCCCTTGGTACCAGAGGTACCAGTTATAAGGGACTTATCTGGATGCCAGGGTGTGCCAATTGTGGAATCAATGGTACCTTTTAGGTGAAAGAACACTGGTGCTGGGGCCTGGTTAGCAGAGTCCCAGCACTCTTCTCAGTCAAGTCAGCATCAGTATCAGGCAAAAAGTGGGGGGTAACTGCAACAGGGAGCCATTTCTTTACAAGTGCCATGTCAACTTACTAGTTTTGTCCTCACCAGCACACACAAGCTGGCAAGCAGTGTGTCTGTGCTGAGTGAGGGGTCCTCAGGTGGCATAAGATATGCTGCAGCCCTTAGAGACCTTCCCTGACATCAGGGCCCTTTGTACCAGGGGTACCAGTTACAAGGGAATTACCTGGATGCCAGGGTGTGCCAATTGTGGATACAAAAGTACAGGTTAGGGAAAGGACACTGGTGCTGGGGCCTGGTTAGCAGGCCTCAGCACACTTTCAATTCAAAACGTAGCATCAGCAAAGGCAAAAAGTCAGGGGGTAACCATGCCAAGGAGGCATTTCCTTACAGGCATCCTTTTATAGGTGATGTCATTTAGATGGGCTGCAATGGAGCCATAGTTCTTAATGAACCTCCTGTAATACCATGTAAAGCCCAGGAAGGCTCTGACTTGAGTTTGTGTGGTAGGGGCAGTGTAATCCAGAATGGTCTGGATTTTGCCCTGTAGGGGATGGATCTGGCCTCCACCTACTAGGCGGCCCAGATAAACCACTTTTCCCTCTCCTATCTGGGACTTTGAGGCCTTGATAGTGAGGCCTGTTTTTTGCAGGACCTCCAGTACCCAATGTAGACCAGGTGGAGCTAATGACAGCTATATCATCTGCACTGAAGCTTTCCAGGACTTATAGAACTTTATTCACCAGCCTTTGGAATGTGGCAGGTGCGTCCTTTAGTCCAAAGGGCATCCCAATAAAGTGATAGTGGCCCCTAGGAGTGGAGAATGCAGTTTTGGGTTTGTCATCCGGTGACAACCTGATCTGCCAGTAGTCAGGTCAAAGGTGCTCAGATACCTTCGGTTGAATTGCAGAATAAATCTAACACTGGTATCAGTGTGGGTTTATTGTGCAGAGAGGTTTGATTACAAACTTCCCAGTCTTTTGTGAAGCTGTCACAGAGCTGTGGATTTCGTAGTAAGAGACTCCCAGCCCTGGTGCTTAATACGGCTACACTACACTTACACTGTCTAAGAATGGACTTAGATACTGTAAGGACATATTGCTCATGCAGCTATGCCCTCACCTATGGTACAGTGCACCCTACCTTAGGGCTGTAAGGCCTGCTGGCTTACCTATGTGTAGGAAGTTGGCTCTGTATGCACTATTTCAAAGTAAGGAATAGCATGCACAGAGTCCAAGGGTTCCCCTTAGAGGTAAGATAGTGGCAAAAAGAGAATTCTAATGCTCTATTTTGTGGTAGTGTGGTCAAGCAGTAGGCTTATCAAAGGAGTAGTGTTTAGCATTTGTTGTACACACACAGGCAATAAATGAGGAACACACACTCGGAGACAATTCCAGGCCAATAGGTTTTTGTATAGAAAAATATATTTTCTTAGTTTATTTTAAGAACCACAGGTTCAAGCTTTACATGTAATACTTCAAATGAAAGGTATTGCAGGTAGGTACTTTCGGAACTTTGAATTAGCAAAATAGCATATACAGTTTTCACATAAATCACATATAGCTATTTTAAAACTAGACAGTGCTATTTTCAACAGTTCCTGGGGGAGGTAAGTGTTTGTTAGTTTTTGCAGGTAAGTAAACCACCTACGGGGTTCAAAGTTGGGTCCAAGGTAGCCCACCGTTGGGGGTTCAGAGCAACCCCAAAGTTACCACACCAGCAGCTCAGGGCCGGTTAGGTGCAGAGGTCAAATTGGTGCCCAAAACACATAGGCTTCAATGGAGATGGGGGTGCCCCAATTCCAGTCTGCCAGCAGGTAAGTACCCGCGTCTTCGGAGGGCAGACCAGGGGGGTTTTGTAGGGCACGGGGGGGACACAAGTCCACACAGAAAGTACACCCTCAGCGGCACGGGGGCGGCCGGGTGCAGTGTGCAAACAAGCGTCTGGTTTTCAATAGGTTTCAATGGGAACCTAAGGGGTCTCTTCAGCGATGCAGGCAAGGGGGGGGGTCCTCGGGGTAGCCACCACCTGGGCAAGGGAGAGGGCCACCTGGGGGTCGCTCCTGCACTGGAAGTCGGATCCTTCAGGCCCTGGGGGCTGCGGGTGCAGAGTCTTTACCAGGCGTCGGATCTTAGAAGCAGGCAGTCGCTGTCCGGGTGAGCCTCGGTATTCCCTCTGCAGGCATCGCTGTCGGGGCAACTCTGGCTACTCACGGTCTCGCAGTCGCCGGGGAGTCCTCCCTGAAGTGTTTGTTCTCCACAAATCGAGCCGGGGGCGTTGGGTGCAGAGTGTCAAGTCTCACGCTTCCGGCGGGAAACAAGTTGTTTCAAAGTTGCTTCTTTGTAGCAAAGTCGCAGTCTTGGGTGAACAGAATAGTTGTCCTCAGGAGTTCTTGGTCCTTCTAGATGCAGGGCAGTCCTCTGAGGCTTCAGAGGTCGCTGGTTCCTGGGGAGAGCGTCGCTGGAGCAGTGTCTTTAGAAGTGGGGAGACAGGCCGGTAGAGCTGGGGCCAAAGCAGTTGGTGTCTCCGTCTTCTCTGCAGGGTTTTTCAGCTTAGCAGTCCTCTTCTTCTTAGGTTGCAGGAATCTGAGTTCCTAGGTTCTGGGGAGCCCTTAAATACTAAATTTAAGGGCGTGTTTAGGTCTGGGGGGTTAGTAGCCAATGGCTACTAGCCCTGAGGGTGGTTACACCCTCTTTGTGCCTCCTCCCAAGGGGAGGGGGGCACATCCCTAATCCTATAGGGGGAATCCTCCATCTGCAAGATGTAGGATTTTCTAAAAGTTAGTCACCTCAGCTAAGGACACCTTAGGGGCTGTCCTGACTGGCCAGTGACGACTCATTGTTTTTTTCATTATCTCCTCCGGCCTTGCCGCCAAAAGTGGGGCCATGGCCGGAGCGGGCGGGCAACTCCACTAGCTGGAGTGCCCTGTGGTGTTGTAACAAAGGGGGTGAGCCTTTGAGGCTCACCGCCAGGTGTTACAGTTCCTGCAGGGGGAGGTGTGAAGCACCTCCACCCAGTACAGGCTTTTTTACTAGCCACAGTGTGACAAAGGCACTCTCCCCATGTGGCCAGCAACATGTCTGGTGTGTGGCAGGCTGCTAGAACTAGTCAGCCTACACGGATAGTCGGTTAAGGTTTCAGGGGGCACCTCTAAGGTGCCCTCTGTGGTGTAGGTTACAATAAAATGTACACTGGCATCACTGTGCATTTATTGTGCTGAGAAGTTTGATACCAAACTTCCCAGTTGTCAGTGTAACCATTATGGTGCTGTGGAGTTCGTGTATGACAGACTCCCAGACCATATACTCTTATGGCTACCCTGCACTTACAATGTCTAAGGTTTTGCTTAGACACTGTAGGGGCACAGTGCTCATGCACTTGTACCCTCACCTATGGTATAGTGCACCCTGCATTAGGGCTGTAAGGTCTGCCAGAGGGGTGACTTATCTATACTGCATAGGCAGTGTGAGGTTCGCATGTCACCCTGAGGGGAGTGCCATGTCGACTTACTCGTTTTGTCCTCACCAGCACACACAAGCTGGCAAGCAGTGTGTCTGTGCTGAGTGAGGGGTCCCCAGGGTGGCATAAGACATGCTTCATCCCTTAGAGACCTTCCCTGGCATCAGGGCCCTTGGTACCAGTTACAAGGGACTTACCTGGATGCCAGGGTGTGCCAATTGTGGGAACAAAAGTACAGGTTAGGGAACGAACACTGGTGCTGGGGCCTGGTTAGCAGGCCTCAGCACACTTTCAAATCAAAACTTAGCATCAGCAAAGGTAAAAAGTCAGGGGGTAACCATGCCAAGGATGCATTTCCTTACACTATGCCACAGGCATAGAAGGGGTTTTATGTCGTCTTTGTCTTTTTCTTCCCACCAGCACACACACGTTTCAGTGGCAGTGTGCTTGTGTTTGGTGAGGGGTCCCTTAAGGTGGCACAGTACATGGTTATGGGGTAACCATGCCAAAAGGGGTGCTTTCCTACAATGTTCAAACATTCTTATCTGGGAGCTTTGCAGATGTTTGAACGGAGACTTAGAGCTTGACAGTAGCAGGGCACTATAACATTGCTGTTGTCAATGATAAGCCATGCTTTCTTTCACAGTGATTTGCACTCACTAAATATGTCCCCTCTTCAGAACTTAACTCAATAAGAATATTTTTGTTTTATATACATATGTGTACACCAGTGTCTTAGTCCCGAGGTGACCACAAATTGATTGAAACACATTGAAATCCATTTAAGACACTGTGATTACTCCCAAGGAACAGGAATTTGAAAAGAACCAATGGTCTCTTTTTTTTTATAGCCCCCTCTACAGCAGAACATCAACCATAAAACATCCCACTGAGAGGCTTCAAGGTCCTGTTTATCTATGTGGACTGGTGTTACATTTCTTTAAAGATTTGAAACTGTTGTAAGAAAGAATGTATATATTTAGATACTGCAGATTCTTTTTTTTTTTAATGAGCACAAATGCATTTCTCACACGGTGGCTGGTACAAGAATCTTCCATTGATTCCAGTATTTAAGCAGAACTAAGTTTTAGTAAAGATTTGGATCTGCCTACTCCTGCTTTTAACTTCACAATAACTTTAAAAAAAAAAAAAAATCCATAGTTTTAAGTTCAGTGCATGTTCTTTTATAACCTGGCAGGACCCAGCCTGATATTTTTGCTAATGTTTACATCTTACTGCTTAATTCTGCAGTGACTGATACTTCACCAGGGCTTTGTTGATTGACTTCCTTGGTTAACGTGCACTACTCGGTGCACCCTCTGAGAGGGTGATGCCTTGGGGTTCATTCATATTGTTCAGAATCTGGGGAAAAATGTATTGATTAAAAAGAACGTTACTATGGTGACAGCAATATGTTTGAAGCATATGTGGCTGCAGATACACAGGCTTTGCATTCTCCTGCCATCTAGTTTTGGGTTTGGATGTGTGCAGATTGGGTTTCTTCAAAGAAGTATTTGTAATCACGAGGTAGGTTAACTCCTCCTCAATGATACTGTGCAGGGGCATCCACTCCATTGCTAGGTTGACTTTCTGCCGTCTAGATCAGATGTGTGTGCTTATGCTCTGGTTCCAAACAGTTATGTTACCCTTTCAACTCACGCTTTACCCTTATCAGTATTGTTTTCGTTCTCGCTTTCTTATTTTGTGTTTCGAGGAGTAGCTACACTGATCTTTAGGTTGACTCGCTTTGACTGTGGCCCGTTAGGGCTTCACCCTTTGTCACGTAGGTTCTCATTATGCTAAAAAGGCTATTGGATTTGGGTAGCAGAATCACATAGATTGTGGGGTACTATTTACAATTCCACACCATGTGATGCCTGTCGAGCTATTTTGGGTTTTCCAGCTAACTAGCAGCGCCTCATTTCGACCCGGTAGCAGGGATGATTGTGGCAACAGGGCTCATGACAAGGAAGAATCCTCAGGGTAGTCGATCAAATCTCATCCCTTTCTCTGTTACACTGGTATCACACAGGCAAAGACTGCAGAGGCAGAATATAGTTCAGTAAAGGTTTATTGAAGTAACTGCATCTTAGATAAAATGTCATGTATTGTATTAACTAGGATGATAAAACACAAAGTAAGACTGTGATAAGGAGAGTGAAACACAAAAACAGTCCCACCATACTGTCACTAGAAGTGAGATGTAGTCCTTCCTACGCTATATTCGAGCACATCATAATCAACCTAATCTGCTCTTCATGTTTCTCCCTGGGAAAGCATCATCCCTCATACCAGAGTATGGAAGCCTGTAGTCTAGAACAATACCCTCCCCATTTAAGTCAGTGGTTCAGCCTTCTAAGCAAGCAGCTGTAGCGTGGCAATCAGCATGCAGACGTGGTCATCTGGCTGGAATCTCCCTCTAAAGTGTAAGGGACAAAGGAGTATTTTATAATAAAACAGTTGACATATTAAGAAATGGTCCCCACGTATGAGTGTGTATAATTCTGTGAATGTTGGAGACACAGCGTACCACTTTTGCCGGCAACCTATCTGACTGTAGTCTTGAAAAAAGCACCAAGTGAAATTAATGCTCTACTGAGAACGTATTGCTTTCCTAGGCGAAAGAACAATTAAAGAGAAATAAAACACCGCAAATGTGGCTTTTGCTAGAAAAATAAAGCAACGCTGAATAAAATGTAACTGGGCTAAAGTGCACAACGGCAGGTCTAGTTTGCTAAAATAACGTTTCTATAATATGGCTAAAATAGCTATACAACACCTTGAGGGACATCTTTGCCAGTCTTCCACAGTTTCTCCAGAGAATACCTTGGCTCAGTCAGGTTCAGCCGTCAGGTTCAGCCCTAGCTGTCATTTGAAATATCCCTGAACAAATGTAAACCAAGTCTGTAACCTGCGTCTGTATCCAGAACATTGAGGCGAATTGCAAAGAAAAGTTTCAAGAAAGCATTGTGAGATCTTTGGGAATGTAGTCTCGAAATACAGAGAAGCATGGAATACGCTTGTAGGAGGCTGGCTCAGTTTGTGGGGTACACCTATGGTGTGCCACCCTATACTGAGACAGGCAACCCTAAGTGATAGTATGTATTCAGATAGCAAAAGCTCTCTAGGGGTATCTGAGGCGAGCAGCTAAAGCTTACCCAGGAGGTATATTTAGCACTTGGAATACCACAGTAGTCAGACAGTAACTCACTCACAAGAAAGAAGCACACAAGTGTTGCAAAAATAAAGGATACTTTATTACAGCACTACTAATAGACAAGCTTTGTCTCCTTTTGAGATAGGATAAAAATACCCATGGCCCTACGGGAGGAACAAACTCTATACTAAAAAAGTGGAATGTGAAATAGTGAACCCAATCAAGGTAAGTGTGGTAGTTAGCTAGGGGCTGTGGGCAGATAGAAACACCACAGGGAAGAACAGTAACAGCCCCCAGCAACCAGGTGCAAGGTAGTTACCCACCTAGTCGTCCCATAGACTAACACAGAGTAATAGTGGTAGTTTGTGGAATTCAGGACCTTTCCCAGTGGACCCGAGGAAACTAGCAGGCAAGAGAAAGGATGAAGAAAGCCCCTACTCCGGGACGCCCAGAAGACAGGAGTACCTACACCAGGGTCCCAGATGCAGAGGAGAGAAGGGACTCTCTCTGAAGTGAGTGGAAGCCTCGGATTGTCCAGCTGCAGTTACGACCCGTTGACCAGGCCCACGGAACCCAGGGATGGTTTCCAGATGTGGAGAACCTGCACAGGAAGGGGACAAAGTCCAGCACCCTTGGGGGTGCCCATGTGATGCAAGTGTCAATACCTACCCTCCTGGAGGTGAAGTTCCTGCAAGTTGGTGGAAGACGTCCAGCTGCGGGGTCCAGGAGCTGCAGAAAATCCCATGAGTCGCCTACGAGCTGTCCCTCAACAGTCCTCTGATTGCAGAAGAGTCGGTGACCAGCCAGGTTACCAACAAGTACTGACAAAAGCAAGCAGGAGCTGAAGAAGTGTTTGCAAAGTTTTGAGGACCTGAAAGGTCCAGGAGATTCTAACCAGGAGGGGGGAGTCAGGATGTGTCCTCAGCGCACAGAAAGGCCAGCAGAAGTCGATGGATCCCCCATGAGGGACCCACAGGCAATATACTCAGGTAGTCACAAGGAGGCCTCATAAGTACAGCAAAACCAAAGTCGCAGGAGCTGCAGGACATGGGCTGATCTTCAAGTTGCAGAGTGCTGGAGATTGGGGCTTCTTGGTGCCTAAGCATCTCCCAGAGGTAGTCAACAAGCCTCAGAAAATGCAGTTGTAGTCCACAGGGGTTCCAGTCCAATGGCAGGAGCGGGGGCCCACAGTCTCCCAAGTCGGTCAGAAGTCGAGCAGGACCCAGAGGAGGCCACAGGCCACAGACTCATCTGTGAAACTGAGCCTTTTGATGTTCCTGGAACAGTAGACCCCACCAGCCGGTCGGTTGTCTTGAGGTGCCTGCGGTTGCAGTGGAGTGACTCCTATTCATGGGAGATTCCTCTTTGCTTCCAGGTGCAAACAGAGTCCTTGTGACCCTGGAGGGTGCACAGCCTTGGATGTTTCAGAATTCTTGCAGGATCTCGAGAAACAATGTTGCAATGGGAACCTTCCCACCAGGAGCAGATGTGTTTGGTTTCAAAGCAGACCAGCAGTGGTTCCAGAGTCCAGGAGCCAGAAGATGCCTTGCAGAGAGTTCCTTGGAGGGTTTTGCTCGACTAATCTGAGGACCCACCCACCAGGGAGCCCTTAAGTAACCCTAAAAGGGGGTTGGTCACTCTCTAAAGTGTCCCACCTATCAAAGGGGGTAAGGTACATTGTAAAGAAATGGCTCCCTGTTGCAGTTACCCCCCACTTTTTGCCTGATACTGATGCTGACTTGACTGAGAAGAGTGCTGGGACCCTGCTAACCAGGCCCCAGCACCAGTGTTCCTTCACCTAAAATGTACCATTGTATCCACAATTGGCACACCCTGGCATTCAGATAAGTCCCTTGTAACTGGTACTTCTAGTACCAAGGGCCCTGATGCCAAGGAAGGTCTGTAAGGGCTGCAGCATGTCTTATGCCACCCTAGAGACCCCTCACTCAGCACAGACACACTGCTTACAAGCCTGTGTGTGCTAGTGAGAACAAAATGAGTAAGTCGACATGGCACTCCCCTCAGGGTACCATGCCAGCCTCTCACTGCCTATGCAGTATAGGTAAGACACCCCTCTAGCAGGCCTTACAGCCCTAAGGCAGGGTGCACTATACCATAGGTGAGGGTACCAGTGCATGAGCATGGTACCCCTACAGTGTCTAAACAAAACCTTAGACATTGTAAGTGCAGGGTAGCCATAAGAGTATATGGTCTGGGAGTCTGTCAAACACGAACTCCACAGCACCATAATGGCTACACTGAAAACTGGGAAGTTTGGTATCAAACTTCTCAGCACAATAAATGCACACTGATGCCAGTGTACATTTTATTGTAAAATACACCACAGAGGGCACCTTAGAGGTGCCCCCTGAAACTTAACCGACTATCTGTGTAGGCTGACTAGTTTTAGCAGCCTGCCACAAACCGAGACATGTTGCTGGCCCCATGGGGAGAGTGCCTTTGTCACTCTGAGGCCAGTAACAAAGCCTGCACTGGGTGGAGATGCTAACACCTCTCCCAGGCAGGAATTGTCACACCTGGCGGTGAGCCTCAAAGGCTCACCTCCTTTGTGCCAACCCAGCAGGACACTCCAGCTAGTGGAGTTGCCCGCCCCCTCCGGCCAGGCCCCACTTTTGGCGGCAAGGCCGGAGAAAATAATGAGAAAAACAAGGAGGAGTCACTGGCCAGTCAGGACAGCCCCTAAGGTGTCCTGAGCTGAGGTGACTCTAACTTTTAGAAATCCTCCATCTTGCAGATGGAGGATTCCCCCAATAGGGTTAGGATTGTGACCCCCTCCCCTTGGGAGGAGGCACAAAGAGGGTGTACCCACCCTCAGGGCTAGTAGCCATTGGCTACTAACCCCCCAGACCTAAACACGCCCTTAAATTTAGTATTTAAGGGCTACCCTGAACCCTAGAAAATTAGATTCCTGCAACTACAAGAAGAAGGACTGCCCAGCTGAAAACCCCTGCAGCGGAAGACCAGAAGACGACAACTGCCTTGGCTCCAGAAACTCACCGGCCTGTCTCCTGCCTTCCAAAGATCCTGCTCCAGCGACGCCTTCCAAAGGGACCAGCGACCTCGACATCCTCTGAGGACTGCCCCTACTTCGAAAAGACAAGAAACTCCCGAGGACAGCGGACCTGCTCCAAGAAAAGCTGCAACTTTGTTTCCAGCAACTTTAAAGATCCCTGCAAGCTCCCCGCAAGAAGCGTGAGACTTGCAACACTGCACCCGGCGACCCCGACTCGGCTGGTGGCGATCCAACACCTCAGGAGGGACCCCAGGACTACTCTGATACTGTGAGTACCAAAACCTGTCCCCCCTGAGCCCCCACAGCGCCGCCTGCAGAGGGAATCCCGAGGCTTCCCCTGACCGCGACTCTTTGAACCTAAAGTCCCGACGCCTGGGAGAGACCCTGCACCCGCAGCCCCCAGGACCTGAAGGACCGGACTTTCACTGGAGAAGTGACCCCCAGGAGTCCCTCTCCCTTGCCCAAGTGGAGGTTTCCCCGAGGAACCCCCCCCTTGCCTGCCTGCAGCGCTGAAGAGATCCCGAGATCTCTCATAAACTAACATTGCGAACCCGACGCCTGTTTCTACACTGCACCCGGCCGCCCCCGCGCCGCTGAGGGTGAAATTTCTGTGTGGACTAGTGTCCCCCCCGGTGCCCTACAAAACCCCCCTGGTCTGCCCTCCGAAGACGCGGGTACTTACCTGCAAGCAGACCGGAACCGGGGCACCCCCTTCTCTCCATTCTAGCCTATGTGTTTTGAGCACCACTTTGAACTCTGCACCTGACCGGCCCTGAGCTGCTGGTGTGGTGACTTTGGGGTTGCTCTGAACCCCCAACGGTGGGCTACCTTGGACCAAGAACTAAGCCCTGTAAGTGTCTTACTTACCTGGTTAACCTAACAACTACTTACCTCCCCTAGGAACTGTGAAAATTGCACTAAGTGTCCACTTTTAAAACAGCTATTTGTGAATAACTTGAAAAGTATACATGCAATTTTGATGATTTGAAGTTCCTAAAGTACTTACCTGCAATACCTTTCGAATGAGATATTACATGTAGAATTTGAACCTGTGGTTCTTAAAATAAACTAAGAAAAGATATTTTTCTATATAAAAACCTATTGGCTGGATTTGTCTCTGAGTGTGTGTACCTCATTTATTGTCTACGTGTATGTACAACAAATGCTTAACACTACTCCTTGGATAAGCCTACTGCTCGACCACACTACCACAAAATAGAGCATTAGTATTATCTATTTTTACCACTATTTTACCTCTAAGGGGAACCCTTGGACTCTGTGCATGCTATTCCTTACTTTGAAATAGCACATACAGAGCCAACTTCCTACATACATCATCTACCTGGCCTAACCAGTCAGATGCTCCTATAGGTTTCTCTGCTCATCTTGTTTCCAGCGTAGCAGAGTCAAATGGCCATTTGACACAGCTCCCTCATAGGGAAAGAGCAGGACATGGAGGTGGTTACTCCCCTGTCCTTTGTGCAGTTTCATACCAGAGCTGGAACTGGGGGTTCCTGAACTTTTGAAAAACGGATTATGCAAGGAGGGCACCAAATGTGCCCTGCAAAGCAATCTGGTGGCGCTCAGAGGCCACTCCACCCCAGTCTTTAGACACCTAATGGAAGGGGGGAGGTGGTCACACCGAACCCTTGCAGGAAACTTTGTTCTGCCTCTCCACCCTGAGCCAGGATCACCAGCAGGAGGGCAGGACAGTGTCTGGGGTCAGCAGCAGCATGGGATGGCAGCTAGACCCTGTAAGGTTGCACAGGCAGAACTGGGGGATGCTCTAAGGAACCCCCAGAGTACATGGTATCATGCAACTAGCACGGGAATCAGCATAGTTTTATGATTGATACCAAACATGCCTAGGTTCGGAGATGCTATAATGGTGTTTGACCACTCTGTTGACCAGTGTCCTCTCCCTACCTTAAGATGGCTTCCCAACACTTAAAGTCCAGGAAATGGCCTGGGGTCTGTAGAGGCACCCTGCCCATGCAGGGGTACCCTCTCACTTAGGGACATGCATCCTGCCCTTGCGCTGAAGGGCCTACCAGAGGGCTGACCTATAGTGTCCAAGTGCTGTGACCAGGTTCGGTGGTGAAAGGGTGCATGCACCTTTTCATGCAGTCTGCAATGGCGGGCCTGGCTATGCAGTTTGCTTGGTTTCCCATGGGTGGCACAATACATGCAGCCAATGGCGAACACCTGGTGTACAAATGACCTGGGTATCTAGGTACCATATACTAGGGACTTACATAGGTGCAACCGTATGCCAATTGTGGGTGTAAAAGGTTTACCAGCAACTAAATTTAGAGGGGAGACCACAGTCGCTGGGGTTCTGGTTAGCAGGATCCCAGTGAACTACATTCTAAACACACGGACAACAGCAAAAAGTGGGGTTAACTATGCTAGAAAGATGGCACTTTACTACATCACTCCAGACATTTTTGGCTATGAAGATATCGGTTAAGAGGAAGAACAACTCAATAAGGCATCCGCCACGGAGGAAGAGGTTTTTCCCAGAGGGCAGTTCCGACTCTCATATCGAAGTTGACTTGGAGATGCAAGAAGTTACACTGGCTCAACAGTCAGTGAGTACGGCTCCCCCTCTGCCTCAAACCTATGTTGCACGCTCAAAACACACAGCTCCCTCTGATCAAGAGGCCTTTGGTCCACCACTGCCCTCTGGCCATGGCCATGGTCAACATAGAGTAACCATTTTGGAGGCCCCGCCCTCAAGCCTGGCACCAAAACACCAGCTGAAGCCTTCGTCATCAAGCACTTGGGCACGGAGCCAATCATTGGTACTGAGCCATCCGTCGACGTCCACCTCATCGACTTCGACTGGAAATTTGGTGCAAATGGCTTGGACCTAAAAGTTTCAAAGCTGGCTCAGAAAACTCCAAAGGCAGGAGAAATTGGATGCTGGACAGAAGCAAATATATATTCAGCCTCATACTGGCCACATCCTCTCAAAGGCTGCAACCACCATGACTGTACCATTTAAGAAGAAAAGGAAGAAATTGAACAAAGCAACCAGTCTTTTATCTCTTCCACCACCCTCATCACCACCTCCACCGCCGATTCAACAACTTCTACCATCTCGCTTTTCCTTGTCTCCACCACCTTCTGTTGGAGATCCCCTAGATATCTGGATCCCTCCCTGTCTTACACAGGTGGGCTTGGTGCGGGGCATTGTACATTTTAAACACCACAACATACTCACTCTTGGAATGCTTATGACGTAGGTGCTGCAGGTAACTTGGACCCAGACTTATGCCCTCCTGATGATTCTACAGCTCATCAGGAGCTAATTACTAAGGCTTCAGCATTTCATGATGTGCAACTCCACAAAGATCCTCAAGAGGAGGATTTCCTCTTTGAGACTCTTTAACCTACAGAAAGGTCTACACAGTCGTTACCCGTGCTAAAGGGCATGGTGCACCACACTGAAGATACCTTTGAAGACCCAGTTAGGCACGCATGGCTCCATATTTATGGTTTCAAACCAGAAGTGTAACAGTGTTAATGTCCCCTTTGATAAAGAGCATTTCTTTGGTCCACAAGTCAAAGGACCCAGACTGCAAAATCCATGGTGCCCGCCAGACATAACTGTCTGTAGCTCTTTTCGCTGCTTTAGTTTTTCTGGAGGCTACAAAGCCACCTCTTCTGAGGCCTCCACCTCATACCAACGCAGTCAGAGTCAGCGCTATTCTCCAAGAGGTTACTTTACAGGCTTATACAGAGACAGAAATGCCAATGGTAGAAGCAAGGGTGCTTTCCCATGTGGTGGAACATTCACCACTACACAGTGACTTCCGTCCCTGACCATATAACACCTGTCTGGGTAGATTACAGGACTTTCTACCCACATGGTGAGCAATAACATAAGACCAGTGGTTGATGAACATTATCCAACATGGTTCTTGTCTGGAGCTCACTACCACACCTCCCAGCATTCCACCTCTCGCTCTCACCGGCTCACTGGAACGTCAAACATTACTGAAGTTCAAGCTCTTCTCTTCAAAGGAGCGATAGAACCTGTCCCTCTTCAACACCAAAGTTGAGGGATTTACTTCCTGTAGGAAGCTAGGTTCTGGTTGCAGTACCCCCCACTGTGTGTCTGGTGGTTTTGATGCAACTTTGCATGAAGTGCACTGGATTCCTGTTAACCATGTCCCGAGTGCCAGCGTTCCTTCCCCAAAACAAGACACCTGGTCATTCAAACCCCAAATGCCTAGGCGCTTTAGCACCTCTCGAAGTCCCTAGTAAATGGTACCTCTGAACCTAGGGCATGAGTACTGAGAGGGCCGCTAAGTGCTGCAGCCCAACTTAGTACCAAACTTCTGCAGCCTGCTATTGCAAGCTGAGTGATGAGGTGCTTCCAGAAGTGAAATCATGTGCCTAAAGACTGCATGTAATATTTGCAAGTCACCTCTACAGCAGACCTTACAGCCCTAAGGCAGGGCATCCATTATATTACATATATGAGCAGATATGCCCCTGCTGTGTCTTTGCCGATTCTTAGACATTGTACGTGTGTAGTGAAGCCCTTTTAAAAATATGTGCTTGATACTGTCAATAATAGTTACCAAGTTACATGATGGCTTCATTGTAACTAGGGATGTTTGGTATCAAACATCTTGTTTTATTAAACCCTCACTCATTCCAGTGATGTATTTATTAAATGCTCTTAGAGGTGCCTGCTGAAAAATTACCAATCGCTGGTGAACTTACTGACCAGTTCTACCCAGTCTGCCACCAGCAGACGAGAATCTGGCCCCCCAGGGTGAGAACATTCACTCTCTGGAGCACACAAACAAAGCCTACCCGGGCTAGGGTGTTAGCACACCGCACCCAGTAGGATGACCAGCAAATCTGCAATCCAAGGCAGGGAGCTTTAAAGAAGCCCATCACCTTTAGTATGTAGAACTGGCTTTCCTCAAATGAGGATGCAGACTGCCCTTACCCCAGGGCCCATCAGGCATCTGAACAGTTAGGAAATTGGCTCTGTAGGAAATGTGTTGCCCTTCCCAGCTGAACACACCCTATAGGTTGACCAGCTTAAAGTGGACACGACTCAAAAAATTCCATCATCTTGTGTGTGGTGGAATTTAGGAACTCTGGACATGGTGATCCCTACTACCGATGGGAAATGGTCATCTAGGTGGTGCAGTGACCCCAAGAGTAAGTAGCCCATTCGCTACTACCTTTCATGCCCTTTAACACCCCCTAAATTGAGTATTTAGTCGACCACCTCATACCAGGTCCTGGACACAAGGCGTGGACAAGAAGCCTGCTCATCCAGAGAACCGAGGAGCCCGACTGACTTGACGCCAACCCTGGCAGCCTGCCTACTGCACCAGACCATCGATGAGCAACTGATCTGTCTTGCTGCAGCAGCCTCCATGAAACGAAGAGCTGCCAGTGCTCTGCAGTTAGCCAGGAAGAAACTGCCTTGGAGTTGAGGAGCTGCTCCCCTGCATCCACAGGCATCCAAGAAAGACCTGAGCGGACCAGGACCGCCAGAAACCCAGCTGCCTAGCCAATGTTGAAGTGGGCCAGTGGCGTCAGTGTTTTTCCACAGTCCCTCCAGAGACTAAGCCCATCCTGAGTTTGCCCACTGTGGACTTCAAGATGGCATCTGCGGCCACTTTCTGAAGACTCGAACCCCCTGCAATCCGAGTGCCCATGAGATAGAAACCTGAAGCCTCAAGACCTCTGCATCAGTCCACCCTTGACCAAGGAAAAAAGAACCAAAGGTTGTCCCCATGTCTCCTAGCTTTGTAAGACCCGAGTCCACTTGTTAGCTTGGTCGGACTGGACCCCCCTGTCCATGCCTGCAGACTTTTTCTGCAGGCCACCTCTGCAACCACGAGGAACTCCAGCACTGGACGTGATGCCAGAAGTCACCACTTCACCCGCACCCTACAGCACGGGGAGGGGTGGACCTGCAGTGTCCCCATCTGCCCAAGGACCTCAAGTGTCTTCCAGTCCATCCCTGCAGTTTGTAACCACACTGATTCCCATAAACTTCAGTGGGACACCTTTTGGTGTGGCCTTGGACCTTGCCTCCATGCTCACCTTAAGTTCATGAGAATGCTCCCGTAAGTTGTTGTACTCTATCTGTTTACAGTGCTTGATCTTCCTCCATAGGATAACATTACTGCATCTAAAAAATTGCACTGTTGACTTTTAAAAAAACATTAAAAACTCAAAAAATCGATATCTTGAAAAGTACCCACCTGAATCCAGTGATCTTGTTGTCAAAACTTATATAAAAGTATGTTATTTTTATAAATTGGTGTCGGATTTCTTTGAGTGTGTCTCTCTCACTGTATGAATGTGTGCCTGAAATGCTTACCACTACCCTCTGAAAGGCCCAACTGCTCGATCACAGTACCCAAAAAGAGCATTTGGGATGTCATTTGCGTCTCTGTGATACCTCTGGGGATTGCTTGGACTATCTGCCTAGTGCCCCCCTGTAAGGAAATGCCTCCTTGGCATGGTTGCCCCCTGACTTTTTGCCTTTGCTGATGCTATGTTTACAATTGAAAGTGTGCTGAGGCCTGCTAACCAGGCCCCAGCACCAGTGTTCTTTCCCTAACCTGTACTTTTGTATCCACAATTGGCAGACCCTGGCATCCAGATAAGTCCCTTGTAACTGGTACTTCTAGTACCAAGGGCCCTGATGCCAAGGAAGGTCTCTAAGGGCTGCAGCATGTCTTATGCCACCCTGGAGACCTCTCACTCAGCACAGACACACTGCTTGCCAGCTTGTGTGTGCTAGTGAGGACAAAACGAGTAAGTCGACATGGCACTCCCCTCAGGGTGCCATGCCAGCCTCTCACTGCCTATGCAGTATAGGTAAGACACCCCTCTAGCAGGCCTTACAGCCCTAAGGCAGGGTGCACTATACCATAGGTGAGGGTACCAGTGCATGAGCATGGTACCCCTACAGTGTCTAAACAAAACCTTAGACATTGTAAGTGCAGGGTAGCCATAAGAGTATATGGTCTGGGAGTCTGTCAAACACGAACTCCACAGCACCATAATGGCTACACTGAAAACTGGGAAGTTTGGTATCAAACTTCTCAGCACAATAAATGCACACTGATGCCAGTGTACATTTTATTGTAAAATACACCCCAGAGGGCACCTTAGAGGTGCCCCCTGAAACCTATCCGACTATCTGTGTAGGCTGACTGGTTCCAGCAGCCTGCCACACTAGAGACATGTTGCTGGCCCCATGGGGAGAGTGCCTTTGTCACTCTGAGGCCAGTAACAAAGCCTGCACTGGGTGGAGATGCTAACACCTCCCCCAGGCAGGAGCTGTAACACCTGGCGGTGAGCCTCAAAGGCTCACCCCTTTGTCACAGCCCAGCAGGGCACTCCAGCTTAGTGGAGTTGCCCGCCCCCTCCGGCCACGGCCCCCACTTTTGGCGGCAAGGCTGGAGGGAACAAAGAAAGCAACAAGGAGGAGTCACTGGCCAGTCAGGACAGCCCCTAAGGTGTCCTGAGCTGAGGTGACTCTGACTTTTAGAAATCCTCCATCTTGCAGATGGAGGATTCCCCCAATAGGGTTAGGATTGTGACCCCCTCCCCTTGGGAGGAGGCACAAAGAGGGTGTACCCACCCTCAGGGCTAGTAGCCATTGGCTACTAACCCCCCAGACCTAAACACGCCCTTAAATTTAGTATTTAAGGGCTACCCTGAACCCTAGAAAATTAGATTCCTGCAACTACAAGAAGAAGGACTGCCTAGCTGAAAACCCATGCAGAGGAAGACCAGAAGACGACAACTGCCTTGGCTCCAGAAACTCACCGGCCTGTCTCCTGCCTTCCAAAGATCCTGCTCCAGCGACGCCTTCCAAAGGGACCAGCGACCTCGACATCCTCTGAGGACTGCCCCTGCTTCGAAAAAGACAAGAAACTCCCGAGGACAGCGGACCTGCTCCAAGAAAAGCTGCAACTTTGTTTCCAGCAGCTTTAAAGAACCCTGCAAGCTCCCCGCAAGAAGCGTGAGACTTGCAACACTGCACCCGACGACCCCGACTCGGCTGGTGGCGATCCAACACCTCAGGAGGGACCCCAGGACTACTCTAAGACTGTGAGTACAAAAACCTGTCCCCCCTGAGCCCCCACAGCGCCGCCTGCAGAGGGAATCCCGAGGCTTCCCCTGACCGCGACTCTTTGAATCCTAAGTCCCGACACCTGGGAGAGACCCTGCACCCGCAGCCCCCAGGACCTGAAGGACCGGACTTTCACTGGAGGAGTGACCCCCAGGAGTCCCTCTCCCTTGACCAAGTGGAGGTTTCCCCGAGGAACCCCCCCCTTGCCTGCCTGCAGCGCTGAAGAGATCCCTAGATCTCCCATTGACTTCCATTACAAACCCGACGCTTGTTTCTACACTGCACCCGGCCGCCCCCGCGCTGCTGAGGGTGAAATTTCTGTGTGGGCTTGTGTCCCCCCCGGTGCCCTACAAAACCCCCCTGGTCTGCCCTCCGAAGACGCGGGTACTTACCTGCAATCAGACCGGAACCGGGGCACCCCCTTCTCTCCATTCTAGCCTATGTGTTTTGGGCACCACTTTGAACTCTGCACCTGACCGGCCCTGAGCTGCTGGTGTGGTGACTTTGGGGTTGCTCTGAACCCCCAACGGTGGGCTACCTTGGACCAAGAACTAAGCCCTGTAAGTGTCTTACTTACCTGGTTAACCTAACAAATACTTACCTCCCCTAGGAACTGTGAAAATTGCACTAAGTGTCCACTTTTAAAACAGCTATTTGTGAATAACTTGAAAAGTATACATGCAATTTTGATGATTTGAAGTTCCTAAAGTACTTACCTGCAATACCTTTCGAATGAGATATTACATGTAGAATTTGAACCTGTGGTTCTTAAAATAAACTAAGAAAAGATATTTTTCTATACAAAAACCTATTGGCTGGATTTGTCTCTGAGTGTGTGTACCTCATTTATTGTCTATGTGTATGTACAACAAATGCTTAACACTACTCCTTGGATAAGCCTACTGCTCGACCACACTACCACAAAATAGAGCATTAGTATTATCTATTTTTACCACTATTTTACCTCTAAGGGGAACCCTTGGACTCTGTGCATGCTATTCCTTACTTTGAAATAGCACATACAGAGCCAACTTCCTACACCCCCTACAGTGCGTCACTGCATATATAGCCAGCTTTCTACACTTCCTGTAAGGAAATGCCTCCTTGGCATGGTTACCCCCTGACTTTTTGCCTTTGCTGATGCTATGTTTTGAATTGAAAGTGTGCTGAGGCCTGCTAACCAGGCCCCAGCACCAGTGTTCTTTCCCTAACCTGTACTTTTGATTCCACAATTGGCACACCCTGGCACCCAGATAAGTCCCTTGTAACTGGTACCTCTGGTACCAAGGGCCCTGATGCCAGGGAAGGTCTCTAAGGGCTGCAGCATGTATTATGCCACCCTAAGAGACCCCTCACTCAGCACAGACACACTGCTTACCAGCTTGTGTGTGCTAGTGAGAACAAAATGAGTAAGTCGACATGGCACTCCCCTCAGGGTGCCATGCCAGCCTCTCACTGCCTATGCAGTATAGGTAAGACACCCCTCTAGCAGGCCTTACAGCCCTAAGGCAGGGGGCACTATACCATAGGTGAGGGTACCAGTGTATGAGCACTGTCCCCCTACAGTGTCTAAGCAAAACCTTAGACATTGTAAGTGCAGGGTAACCATAAGAGTATATGGTCTGGGAGTCTGTTTTACACGAACCCCCCAGCACCATAATGACTACACTGAAAACTGGGAAGTTTGGTATCAAACTTCTCAGCACAATAAATGCACACTGATGCCAGTGTACATTTTATTGTAAAATACACCACAGAGGGCACCTTAGAGGTGCCCCCTGAAACCTTAACCAACTATCTGTGTAGGCTGACTGGTTCCAGCAGCCTGCCACACTAGAGACATGTTGCTGGCCCCATGGGGAGAGTGCCTTTGTCACTCTGAGGCCAGTAACAAAGCCTGCACTGGGTGGAGATGCTAACACCTCCCCCAGGCAGGAGCTGTAACACCTGGCGGTGAGCCTCAAAGGCTCACCCCTTTGTCACAGCCCCGCAGGACACTCCAGCTAGTGGAGTTGCCCGCCCCCTACGGCCCCGGCCCCCACTTTTGGCGGCAAGGCCGGAGAAAATAATGAGAATAACAAGGAGTCGTCACTGGCCAGTCAGGACAGCCCCTAAGGTGTCCTGAGCTGAGGTGACTCTAACTTTTAGAAATCCTTCATCTTGCAGATGGAGGATTCCCCCAATAGGATTAGGGATGTGACCCCCTCCCCTTGGGAGGAGGCACAAAGAGGGTGTACCCACCCTCAGGGCTAGTAGCCATTGGCTACTAACCCCCCAGACCTAAACACGCCCTTAAATTTAGTATTTAAGGGCTTCCCTGAACCTAAAGATTTAGATTCCTGCAACTACAAGAAGGACTGCCGAGCTGAAAGACCCCTGCAGAGGAAGACCAGAAGACACCAACTGCCTTGGCCCCAGACTTACCGGCCTGTCTCCTGCCTTCCAAAGAAACCTGCTCCAGCGACGCTTTCCAAGGGACCAGCGACATCTGAATCCTCTGAGGACTGCCCTGCTTCGAAAAAGACAAGAAACTCCCGAGGACAGCGGCACTGCTCCAAAAGAACTGCAACTTTGTTACAAGGAGCAGATTTAAAGACCCCTGCCATTCCCCGCCAGAAGCGTGAGACTTGCAACACTGCACCCGGCGACCCCGACTCGACTGGTGGAGAACAACCAACTCAGGGAGGACCCTCCGGCGACTCTACGACTGTGAGTAACCAAAGTTGTCCCCCCTGAGCCCCCACAGCGACGCCTGCAGAGGGAATCCCCAGGCTCCCCCTGACCGCGACTGTCTGAACTCCATTTCCCGACGGCTGGAAAAGGCCCTGCACCCGCAGCCCCCAGCCCCTAAAGAAACGGAACTTCTGTGCAGGAGTGACCCCCAGGAGGCCCTCTCCCTTGCCCAGGTGGTGGCTACCCCGAGGAGCCCCCCCCTTGCCTGCCTGCATCGCTGAAGAGACCCCTTGGTCTCCCATTGAAAACTGAAGGAAACCCGACGCGTGTTTGCACACTGCACCCGGCCGCCCCCGCGCTGCTGAGGGTGTACTTTCTGTGCTACTTTGTGTCTCCCCCGGTGCCCTACAAAACCCCCCTGGTCTGCCCTCCGAAGACGCGGGTACTTACCTGCTGGCAGACTGGAACCGGGGCACCCCCTTCTCTCCATTATAGCCTATGTGTTTTGGGCACCTCTTTGACCTTTGCACCTGACCGGCCCTGAGCTGCTGGTGTGATAACTTTGGGGTTGCTCTGAACCCCCAACGGTGGGCTACCTTGGACCAAAAACTGAGAACTGTAAGTGACTTACTTACCTGTGAAAACTAACAATAACTTACCTCCCCCAGGAACTGTGAAAATTGCACTGTGTCCACTTTTAAAACAGCTTATTGTGTTTTATGACAAAAGTATTCATGCTAATGTAATGATTCAAAGTTCCTAGAGTACTTACCTGCAATACCTTCCAAACAAGCTATTACATGTGAAATTTGAACCTGTGGTTCTTAAAATAAACTAAGAAAAGATATTTTTCTATAACAAAACCTATTGGCTGGATTTGTCTCTGAGTGTGTGTACCTCATTTATTGTCTATGTGTATGTACAACAAATGCTTAACACTACTCCTTGGATAAGCCTACTGCTCGACCACACTACCACAAAATAGAGCATTTGTATTATCTCTTTTTACCACTATTTTACCTCTAAGGGGAACCCTTGGACTCTGTGCATGCTATTCCTTACTTTGAAATAGCACATACAAAGCCAACTTCCTACATTGGTGGATCAGCGGTGGGGTACAAGACTTTGCATTTGCTGGACTACTCAGCCAATACCTGATCACACGACAAATTCCAAAATTGTCATTAGAAATAGATTTTTGCAATTTGAAAAGTTTTCTAAATTCTTAAAAGTCCTGCTAGGGCCTTGTGTTAGTCCCTGTTAGCATTTCTTTTAGAGTTTAAAAGTTTGTAAAAGTTTGAATTAGATTCTAGAACTAGTTTTAGATTCTTAAAAGCATTCCAACTTTTAGAAGAATAATGTCTAGTACAGAGATGAATGTGGTGGAACTCGACACCACACCTTACCTCCATCTCCAGATGAAAGAGCTAAGGTCACTCTGTAACATAAGAAAAATAACAATGGGCTCCAGACCTACCAAAGTACAGCTCCAGGAGCTGTTGGCAGAGTATGATAGAGCCAACCCCTCTGTGGATAACACAGAGGAGGATGATAGTGAACTGGAGGAAGAATCCCCTCCACCAGTCCTATCTAGGGAGAACAGGGCTTCTCAAGCCCTGACTCCAAAAATAATAGTCAGAGATGCTGGCTCCCTCACAGGAGGGTCCAGCCTCTCTGAAATCACTGAGGATAACCCCAGTGAAGAGGACATCCAGTTAGCCAGGATGGCCAAAAGATTGGCTTTGGAAAAACAGATCCTAGCCATAGAAAGGGAAAGACAAGAGATGGGCCTAGGACCCATCAATGGTGGCAGCAACATAACTAGGGTCAGAGATTCTCCTGACATGTTGAAAATCCCCAAAGGGATTGTAACTAAATATGAAGATGGTGATGACATCACCAAATGGTTCACAGCTTTTGAGAGGGCTTGTGAAACCAGAAAAGTGAACAAATCTCACTGGGGTGCTCTCCTTTGGGAAATGTTCACAGGAAAGTGTAGGGATAGACTCCTCACACTCTCTAAAAAAAGATGCAGAATCTTATGACCTCATGAAGGGTACCCTGATTGAGGGCTTTGGATTCTCCACTGAGGAGTATAGGATTAGATTCAGGGGGGCTCAAAAATCCTCGAGCCAGACCTGGGTTGACTTTGTAGACTACTCAGTAAAAACACTAGATGGTTGGATTCAAGGCAATGGTGTAAATGATTATGATGGGCTGTACAATTTATTTGTGAAAGAACACCTATTAAGTAATTGTTTCAATGATAAACTGCATCAGCATCTGGTGGACCTAGGACCAATTTCTCCCCAAGAATTGGGAAAGAAGGCGGACCATTGGGTCAAGACTAGGGTGTCCAAAACTTCCACAGGGGGTGACCAAAAGAAAGGGGTCACAAAACCTCCCCAGGGGAAAGGTGGTGAGACAGCCAAAAACAAAGATAGTAAAGAGTGTAGGAAGTTGGCTCTGTATGTGCTATTTCAAAGTAAGGAATAGCATGCACAGAGTCCAAGGGTTCCCCTTAGAGGTAAAATAGTGGTAAAAATAGATAATACTAATGCTCTATTTTGTGGTAGTGTGGTCGAGCAGTAGGCTTATCCAAGGAGTAGTGTTAAGCATTTGTTGTACATACACATAGACAATAAATGAGGTACACACACTCAGAGACAAATCCAGCCAATAGGTTTTGTTATAGAAAAATATCTTTTCTTAGTTTATTTTAAGAACCACAGGTTCAAATTTAACATGTAATATCTTGTTTGAAAGGTATTGCAGGTAAGTACATTAGGAATTTTGAATCATTTCAATTGCATGTATACTTTTCAAGTTATTCACAAATAGCTACTTTAAAAGTGGACACTTAGTGCAATTTTCACAGTTCCTGGGGGAGGTAAGTTTTTGTTAGTTTTACCAGGTAAGTAAGACACTTACAGGGTTCAGTTCTTGGTCCAAGGTAGCCCACCGTTGGGGGTTCAGAGCAACCCCAAAGTTACCACACCAGCAGCTCAGGGCCGGTCAGGTGCAGAGTTCAAAGTGGTGCCCAAAACGCATAGGCTAGAATGGAGAGAAGGGGGTGCCCCGGTTCCGGTCTGCTTGCAGGTAAGTACCCGCGTCTTCGGAGGGCAGACCAGGGGGGTTTTGTAGGGCACCGGGGGGGACACAAGCCCACACAGAAATTTCACCCTCAGCGGCGCGGGGGCGGCCGGGTGCAGTGTAGAAACAAGCGTCGGGTTTGCAATGTTAGTCAATGAGAGATCAAGGGATCTCTTCAGCGCTGCAGGCAGGCAAGGGGGGGCTTCCTCGGGGAAACCTCCACTTGGGCAAGGGAGAGGGACTCCTGGGGGTCACTTCTCCAGTGAAAGTCCGGTCCTTCAGGTCCTGGGGGCTGCGGGTGCAGGGTCTCTCCCAGGCGTCGGGACTTTAGGTTCAAAGAGTCGCGGTCAGGGGAAGCCTCGGGATTCCCTCTGCAGGCGGCGCTGTGGGGGCTCAGGGGGGACAGGTTTTGGTACTCACAGTATCAGAGTAGTCCTGGGGTCCCTCCTGAGGTGTTGGATCGCCACCAGCCGAGTCGGGGTCGCCGGGTGCAGTGTTGCAAGTCTCACGCTTCTTGCGGGGAGCTTGCAGGGTTCGTTAAAGTTGCTGGAAACAAAGTTGCAGCTTTTCTTGGAGCAGGTCCGCTGTCCTCGGGAGTTTCTTGTCTTTTCAAAGCAGGGGCAGTCCTCAGAGGATGTCGAGGTCGCTGGTCCCTTTGGAAGGCGTCGCTGGAGCAGGATCTTTGGAAGGCAGGAGACAGGCCGGTGAGTTTCTGGAGCCAAGGCAGTTGTCGTCTTCTGGTCTTCCGCTGCAGGGGTTTTCAGCTGGGCAGTCCTTCTTCTTGTAGTTGCAGGAATCTAATTTTCTAGGGTTCAGGGTAGCCCTTAAATACTAAATTTAAGGGCGTGTTTAGGTCTGGGGGGTTAGTAGCCAATGGCTACTAGCCCTGAGGGTGGGTACACCCTCTTTGTGCCTCCTCCCAAGGGGAGGGGGTCACAATCCTAACCCTATTGGGGGAATCCTCCATCTGCAAGATGGAGGATTTCTAAAAGTCAGAGTCACCTCAGCTCAGGACACCTTAGGGGCTGTCCTGACTGGCCAGTGACTCCTCCTTGTTGCTTTCTTTGTTCCCTCCAGCCTTGCCACCAAAAGTGGGGGCCGTGGCCGGAGGGGGCGGGCAACTCCACTAAGCTGGAGTGCCCTGCTGGGCTGCGACAAAGGGGTGAGCCCTTGAGGCTCACCGCCAGGTGTTACAGCTCCTGCCTGGGGGAGGTGTTAGCATCTCCACCCAGTGCAGGCTTTGTTACTGGCCTCAGAGTGACAAAGGCACTCTCCCCATGGGGCCAGCAACATGTCTCTAGTGTGGCAGGCTGCTGGAACCAGTCAGCCTACACAGATAGTTGGTTAAGTTTCAGGGGGCACTTCTAAGGTGCCCTCTGGGATGTATTTTACAATAAAATGTACACTGGCATCAGTGTGCATTTATTGTGCTGAGAAGTTTGATACCAAACTTCCCAGTTTTCAGTGTAGCCATTATGGTGCTGTGGAGTTCGTGTAAGACAGACTCCCAGACCATATACTCTTATGGCTACCCTGCACTTACAATGTCTAAGGTTTTGCTTAGACACTGTAGGGGCACAGTGCTCATGCACTGGTACCCTTACCTATGGTATAGTGCACCCTGCCTTAGGGCTGTACGGCCTGCTAGAGGGGTGTCTTACCTATACTGCATAGGCAGTGAGAGGCTGGCATGGCACCCTGAGGGGAGTGCCATGTCGACTTACTCATTTTGTTCTCACTAGCACACACAGGCTTGTAAGCAGTGTGTCTGTGCTGAGTGAGGGGTCTCTAGGGTGGCATAATACATGCTGCAGCCCTTAGAGACCTTCCCTGGCATCAGGGCCCTTGGTACCAGAGGTACCAGTTACAAGGGACTTATCTGGATGCCAGGGTGTGCCAATTGTGGAAACAATGGTACATTTTAGGTGAAAGAACACTGGTGCTGGGGCCTGGTTAGCAGGGTCCCAGCACACTTCTCAGTCAAGTCAGCATCAGTATCAGGCAAAAAGTGGGGGGTAACTGCAACAGGGAGCCATTTCTTTACACAAGCCCCCCCCAGCCCACAGGCCAGGAGACTCGGCCAAAGCTGGGAGAGTCTTCCTAGTCTGTCAGGCGAGGAAGAGTAGAGGAAATAGTCTGGTTTGTTGCAGGGCCTACTCTGCCTTACATCCTCCTGTTCAGGTCATTCCCTCTGGGGAACTGACCTACTTCCACAGTGATAGGACCTAGTCTGAACTGCCTCTTGTCTGTGCTTTTTATGTCTTCACCCATTCTCTCTATTTTGGGTTTAGAGGTATCCACCTCTGCTAATCTTATCTTAGCCAGGGTCAGCCCTAGCTTACCCAAAGAGGTTACCCAGAGCTGGAGTAACCCCACCATGACCAACAGGGTCAGGGGGCCTAACTTGCTATTTGGCATGGGGTCTGACCACCATGCCAAGGATAGTGAAGCCATAAAGGCTAACACCCAGCAGAGGCCACTGACAGCTGTCAGTGCCCAGAACCACACCTTTAGCTCTTCACCTACAAGGGAAGGGGCTAAGTTACAGGCTTCTTTGGGTTCAGGGTGCCTGTCTGCTGTATTAGAGTGGGGGGTTACCACATCTTGTAGTAAACACCCTTCTTCCACTCTTTCTTCTGTTAGCTGAGGAGCCACCCACTCAGGCTTAACAGTTGCCTGACTAGCCAGGACTTCTTGTGGGTCAGGTTGGACTTTATCAGAGCCATTTTTGGAGTTCTCCCCTACTGGAGCAGAATCTCCTTGGCTTGCTGGAACCTTGGCTAAAGGTTGTCCACCTTTCCTACTCTGTTTCCTTTTCTTTTTCTTCTGGGGCCTACTTGCATTTACTGCAGAGGCAGGCACTCCAGAATCCTTGGGAGAGGACTGGCCCTGGGCCAGTTCTTCTCTTAGGCTCTGACTAACCTCTGGGTAGTCATTTCCAAGGAGACAATCAAGGGGGAGGTCTGTACTGACTACCACCCTTCTCCAGCTAAAAGTTCCACCCACTTCTATGGGCACAAGAGCCACAGGCCTATTAGTGACCCTGTCTGGGCTAACTCTTACTCTGGCCATCTCACCTGGGATGTACTGGTTTGAGAGCACCAGCCTGTCATGCACAATAATGTGACTGGCACCAGTGTCTCTCAGGGCAGTGGCTGGGATTCCATTCACCTGTAGGTGGTGGAAGTGTCTACTTCCCTCTGGAATCTCCAACTCACCTGTTGGGCCCTTTTTCCAGTTGAAGGCTATGAAGACCTCCTCATCTGAGGAGTCATCCCCAATGGCTACACTGGTCACCCCTGGGATTTTGCTAGGGGGTTTGTTTTTGGGACAAGAAATGTCCTTGGTGTGGTGCCCTGTCTGTTTACAGTTATGGCACCATGCCTTAGTGGCATCCCAGCTCTTACCCTGGTACCCACCTTTGTTTTGGGTTGTGTCTCTGGGCCCACCCACCTGGTGTGGTTTTTGGGGGCCTACAGGGGACTCTTTTTCTTTGTTTCTAGTGTCACCCACTTTCTCCTGGGGAGGCTTTGTAACCCCTTTCTTTTGGTCACCCCCAGTGGAAGTTTTGGTTACCCTAGTCTTGACCCAGTGGTCTGCCTTCTTTCCCAATTCTTGGGGAGAAATTGGACCTAGGTCTACCAGATACTGATGCAACTTTTCATTGAAGCAGTTACTTAAAATGTGTTCTTTCATAAACAAATTATAAAGCCCAACATAGTCATACACTTCATTTCCAGTTACCCAACCATCCAGTGTTTTCACTGAGTAGTCAACATAATCAACCCAGGTCTGGCTCGAGGATTTTTGAGCCCCCCTGAATCTAATTCTATACTCCTCAGTGGAGAATCCAAAGCCCTCAATCAGGGTACCCTTCATGAGGTCATAAGATTCTGCATCTTTTCCAGAGAGTGTGAGGAGTCTATCCCTACACTTTCCTGTGAACATTTCCCAAAGGAGAGCACCCCAGTGAGATTTGTTCACTTTTCTGGTTACACAAGCCCTCTCAAAAGCTGTGAACCATTTGGTGATGTCATCACAATCTTCATATTTAGTTACAATCCCTTTAGGGATTTTCAACATGTCAGGAGAATCTCTGACCCTATTTAAGTTGCTGCCACCATCGATGGGACCTAGGCCCATCTCTTTTCTTTCCCTTTCTATGGCTAGGAGCTGCTTTTCCAAAGCCAATCTTTTGACCATCCTGGCTAACAGGGGGTCATCCTCACTGAGAGCATCCTCAGTGATTTCAGAAATGCTGGACCCTCCTGTGAGGGAAGCAACATTTCTGACTATCATTTTTGGAGACAGGGCTTGAGAGGCCCTGGTCTCCCTATTTAGGACTGGAAGGGGGGAATTGCCCTCCAAGTCACTAATTTCTTCCTCTGTGAAGTCATCCTCAGAGGGGTTGGCTTTTTCAAACTCTGCCAACAGCTCCTGGAGCTGAATTTTGGTAGGTCTGGAGCCAATGGTTATTTTCTTTATATTACAGAGAGACCTTAGCTCCCTCATCTTAAGATGGAGGTAAGGTGTGGTGTCGAGTTCCACCACATTCATCTCTGTATCAGACATTATTTTGCTAAAAGTTGGAAGACTTTTTAAAGAATCTAAAACTGTTTCTAGAATCTAATTTCAAACCTTTAACAAACTTTTAAACTCTAAAAGACAATGCTAAACAGGGACTTAACACACAAGGCCCTAGCAGGACTTTTAAGAATTTAGAAAACTTTTCAAATTGCAAAAATCAATTTCTAATGACAATTTTGGAATTTGTCGTGTGATCAGGTATTGGCTGAGTAGTCCAGCAAATGCAAAGTCTTGTACCCCACCGCTGATCCACCAATGTAGGAAGTTGGCTCTGTATGTGCTATTTCAAAGTAAGGAATAGCATGCACAGAGTCCAAGGGTTCCCCTTAGAGGTAAAATAGTGGTAAAAATAGATAATACTAATGCTCTATTTTGTGGTAGTGTGGTCGAGCAGTAGGCTTATCCAAGGAGTAGTGTTAAGCATTTGTTGTACATACACATAGACAATAAATGAGGTACACACACTCGGAGACAAATCCAGCCAATAGGTTTTGTTATAGAAAAATATCTTTTCTTAGTTTATTTTAAGAACCACAGGTTCAAATTTAACATGTAATATCTTGTTTGAAAGGTATTGCAGGTAAGTACATTAGGAATTTTGAATCATTTCAATTGCATGTATACTTTTCAAGTTATTCACAAATAGCTACTTTAAAAGTGGACACTTAGTGCAATTTTCACAGTTCCTGGGGGAGGTAAGTTTTTGTTAGTTTTACCAGGTAAGTAAGACACTTACAGGGTTCAGTTCTTGGTCCAAGGTAGCCCACCGTTGGGGGTTCAGAGCAACCCCAAAGTTACCACACCAGCAGCTCAGGGCCGGTCAGGTGCAGAGTTCAAAGTGGTGCCCAAAACGCATAGGCTAGAATGGAGAGAAGGGGGTGCCCCGGTTCCGGTCTGCTTGCAGGTAAGTACCCGCGTCTTCGGAGGGCAGACCAGGGGGGTTTTGTAGGGCACCGGGGGGGACACAAGCCCACACAGAAATTTCACCCTCAGCGGCGCGGGGGGCGGCCGGGTGCAGTGTAGAAACAAGCGTCGGGTTTGCAATGTTAGTCAATGAGAGATCAAGGGATCTCTTCAGCGCTGCAGGCAGGCAAGGGGGGGCTTCCTCGGGGAAACCTCCACTTGGGCAAGGGAGAGGGACTCCTGGGGGTCACTTCTCCAGTGAAAGTCCGGTCCTTCAGGTCCTGGGGGCTGCGGGTGCAGGGTCTCTCCCAGGCGTCGGGACTTTAGGTTCAAAGAGTCGCGGTCAGGGGAAGCCTCGGGATTCCCTCTGCAGGCGGCGCTGTGGGGGCTCAGGGGGGACAGGTTTTGGTACTCACAGTATCAGAGTAGTCCTGGGGTCCCTCCTGAGGTGTTGGATCGCCACCAGCCGAGTCGGGGTCGCCGGGTGCAGTGTTGCAAGTCTCACGCTTCTTGCGGGGAGCTTGCAGGGTTCGTTAAAGTTGCTGGAAACAAAGTTGCAGCTTTTCTTGGAGCAGGTCCGCTGTCCTCGGGAGTTTCTTGTCTTTTCAAAGCAGGGGCAGTCCTCAGAGGATGTCGAGGTCCCTTTGGAAGGCGTCGCTGGAGCAGGATCTTTGGAAGGCAGGAGACAGGCCGGTGAGTTTCTGGAGCCAAGGCAGTTGTCGTCTTCTGGTCTTCCGCTGCAGGGGTTTTCAGCTGGGCAGTCCTTCTTCTTGTAGTTGCAGGAATCTAATTTTCTAGGGTTCAGGGTAGCCCTTAAATACTAAATTTAAGGGCGTGTTTAGGTCTGGGGGGTTAGTAGCCAATGGCTACTAGCCCTGAGGGTGGGTACACCCTCTTTGTGCCTCCTCCCAAGGGGAGGGGGTCACAATCCTAACCCTATTGGGGGAATCCTCCATCTGCAAGATGGAGGATTTCTAAAAGTCAGAGTCACCTCAGCTCAGGACACCTTAGGGGCTGTCCTGACTGGCCAGTGACTCCTCCTTGTTGCTTTCTTTGTTCCCTCCAGCCTTGCCGCCAAAAGTGGGGGCCGTGGCCGGAGGGGGCGGGCAACTCCACTAAGCTGGAGTGCCCTGCTGGGCTGTGACAAAGGGGTGAGCCCTTGAGGCTCACCGCCAGGTGTTACAGCTCCTGCCTGGGGGAGGTGTTAGCATCTCCACCCAGTGCAGGCTTTGTTACTGGCCTCAGAGTGACAAAGGCACTCTCCCCATGGGGCCAGCAACATGTCTCTAGTGTGGCAGGCTGCTGGAACCAGTCAGCCTACACAGATAGTTGGTTAAGTTTCAGGGGGCACTTCTAAGGTGCCCTCTGTGGTGTATTTTACAATAAAATGTACACTGGCATCAGTGTGCATTTATTGTGCTGAGAAGTTTGATACCAAACTTCCCAGTTTTCAGTGTAGCCATTATGGTGCTGTGGAGTTCGTGTAAGACAGACTCCCAGACCATATACTCTTATGGCTACCCTGCACTTACAATGTCTAAGGTTTTGCTTAGACACTGTAGGGGCACAGTGCTCATGCACTGGTACCCTTACCTATGGTATAGTGCACCCTGCCTTAGGGCTGTAAGGCCTGCTAGAGGGGTGTCTTACCTATACTGCATAGGCAGTGAGAGGCTGGCATGGCACCCTGAGGGGAGTGCCATGTCGACTTACTCATTTTGTTCTCACTAGCACACACAGGCTTGTAAGCAGTGTGTCTGTGCTGAGTGAGGGGTCTCTAGGGTGGCATAATACATGCTGCAGCCCTTAGAGACCTTCCCTGGCATCAGGGCCCTTGGTACCAGAGGTACCAGTTACAAGGGACTTATCTGGATGCCAGGGTGTGCCAATTGTGGAAACAATGGTACATTTTAGGTGAAAGAACACTGGTGCTGGGGCCTGGTTAGCAGGGTCCCAGCACACTTCTCAGTCAAGTCAGCATCAGTATCAGGCAAAAAGTGGGGGGTAACTGCAACAGGGAGCCATTTCTTTACAAAGAGTCTTCTACAGGCCCCCAAAAACCTGCACAGGAGGGTGGGCCCAGAGCCTCTTCACAAAACAATTCTGGGTACAAGGGTAAAAACTTTGATCCCAAAAAGGCCTGGTGTCGTAACTGTAGTCAGTCTGGACACCAAACTGGAGACCAGGCCTGTCCCAAGAAAGATACCACTTCTAACTCCCATCCAGCTAAAACTGGAATGGCCAGTCTCCAAGTGGGATCAACAGTGTGCCCAGAGCAAATCAGGTGTCACACTGAAGCTACATTAGTCTCTGAGGGTGGGGTGGATTTAGCCACACTGGCTGCCTGGCCCCCTAACATGCAAAAATACAGGCAGCAGCTCTTAATTAATGGGACAAGTGTAGAGGGCCTGAGGGATACAGGTGCCAGTGTCACCATGGTGACAGAGAAACTGGTTTCCCCTGGCCAATACCTGGCTGGACAAACTTATCCAGTCACCAACGCTGACAATCAGACTAAAGTACATCCCATGGCTATGGTAACTTTAGAGTGGGGAGGGGTCAAAGGCCTGAAACAGGTGGTGGTCTCCTCAAATATCCCAGTAGACTGTTTGCTTGGAAATGACCTGGAGTCCTCAGCATGGGCTGAGGTAGAACTGAAAACCCATGCAGCCATGCTGGGTATCCCTGAACTGGTGTGTGTCAAGACTAGGGCACAGTGGAAGGCACAGGGTGAAAAAGTAGAGCTGGAGTCTGGAAAAATGGCCCAGCCTACCAAGAGAAAAGGAAAGTCAGCTGGGAAACCAGCTGCAACACAACACCAAAAAGAGAACCTCTCTTCTCAGGAAGAAGTTATGCCCTCTGAGGGAACTGAGCCTATGGAGCTGGAACCTTATCAGGTTGAGCTCTTGGGCCCAGGGGGACCCTCAAGGGAAGAGTTGTGTATGGGACAAGAAACCTGTCCCTCTCTTGAAGGCCTTAGGCAGCAAGCTGCTGAAGAGTCCAAAGGCAAGAAAAATGGAACACATAGGGTCTATTGGGAAGATGGACTCCTGTACACTGAGGCAAGAGATCCCAAACCTGGTGCCACTAGGAGAGTGGTAGTGCCTCAGGGTTTCAGAGAGTTTATTCTGACCTTAGCCCATGATATTCCCCTTGCTGGGCATTTGGGACAAACCAAGACGTGGGAGAGGTTAGTGTAGGAAGTTGGCTCTGTATGTGCTATTTCAAAGTAAGGAATAGCATGCACAGAGTCCAAGGGTTCCCCTTAGAGGTAAAATAGTGGTAAAAAGAGATAATACTAATGCTCTATTTTGTGGTAGTGTGGTCGAGCAGTAGGCTTATCCAAGGAGTAGTGTTAAGCATTTGTTGTACATACACATAGACAATAAATGAGGTACACACACTCAGAGACAAATCCAGCCAATAGGTTTTGTTATAGAAAAATATCTTTTCTTAGTTTATTTTAAGAACCACAGGTTCAAATTTAACATGTAATATCTTGTTTGAAAGGTATTGCAGGTAAGTACATTAGGAACTTTGAATCATTACTTTAGCATGTATACTTTTCACATAAAACACAATAAGCTGTTTTAAAAGTGGACACTTAGTGCAATTTTCACAGTTTCTGGGGGAGGTAAGTGTAAGGAAATGCCTCCTTGGCATGGTTGCCCCCTGACTTTTTGCCTTTGCTGATGCTATGTTTACAATTGAAAGTGTGCTGAGGCCTGCTAACCAGGCCCCAGCACCAGTGTTCTTTCCCTAACCTGTACTTTTGTATCCACAATTGGCAGACCCTGGCATCCAGATAAGTCCCTTGTAACTGGTACTTCTAGTACCAAGGGCCCTGATGCCAAGGAAGGTCTCTAAGGGCTGCAGCATGTCTTATGCCACCCTGGAGACCTCTCACTCAGCACAGACACTCTGCTTGCCAGCTCGTGTGTGCTAGTGAGGACAAAACGAGTAAGTCGACATGGCACTCCCCTCAGGGTGCCATGCCAGCCTCTCACTGCCTATGCAGTATAGGTAAGACACCCCTCTAGCAGGCCTTACAGCCCTAAGGCAGGGTGCACTATACCATAGGTGAGGGTACCAGTGCATGAGCATGGTACCCCTACAGTGTCTAAACAAAACCTTAGACATTGTAAGTGCAGGGTAGCCATAAGAGTATATGGTCTGGGAGTCTGTCAAACACGAACTCCACAGCACCATAATGGCTACACTGAAAACTGGGAAGTTTGGTATCAAACTTCTCAGCACAATAAATGCACACTGATGCCAGTGTACATTTTATTGTAAAATACACCCCAGAGGGCACCTTAGAGGTGCCCCCTGAAACTTAACCGACTATCTGTGTAGGCTGACTAGTTTTAGCAGCCTGCCACAAACCGAGACATGTTGCTGGCCCCATGGGGAGAGTGCCTTTGTCACTCTGAGGCCAGTAACAAAGCCTGCACTGGGTGGAGATGCTAACACCTCCCCCAGGCAGGAATTGTCACACCTGGCGGTGAGCCTCAAAGGCTCACCTCCTTTGTGCCAACCCAGCAGGACACTCCAGCTAGTGGAGTTGCCCGCCCCCTCCGGCCAGGCCCCACTTTTGGCGGCAAGGCCGGAGAAGATAATGAGAAAAACAAGGAGGAGTCACTGGCCAGTCAGGACAGCCCCTAAGGTGTCCTGAGCTGAGGTGACTAACTTTTAGAAATCCTCCATCTTGCAGATGGAGGATTCCCCCAATAGGGTTAGGATTGTGACCCCCTCCCCTTGGGAGGAGGCACAAAGAGGGTGTACCCACCCTCAGGGCTAGTAGCCATTGGCTACTAACCCCCCAGACCTAAACACGCCCTTAAATTTAGTATTTAAGGGCTACCCTGAACCCTAGAAAATTAGATTCCTGCAACTACAAGAAGAAGGACTGCCTAGCTGAAAACCCCTGCAGCGGAAGACCAGAAGACGACAACTGCCTTGGCTCCAGAAACTCACCGGCCTGTCTCCTGCCTTCCAAAGATCCTGCTCCAGCGACGCCTTCCAAAGGGACCAGCGACCTCGACATCCTCTGAGGACTGCCCCTGCTTCGAAAAGACAAGAAACTCCCGAGGACAGCGGACCTGCTCCAAGAAAAGCTGCAACTTTGTTTCCAGCAGCTTTAAAGATCCCTGCAAGCTCCCCGCAAGAAGCGTGAGACTTGCAACACTGCACCCGGCGACCCCGACTCGGCTGGTGGAGAACCAACACCTCAGGGAGGACCCCCGGACTACTCTACGACTGTGAGTACCAAAACCTGTCCCCCCTGAGCCCCCACAGCGCCGCCTGCAGAGGGAATCCCGAGGCTTCCCCTGACCGCGACTCTTTGAACCTAAAGTCCCGACGCCTGGGAGAGACCCTGCACCCACAGCCCCCAGGACCTGAAGGACCGGACTTTCACTGGAGAAGTGACCCCCAGGAGTCCCTCTCCCTTGTCCAAGTGGAGGTTTCCCCGAGGAATCCCCCCCTTGCCTGCCTGCAGCGCTGAAGAGATCCCGAGATCTCTCATAGACTAACATTGCGAACCCGACGCTCGTTTCTACACTGCACCCGGCCGCCCTCGCGCTGCTGAGGGTGAAATTTCTGTGTGGGCTTGTGTCCCCCCCGGTGCCCTACAAAACCCCCCTGGTCTGCCCTCCGAAGACGCGGGTACTTACCTGCAAGCAGACCGTAACCGGGGCACCCCCTTCTCTCCATTCTAGCCTATGTGTTTTGGGCACCACTTTGAACTCTGCACCTGACCGGCCCTGAGCTGCTGGGGTGGTGACTTTGGGGTTGCTCTGAACCCCCAACGGTGGGCTACCTTGGACCAAGAACTAAGCCCTGTAAGTGTCTTACTTACCTGGTTAATCTAACAAATACTTACCTCCCCTAGGAACTGTGAAAATTGCACTGTGTCCACTTTTAAAACAGCTATTTGTGAATAACTTGAAAAGTATACATGCAATTTTGATGATTTGAAGTTCCTAAAGTACTTACCTGCAATACCTTTCGAATGAGATATTACATGTAGAATTTGAACCTGTGGTTCTTAAAATAAACTAAGAAAAGATATTTTTCTATATAAAAACCTATTGGCTGGATTTGTCTCTGAGTGCGTGTACCTCATTTATTGTCTATGTGTATGTACAACAAATGCTTAACACTACTCCTTGGATAAGCCTACTGCTCGACCACACTACCACAAAATAGAGCATTAGTATTATCTATTTTTACCACTATTTTACCTCTAAGGGGAACCCTTGGACTCTGTGCATGCTATTCCTTACTTTGAAATAGCACATACAGAGCCAACTTCCTACAGTAAGTTATTGTTAGTTTCAACAGGTAAGTAAGGCACTTACAGGTTTCAGTTTTTGGTCCAAGGTAGCCCACCGTTGGGGGTTCAGAGCAACCCCAAAGTTATCACACCAGCAGCTCAGGGCCGGTCAGGTGCAAAGGTCAAAGAGGTGCCCAAAACACATAGGCTATAATGGAGAGAAGGGGGTGCCCCGGTTCCAGTCTGCCAGCAGGTAAGTACCCGCGTCTTCGGAGGGCAGACCAGGGGGGTTTTGTAGGGCACCGGGGGGGACACAAAGTAGCATAGAAAGTACACACTCAGCAGCGCGGGGGCGGCCGGGTGCAGTGTGCAAACATGCGTCGGGTTTCCTTCAGTTTTCAATGGGAGACCAAGGGGTCTCTTCAGCGATGCAGGCAAGGGGGGGGGCTCCTCGGGGTAGCCACCACCTGGGCAAGGGAGAGGGCCTCCTGGGGGTCACTCCTGCACAGAAGTTCCGTTTCTTTAGGGGCTGGGGGCTGCGGGTGCAGGGTCTTTTCCAGCCGTCGGGAAATGGAGTTCAGACAGTCGCGGTCAGGGGGAGCCTGGGGATTCCCTCTGCAGGCGTCGCTGTGGGGGTTCAGGGGGGACAACTTTGGTTACTCACAGTCGTAGAGTCGGCGGAGGGTCCTCCCTGAGTTGGTTGTTCTCCACCAGTCGAGTCGGGGTCGCCGGGTGCAGTGTTGCAAGTCTCACGCTTCTTGCGGGGAATTGCAGGGGTCTTTAAATCTGCTCCTTGTAACAAAGTTGCAGTTCTTTTGGAGCAGTGCCGCTGTCCTCGGGAGTTTCTTGTCTTTTTCGAAGCAGGGCAGTCCTCAGAGGATTCAGAGGTTGCTGGTCCCTTGTAAAGCGTCGCTGGAGCAGGTTCTTTGGAAGGCAGGAGACAGGCCAGTGAGTCTGGGGCCAAAGCAGTTGGTGTCTTCTGGTCTTCCTCTGCAGGGGTTTGTCAGCTCGGCAGTCCTTCTTGTAGTTGCAGGAATCTAACTCTTTAGGTTCAGGGAAGCCCTTAAATACTAAATTTAAGGGCGTGTTTAGGTCTGGGGGGTTAGTAGCCAATGGCTACTAGCCCTGAGGGTGGGTACACCCTCTTTGTGCCTCCTCACAAGGGGAGGGGGTCACATCCCTAATCCTATTGGGGGAATCCTCCATCTGCAAGATGGAGGATTTCTAAAAGTTAGAGTCACCTCAGCTCAGGACACCTTAGGGGCTGTCCTGACTGGCCAGTGACTCCTCCTTGTTATTCTCATTATTTTCTCCGGCCTTGCCGCCAAAAGTGGGGGCCGGGCCGGAGGGGGCGGGCAACTCCACTAGCTGGAGTGTCCTGCGGGGCTGTGACAAAGGGGTGAGCCTTTGAGGCTCACCGCCAGGTGTTACAGCTCCTGCCTGGGGGAGGTGTTAGCATCTCCACCCAGTGCAGGCTTTGTTACTGGCCTCAGAGTGACAAAGGCACTCTCCCCATGGGGCCAGCAACATGTCTCTAGTGTGGCAGGCTGCTGGAACCAGTCAGCCTACACAGATAGTCGGTTAAGTTTCAGGGGGCACCTCTAAGGTGCCCTCTGTGGTGTATTTTACAATAAAATGTACACTGGCATCTGTGTGCATTTATTGTGCTGAGAAGTTTGATACCAAACTTCCCAGTTTTCAGTGTAGCCATTATGGTGCTGTGGAGTTCGTGTTTGACAAACTCCCAGACCATATACTCTTATGGCTACCCTGCACTTACAATGTCTAAGGTTTTGCTTAGACACTGTAGGGGCACAGTGCTCATGCACTGGTACCCTCACCTATGGTATAGTGCACCCTGCCTTAGGGCTGTAAGGCCTGCTAGAGGGGTGTCTTACCTATACTGCATAGGCAGTGAGAGGCTGGCATGGCACCCTGAGGGGAGTGCCATGTCGACTTATTCATTTTGTTCTCACTAGCACACACAAGCTGGTAAGCAGTGTGTCTGTGCTGAGTGAGGGGTCTCTTAGGGTGGCATAATACATGCTGCAGCCCTTAGAGACCTTCCCTGGCATCAGGGCCCTTGGTACCAGTTACAAGGGACTTATCTGGATGCCAGGGTGTGCCAATTGTGGAATCAAAAGTACAGGTTAGGGAAAGAACACTGGTGCTGGGGCCTGGTTAGCAGGCCTCAGCACACTTTCAATTCAAAACATAGCATCAGCAAAGGCAAAAAGTCAGGGGGTAACCATGCCAAGGAGGCATTTCCTTACACCAGTGCAGTAGATCATCGCAGGTATCTCAGGTTTGTGGTGTGCAGTTCAAAGTCCTTCCATTCGGGGTAACTTTCACCTCTGGTATTCATCAAGAGTCTGGTGGTGGTTGCAGCCCATTTACACAAAGATACATGATTTCCTGCCTGGAAGATTGGCTATGTGGATGATTGGCTTATCAAAGCAAACACTCCCCAAGAGTGTCAGCGGTACACGGAGATTAGAGTAGATATGCTTCACAGCTTGGTATTCAGTCAGTGTTCCCAAGTCTCACCTACAGCCTCTACAGATAGTCATTATTAAGAGCCATTACAAACACAAATAGCCAGTTTACCCTCTTTTTCAAGGGTTCAGAATTTCCAGGCATTATTACCTCAATTTCACCCAAATCGGCAGATAACAGTGAAGACGGAAATGCCCCTTCTAGGGATGAAGGTCTCCTGTATCGCCATAGTACCCCATGCTGACTACACATTTGCCTGTTAGGAATGTCTAATTTGTCAAGGATCTCGGTTGCAGGGTCAATTAGAGGATCTAGTGTTGGTAGACTGCCAAAGTCATTAGTCTCTGCAATGGTGAAATAACATGTTGAATGGGCGGCCTTGTCTCTACCATGTTCCCCACAAAATTCTCACATCGGATGCATCACTCACAGGTTGGGGTGCACATCTGAAGGACCTCAGTACAGGATATGTAGGACACAAAACACCAGGGACTCCATATCAACTTCTTTGAGCTTCAAGCTGTTCATCGAAGCCTTGAAAGCCCCCTTCCTCACATCATTCACAAGGTTGTCCTTGTCTGAGCGAACAACATGACGGCCATGTACTATCTACAAAGACGGGGGAGCACTGTCTCTGCAACGTTCGCAGACCATTTGGAGGTGGGCATTGCGTCACAACATTTATCTTCTAGCAGAATATCGCACGGCAATGTTTTTGCAGACCTGCTCAGCAGGATGCAGCAACAAGCTCCCAAGTCGGAACTCCACCCAGAAGCCCTTCACCCATACTTCCAGAAATGGGGGTTCCCCCAGATAGACCTTTTTCCAAACCATAGAAAATGCCCAAACTTTGTCTCCAAATTTCCATACCCACTATCCAAGGGCACCGCACTATGGATGAGTTAGTCAGGGATATTTGCTTATGCTTTTCCTCCTATCCTGTTCCTTCCTCTACTTTCCTTTTCTGGTTTGAAAGCTCAGGCAGATGTCTTTCACAATGATCCTAGTAGCTCCCACCTGGGTTCATCAACCTTGAGTCACAACATGACTAGAGCTCTCTGTAGTTCCCAACGGGAATCTCCATAACAGGCCTACCTTTTCACTCAGGACCATGGAGAAATCAGGCACCAAGATTCAAAAACACTCAATTTATCTATTTAGCTTCTGATGTCATAGAGTTTGGTTACCTTAATTTGTGACCAGAATGTGGGAACATTCTTAAAGTAGCCCTAAGATCTACCACTATAGCTTGCTATGTGGAAAACTGGAAAACATTTGTCTGCTATTGTCATTCAAAACACATTGACCCTTTCAAAGCCAGTATACAAGACATTGCTTCATTTACAAAAGGGTGGGTTAGCATTAACATCTATAAGATTATATATTGCTGCAATGGCTGCCTATTTACAGGATGGGCAATATGTCTCTTAATTAAAAATACCTTTCATCAAAGCCTTCATGGAGGAGCTAAAAAGTTATTCCACCACGGATTTCAACTGCACCCTCATGGAATCTAAACATTGTTCGTACATGTCTTATGGGTCCTCCGTTTGAACCCCTACACACATGTCCCCTTTAGTTCCTTTCTTGGTAAGTGGCATTTTTGGTCGCCATCATCTCGCTCAGACGTGTTAGTGAGCTCCAGGTTTTAACTTTAGAAGAACCTTTCTTGCAGAGAGAGAGGGTGGTTCTTCGCACCAACCCTAAATTTCTCCCCAAAGTGGTTTCCTGTTTTTGCCTCCAGTCAATCCAGTTACCAGTTTGTTTGTTTTTTTCCCACAGCCAGTTGCGGAAAGGGCTCTTCACACATTAAACATAATAAGGGCCCTTGTTTCACATTAATAGAACTAAAGTGTTCAGAAAAACTGAACAACTATTTGTTTCTTTTTCCCCTCCCTATAAAGAAAACCCTATGTCCAAATTGGGCATTGCCAGATGGATAGTTAAGTGTATTGAAACATGTTATGCTAAAGCGACTAGAACTTTACCTATACCTATATTTACCAATATAGCACACTACTAGGAAAACAGGAGCATCCATGGCATTTTTAGGAAGCCTCCCAATAGTTGACATATGTAAAGCAGCTATGTGCTTTACACTACACACCTTCACAAAACATTGTGTGGATGTATTAGCATGCCAGCAAGCCAGTGAACGTCAAGCAGTGCTATATACCCTTTCTCAAACAACTACAAGACCTGCAGGTTAGCCACCACTTTTGAGAGTGACTGCTTTATCTCCCTGAAATATTACCAAAGGTAGGTACAACTTCTTTTGGAGTTTTTCTTGACCCAGACTGTACTGGCACCTCCTGGTTTCCTTTAGAGATACTAATAGTTTGTAGGAAGCTGGCTCTCTATATGGTACATGTAGGAAGTTGGCTCTGTACATACTATCTCAAAGTGAGGGATAGTGTGCACAGAGTCCAAAGGATCCCCTTAGAGGCTGGTAGTGGCAAAACTAGATAATACTAATGCTCCATTTTGTGGTAGTGTGGTCGAGCAGTAGGCTTATCAGAGGGTAGTGTTAAGCATTTGTTGTACACACGTATAGGCAATAAATGAGGAACACACACTCAAAGACTAAAACCACAAGATTCAAGATTTGAGGTAAGTACATAAAACGCAAGGTACTTCATACAGGTAAGTATAAAACTTTGATTTAAAATAGTAGTGTACACAGTTTTGGTTAAAATGGCAAATAGCTTTTTTAAAAGCGGACACTGCACAAATCAACAGTTCCTGGGGGAGGTAAGTTTGGTTAGTTTTTGCTGGTGAGTAAAGCACTTACATAGTCAGTCTCCTGGGCATAGGCAGCCCACCGTTGGGGGTTCAAGGCAACCCCAAAGCCACTGCACCAGCAACACAGGGCCAGACAGGTGCTGAGGTCAAAGGAGGGCCCAAAACACATAGGTGCCTATGAAGAACAGTGTGCTCCGGTTCCAGTCTAGCAGGTAAGTACCTGAGTCCTCGGGGAGCAGACCAGGTGGGTTTTGTTGAGCAGTGGGGGACACACATGCACACAACACACCCTCAACAGCACAGGGGCGGCCGGGTGCAGTGTGCAAAGTAGGTGTCGGGTTTGCTATAGAAAGCCATGGAGGGACCCGGGGGTCACTTATGCGATGCAGGCAGGGCACGGGGGCTTGTTAGGCCAGCCACTGACTGGGCTAGGATGAAAGCCGCCTGATGGTCACTCCTGCACTGGCAGGTGGTTCCTCTCGGTCCTGGAGGGCTGCGGGTGCTGTGCTTGGTCCAGGTGTCGGGTTCCTTTGTTACCAGGCAGTCGCAGTCAGGGGAGCCTCTGGAGCCTCTATGCAGGCGTTGCTGTGGGGGTGCCAGGAGGTCAACTCTGGTGTCCATGTTGTTGGAGTCTCCTGGGAGTCCTCTATGCGATGTTGGTTGTCCTGGACTTGAGTGCGTCGGGTGCAGAGTTTGAAGACTTGCGCTTCTGGCGGGAAGTGAGAGTCTCTTTAAAAGTTGCAAAGTTGTTGAAGATTCTGAACAGTGCCGCTTGTTCTCGGGAGTTTCTTGGTCCTTTAGGTGCAGGGCAGTCCTCTAAGTCCTCAGAGGTCTCTAGTCCCGCGTTTATGTGCAGGTTCTTTGAGACTGGAGACAGGTCGGTAGGGCTGGGGCCAAGTCAGTTGGTGTCCCTGTCGTCTCTGTGGGGCTTTCAGGTCAGCATTCCTTTCTTCAGGAATCTGAATTCCTGTGCTCAGGTTTGCCCTTAAATACTAATTATAGTGGGGTGTTGAGGTCTGGGGCAGTAGCCAATGGCTGCTGTCCTTGAGGGTGGCTACACCCTCCTTGTGTCTCCTCCCTGAGAGGAGGGGTGCACATCCGTATTCCTATTGCGGGAATCCTCCAAAACCAAGATGGAGGATTTCTAAAGGCAGGGGTCACCTCAGCTCAGGGCACCTTAGGAGCTGTACTGACTGGAGGGTGACTCCTCCTTGTTTTTCTCATTATCTCCTCTGGACTTGCCGCCAAAAGTGGGGCTGTGTCCGGGGGCGGGCATCTCAACTAGCTAGAGTGGCCTGGGGCATTGTAACACGAAGCCTGAGCCTTTGAGGCTCACTGCTAGGTGTTACAGTTCCTGCAGGGAGGGCGGTGTTAAGCACCTCCACCCAGTGCAGGCTTTGTTTCTGGCCTCAGAGCACAGAGGCTCTCACCCCAGGGAGTCAGAAACTCTTCTCAGTGGCAGGCTGGCACAGACCAGTCAGTCCTGCACTGAAGGATTGGGTAAAATATAGGGAGCATCTTCTAAGATGCCCTCTATGTACATTTTTTAAATAGATCCAGCACTGGCATCAGTGTGAGTTTATTATTCTGAGAAGTTTGATACCAACTTCCCAGTATTCAGTGTAGCCATTATGGAATTGTGGAGTTTGTTTTGACAAATTGCCAGGCCATATTCTCTTAGGGCTACCCTGCATGTACAATGTCTAAGGTTTTGCTTAGGCACTGTAGGGGCATGGTGCTCATGCACATATGCCCTCACCTGTGGTATAGTACACCCTGCCTTAGGGCTGTAAGACCTGCTAGAGGGGTGACTTACCTATGCCACAGGCAGTGGGTTGTGGGCATGGCACTCTGAGGGGAGTGCCATGTCGACTTAGTAATTTTCTCCCTACCTGCACACACAAGCTTTGAGGGGTATCCAGGGTGGCATAAGACATGCTGCAGCCCTTAGAGACCTTCCCTGGCATCAGGGCCCTTGGTACCAGGGGTAACAGTTACAAGGGACTTACCTGGGTGCCAGGGTTGTGCCAATTGTGGAGACAAAGGTACAGTTTAGGGAAAGAACACTGGTGCTGGGGCCTGGTTAGAAGGGTCCCAGCACACTTTAAATTAAAACTTAGCATCAGCAAAGGCAAATGTTAGGGGGTAACCATGCCAAGGAGGCATTTCCTTATATTAAACTATAGCATTGTTCCCACAATTGGCACACCCCGCCAACAATTAAGTCCCTTGTAAAAGGTGCCCTGGTACCAAGGGTCCTGTGGCCAGGGAAGGTCTCTAAGGGCTGCAGCATGTATTATGTCACCTTGGGCGACCCCTCACCAAGCACATGCACACCATGTTTGCAGCTTGTGTGTGCAGGTGAGGAGAAAAGTCAGTCGACATGGCACCCCTCTCAGGGTGCCATGCCCACAAACCACTGCCTGTGGCATAGGTAAGTCACCTCTCTAGCAGGCCTTACAGTCCTAATGCAGGGTGTACTATGCCTCAAGTGAGGGAATAGCTGAATGAGCAATATGCCCTTATAGTGTCTAAGTCCATTCTTAGAAATTGTAAGTGCAGTGCGGCCATACTGAGTGTATGGGCTGGGAGTTTGGTATCAGACTTCTCAGCACACAGGGTTGTGGAATTTATTAAAATATCTACTTATCCAGGGGACAGGTTGCTTCTCAAATCTACTTGTCCTGTAAAAAGATCTACTTGTCCCTTTGGTGCCATGTAATCTGGTGACAAATTATGGCAGCAATCTCATTATGTAAGATCTCTGATAATAGCCTCTCTGATTATGCCAGGGCTACTACCATAGTAGGGCTTGAATACTTGCAGTTTCAATCCCTACTGTAGCAATTTCCTTATTTTGCCGCCTTTCTTCAGATCTGCATACTGGGGCTGGAGGAAGCAGTAAGCAATAGTTCCAGGGCTGGAATGCCTTTGAGTCTGCAAACATACTAACCTGCATGTTTTAAAGATTTTCTCCAGCTTCTCTCTAATATTTTCCCATAATAAGAAAGGTTGGACATTTACTCCTGACAATGGCAGAATTAGAACTTCTTCCAGGGTTGGGAAGAAAGTGGCCGGAGGGAAAATGAACTTGCAAATGCTCAATAGATTTTCACATGAGCAAATCTACACATGCGTATTTACCCATGCTAAAATACAGTTCACAAATATTTTATAGGGGTACGACATATACCATGGGTGCACTTTTGTGACTTTCTTTAAGAATTTTGGGCCACAATGTAGGTAGGTTCAGATTTGCGACTCGCAATGTGCGAGTTGCAAATCTGAATGTAGGATGGTGTCCCTGACCCCATCTGTGATTCGCAAGGGCTTTGCAAATGCCCACCTAGTGAATAATCATGAGGTAGGTCGCAATTTGCGACCGCCTTGTGAATAGTAGCCCTCACAGGGATGGTGGCCTGCTGGAGACAGCAGACCACCATGTCTGTGACTGCTTCCTTAAAGGAAAACGAGATGCATTACAAAAACGAAAAATCCACAGGACCACTTCCTGCTCTGAAATTGTTTTTACAGTGATATTCACAATGGGAAAAGGGTCCCATGGGGACCCCTTCTCTTTTGCGAAAGTGTTAGCACCCATTTGAAATGGGTGCAAACTGCGATTGGTTTGCGCCCGCGGTCACAAAACAGTCCTACATTGCACTGCGAGTCGCAATTAAGAAGGGAACACCCCTTCCTAATTGCGAGTCGCAACCCCGTTTTACGATTCGGTAACCAGGTTACTGAATCGCAAAACTGGGTTTGTGCATCGCAATGTGCTTTTTGCACGTCGCAAACAGCGAAAGTCGCTGTTTGCGACATGCAAAAAGCTACCAACATGTGGGTCTTGGTCCCTAATTAGGTCTGGTGTTAAAGACATTTTGTTTTTATTAAACTTCTATTTCTCTCTTTCGGCTGGCTTTACTGTGAGTGATCGCATTCTGCTCTTCCACAAGGAGCATATTGGCACACAAAGTAGTTTTGTTCAGTGTCAGGAACTACAGTGGCAATCAGTGACGTAAGGAAACTGGAGGGTGCTCCTTTGCAAAGAACATGGAGGAGCCCCCTCTCCAGACTCACTCAGGGCAGGTGCTGTGCTGAAGGGGCCCCTGGAGGGCGGCTGCGGGCCTTTGTTATGCCACTGGTGGCAACATGTGCTTTTAGAGTTCAAAAACTTTTTGGTGGGGTTATGCCAGTGTTTGTTACAATGTTGAGGGCCTGGTAGCTCCCACAACAATAAAGTGTTACAAAAGCCTTGTCAAAACAAGACACGCATTGATGAAACTAAAAGACTTATAGAAATGTCAGACCAGTTGGCTTTGTCAGTGTTTGTTTATTTTCATGCTTCCCATATTTGTGTTGAAAATGGTTACACTGATTTTCCATTAGAATGATTTTTGGGAAATACTAGCATGCATCAACACATTTTACTAAATGACACTTCATTTGCATCTAATCAGAGAGCATTCTGGGAGCATTATACTTAGCCTCATAGCCTAAACTTTTCAAACATGTGTATACACCTTTTTTTTTTTTTTTTGTACTGGAACCAATGTCAGTAGTGAAGTGTGACCTTAAAACATTTATTTACAGCACTCACCCTAATAATGAAGGCTTTCAAATAATGAACCATAAATACAAGTTCTAACAGCATTATCTTTCGGAAACACATTACCTCAACTGCAGAGAGTGCCACTCTCTGTAAACAGGCAGCCAAAGGGTTTGTGCTGCAGAGGGTTGGGCCTACTTGTCCCAAGGACACAGTAAACCTAAAAACTTGTTGCCCTTGACACCAAACAAGATGTCCCGGGCGTCTGGCGATAGGAATTCCACATCCCTGGCACAATGAACCCACACTGACATCAGTGTTTGATTTATTGAAAAATGCACCCAGAGGGCATCTTAGACATGCCCCCTGTGTGTTAGCCAAACTGCTAGTGCAGGACTGACCAGTGTGTGCCAGTCTGCCACTTCCAGACAAGTTTCTGACCACATGCGGTGAGAGCCTTTGTGCCAAAAACAAAGCCTGTACCAGGTGGCGATGCCTCACACCTTCCTCCAGCAGGAACCATAACACATAAGGACAGTCTGCACCCCAGAGGACAGAGAACTCCCATGGACAGCGGCCCTGTCCAAGAAGAAACTCGATCCAAGGACTCCAGAGCCTCCCCGGATCCTCGAGTCCTGTCCACTCTGCACCCGATGCACAAGGCCCGTGGCAAGGTAGCCCAACCAACTAAAGCTGGTCCCCAGACGATTCTGAGCAAATACCTACCCTGGGTTGAACCCTCCTGTCCACCATGAGCACTCTTGTAAGAAGCCAACTTGAGAGTTCAGCATTTGCTTCGTCGGGAACTTATGACCTGCTCCGCTTTCCCTGAAATAAAAAGTGGAACAGTAGGTGGGGATTAAAACGTATATAGTCTGAAGTCATCTTGGGCAAAAAAAAAAGTAGGCAGCCATCTTGAAGTGAGGATAATGACCTTTATAATAGAAAGTGTAAAAGATAGAATATGTTATAGGCATATCATTCTGTCGAACCCTGTAAGTAGACATAATAAATGTGTATAATAGTGCGTTAGATAATATGTGAAGAGCAATGGGTTAAATGTGTGTACTAGTAATGTTGAGAAAAAGTACTCCAGTATCTCCTCAGATTCATAAATAGTTTAAAGCCAAGTATGAAGAATATGAAATCAATGGCAGTCATATCAATTCAGACCAGGGAACATAGTCGTTGAGGCCCCTAATATGGGTCCTTAGTCTGTGCACCCAACGTTGTTCTTTCTCAAAGTCTGCTAACACATTCTCTGTTTTCAGTCACACTCTCCAAAATGACCCATTTAATGTCATCTTGTGTGTGATTATGTTCTATGTAATGTAGCGTCAATTTTGTTGATGCTCGTTGACATATTATTGTGCTATGGTGTTCATTAATCTGTATGTTTACCATCCTGGTGGTCACTCCTATGCAGCGGAGGTCACAGGGACACAATCATGTAGATGCAATTGTAGTGCAACAGTTTGTATGTTTAATTAACTGCCACTTTTTTGCCTCCCCTTAATCTAATTTGGTGGTATTCATAGATAGGGGACAAACATTGCAACCACTACATGGGTGGTGTCCTCTAACCTTCAACCACAGTTGCGGCAGAGTGGTGTTGACGGTCATTTTTTGTCTTGGTCTAGTGTGGACAATCAGGTCCCTAATGTTCTGTGTCCTTTTGAATGCAAATAATGGGTTATCCAAAGGCTTTCTGGTACTAGTCGGTATCAGCCATTTCTTATTGATGATCTTTTTAACACAATTGCTCAGAGCAATCAATAAATCAAAGCATTTGTAAAGCGCACCACTACCCCATGAGGGTCTCAAGGTGCTGATTGGTGGGGGGGCTAAGGGGGAAAAGGGGAGCTGCTACTGATCGAACAGCCAAGTCTTGAGGTGCCTTCTGAAGGTAAGTAGGTCCTGTGAGTGTGATAGGTGGGTGGGAAGAGTGTTCCACGTCTTGGCAGCAAGGTGGGAGTACGATCTGCCGCTAGGACGGTGGCGAGGGCAAGGTCAGCGGAGCAAATCTGTCGGGTCCTGGTGTAGGAGAGCCGTCTGTTGTTGAGGTATTCTGGTCCGGTGTTGTGTAGTGCTTTGTGAGCATGGGTGAGGAGTTTCAACGTCATTCTCTTGTTGATGGGGAGCCAGTGCAGGTCTCAAGCGGGCTGTGATGTGCCGGGGGATGTCCAGGATGAGGCAGGCGGAGGCATTCTGTTTGCGTTGCAGTCTTTTCTGGTGCTTGCCTGTGGTTCCTGCGTAGAGGGTGTTGCTGTAGTCCAGTTTGCTGCTTATGAGGGCTTGGGTGACTGTCCTGGTTTCAGTGGAGATCCATTTGTAAAACTTTCGAAGCATGCGGAGGGTGTGGAGGAAGAGACGGTGTTGATTTGCTGGGTGTAAAGAAATGGCTCCCTGTTGCAGTTACCCCCCACTTTTTGCCTGATACTGATGCTGACTTGACTGAGAAGTGTGCTGGGACCCTGCTAATCAGGCCCCAGCACCAGTGTTCTTTCACCTAAAATGTACCATTGATTCCACAATTGGCACACCCTGGCACCCAGATAAGTCCCTTGTAACTGGTACCTCTGGTACCCAGGGCCCTGATGCCAGGGAAGATCTCTAAGGGCTGCAGCATGTATTATGCCACCCTAGAGACCCCTCACCCAGCACAGACACACTGCTTACCAGCTTGTGTGTGCTGGTGAGAACAAAATGAGTAAGTCGACATGGCACTCCCCTCAGGGTGCCATGCCAGCCTCTCACTGCCTATGCAGTATAGGTAAGACACCCCTCTAGCAGGCCTTACAGCCCTAAGGCAGGGTGCACTATACCATAGGTGAGGGTACCAGTGCATGAGCACTGTGCCCCTACAGTGTCTAAACAAAACCTTAGACATTGTAAGTGCAGGGTAGCCATAAGAGTATATGGTCTGGGAGTCTGTCAAACACGAACTCCCCAGAACCATAATGGCTACACTGAAAACTGGGAAGTTTGGTATCAAACTTCTCAGCACAATAAATGCACACTGATGCCAGTGTACATTTTATTGCAAAATACACCCCAGAGGGCACCTTAGAGGTGCCCCCTGAAACTTAACCGACTGCCTGTGTAGGCGGACTAGTTCCAGCAGCCTGCCACACTAGAGACATGTTGCTGGCCCCATGGGGAGAGTGCCTTTGTCACTCTGAGGCCAGTAACAAAGCCTGCACTGGGTGGAGATGCTAACACCTCCCCCAGGCAGGAGCTGTAACACCTGGCGGTGAGCCTCAAAGGCTCACCCCTTTGTCACAGCCCAGCAGGGCACTCCAGCTTAGTGGAGTTGCCCGCCCCCTCCGGCCACGGCCCCCACTTTTGGCGGCAAGGCTGGAGGGAACAAAGAAAGCAACAAGGAGGAGTCACTGGCCAGTCAGGACAGCCCCTAAGGTGTCCTGAGCTGAGGTGACTCTAACGTTTAGAAATCCTCCATCTTGCAGATGGAGGATTCCCCCAATAGTGTCAGGATTGTGACCCCCTCCCCTTGGGAGGAGGCACCAAGAGGGTGTACCCACCCTCAGGGCTAGTAGCCATTGGCTACTAACCCCCCAGACCTAAACACGCCCTTAAATGTAGTATTTAAGGGCTACCCTGAACCCTAGAAAATTAGATTCCTGCAACAACAAGAAGGACTGCCTAGCTGAAAACCCCTGCAGAGGAAGACCAGAAGACAACTACTGCCTTGGCTCCAGAAACTCACCGGCCTGTCTCCTGCCTTCCAAAGAACTCTGCTCCAGCGACGCCTTCCAAAGGGACCAGCGACCTCTGAATCCTCTGAGGACTGCCCTGCTTCGACGACGACAAGAAACTCCTGAGGACAGCGGACCTGCTCCAAAAAGGCTGCAACTTTATCCAAAGGAGCAGCTTTAAAGACCCCTGCAATCTCCCCACAAGAAGCGTGAGACTTGCAACACTGCACCCGGCGACCCCGACTCGGCTGGTGGAGAACCAACACCTCAGGGAGGACCCCCGGACTACTCTACGACTGTGAGTACCAAAACCTGTCCCCCCTGAGCCCCCACAGCGCCGCCTGCAGAGGGAATCCCGAGGCTTCCCCTGACCGCGACTCTCTGAAACCTAAGTCCCGACGCCTGGAAAAGACCCTGCACCCGCAGCCCCCAGGACCTGAAGGACCGGACTTTCACTGCAGAAGTGACCCCCAGGAGTCCCTCTCCCTTGCCCAAGTGGAGGTTTCCCCGAGGAAGCCCCCCCTTGCCTGCCTGCAGCGCTGAAGAGATCCCTTGATCTCTCATTGACTTCCATTGCGAACCCGACGCTGGTTCTAACACTGCACCCGGCAGCCCCCGCGCCGCTGAGGGTGAAATTTCTGTGTGGGCTTGTGTCCCCCCCGGTGCCCTACAAAACCCCCCTGGTCTGCCCTCCGAAGACGCGGGTACTTACCTGCTGGCAGACTGGAACCGGGGCACCCCCTTCTCTCCATTGAAGCCTATGCGTTTTGGGCACCACTTTGAACTCTGCACCTGACCGGCCCTGAGCTGCTGGTGTGGTAACTTTGGGGTTGCTCTGAACCCCCAACGGTGGGCTTCCTTGGACCAAGAACTGAACCCTGTAAGTGTCTTACTTACCTGGTAAAACTAACAAATACTTACCTCCCCCAGGAACTGTGAAAATTGCACAGTGTCCATGTAGGAAGTTGGCTCTGTATGCACTATTTCAAAGTAAGGAATAGTATGCACAGAGTCCAAGGGTTCCCCTTAGAGGTAAGATAGTGGCAAAAAGAGATAATACTAATGCTCTATTTTGTGGTAGTGTGGTCGAGCAGTAGGCTTATCCAAGGAGTAGTGTTAAGCATTTGTTGTACATACACATAGACAATAAATGAGGTACACACACTCAGAGACAAATCCAGCCAATAGGTTTTTATATAGAAAAATATCTTTTCTTAGTTTATTTTAAGAACCACAGGTTCAAATTCTACATGTAATAACTCATTCGAAAGGTATTGCAGGTAAGTACTTTAGGAACTTCAAATCATCAAAATTGCATGTATACTTTTCAAGTTATTCACAAATAGCTGTTTTAAAAGTGGACACTTAGTGCAATTTTCACAGTTCCTAGGGGAGGTAAGTATTTGTTAGGTTAACCAGGTAAGTAAGGCACTTACAGGGCTTAGTTCTTGGTCCAAGGTAGCCCACCGTTGGGGGTTCAGAGCAACCCCAAAGTCACCACACCAGCAGCTCAGGGCCGGTCAGGTGCAGAGTTCAAAGTGGTGCCCAAAACACATAGGCTAGAATGGAGAGAAGGGGGTGCCCCGGTTCCGGTCTGCTTGCAGGTAAGTACCCGCGTCTTCGGAGGGCAGACCAGGGGGGTTTTGTAGGGCACCGGGGGGGACACAAGCCCACACAGAAATTTCACCCTCAGCAGCGCGGGGGCGGCCGGGTGCAGTGTAGAAACAAGCGTCGGGTTTGTAATGGAAGTCAATGGGAGATCTAGGGATCTCTTCAGCGCTGCAGGCAGGCAAGGGGGGGATTCCTCGGGGAAACCTCCACTTGGGCAAGGGAGAGGGACTCCTGGGGGTCACTTCTCCAGTGAAAGTCCGGTCCTTCAGGTCCTGGGGGCTGCGGGTGCAGGGTCTCTCCCAGGCGTCGGGACTTTAGGTTCAAAGAGTCGCGGTCAGGGGAAGCCTCGGGATTCCCTCTGCAGGCGGCGCTGTGGGGGCTCAGGGGGGACAGGTTTTGGTACCCACAGTATCAGAGTAGTCCTGGGGTCCCTCCTGAGGTGTTGGATCTCCACCAGCCGAGTCGGGGTCGCCGGGTGCAGTGTTGCAAGTCTCATGCTTCTTGCGGGGAGCTTGCAGGGTTCTTTAAAGCTGCTGGAAACAAAGTTGCAGCTTTTCTTGGAGCAGGTCCGCTGTCCTCGGGAGTTTCTTGTCTTTTCGAAGCAGGGGCAGTCCTCAGAGGATGTCGAGGTCGCTGGTCCCTTTGGAAGGCGTCGCTGGAGCAGGATCTTTGGAAGGCAGGAGACAGGCCGGTGAGTTTCTGGAGCCAAGGCAGTTGTCGTCTTCTGGTCTTCCTCTGCAGGGGTTTTCAGCTAGGCAGTCCTTCTTCTTGTAGTTGCAGGAATCTGATTTTCTAGGGTTCAGGGTAGCCCTTAAATACTAAATTTAAGGGCGTGTTTAGGTCTGGGGGGTTAGTAGCCAATGGCTACTAGCCCTGAGGGTGGGTACACCCTCTTTGTGCCTCCTCCCAAGGGGAGGGGGTCACAATCCTAACCCTATTGGGGGAATCCTCCATCTGCAAGATGGAGGATTTCTAAAAGTTAGAGTCACCTCAGCTCAGGACACCTTAGGGGCTGTCCTGACTGGCCAGTGACTCCTCCTTGTTATTCTCATTATTTTCTCCGGCCTTGCCGCCAAAAGTGGGGCCTGGCCGGAGGGGGCGGGCAACTCCACTAGCTGGAGTGTCCTGCTGGGTTGGCACAAAGGAGGTGAGCCTTTGAGGCTCACCGCCAGGTGTGACAATTCCTGCCTGGGAGAGGTGTTAGCATCTCCACCCAGTGCAGGCTTTGTTACTGGCCTCAGAGTGACAAAGGCACTCTCCCCATGGGGCCAGCAACATGTCTCGGTTTGTGGCAGGCTGCTAAAGCTAGTCAGCCTACACAGATAGTCGGTTAAGTTTCAGGGGGCACCTCTAAGGTGCCCTCTGTGGTGTATTTTACAATAAAATGTACACTGGCATCAGTGTGCATTTATTGTGCTGAGAAGTTTGATACCAAACTTCCCAGTTTTCAGTGTAGCCATTATGGTGCTGTGGAGTTCGTGTTTGACAGACTCCCAGACCATATACTCTTATGGCTACCCTGCACTTACAATGTCTAAGGTTTTGTTTAGACACTGTAGGGGTACCATGCTCATGCACTGGTACCCTCACCTATGGTATAGTGCACCCTGCCTTAGGGCTGTAAGGCCTGCTAGAGGGGTGTCTTACCTATACTGCATAGGCAGTGAGAGGCTGGCATGGCACCCTGAGGGGAGTGCCATGTCGACTTACTTGTTTTGTCCTCACTAGCACACACAAGCTGGCAAGCAGGGTGTCTGTGCTGAGTGAGAGGTCTCCAGGGTGGCATAAGACATGCTGCAGCCCTTAGAGACCTTCCTTGGCATCAGGGCCCTTGGTACTAGAAGTACCAGTTACAAGGGACTTATCTGGATGCCAGGGTCTGCCAATTGTGGATACAAAAGTACAGGTTAGGGAAAGAACACTGGTGCTGGGGCCTGGTTAGCAGGCCTCAGCACACTTTCAATTGTAAACATAGCATCAGCAAAGGCAAAAAGTCAGGGGGCAACCATGCCAAGGAGGCATTTCCTTACACAACCCCCCCCCCCCCCCCAAACGAAAGAGGATGAGACTAACCTTTCCCAAGAGAGTCTTCATTTTCTAAGTGGAAGAACCTGGAAAGGCCATCTGCATTGGCATGGGCAGTCCCAGGTCTGTGTTCCACTATAAAGTCCATTCCCTGTAGGGAGATGGACCACCTCAACAGTTTAGGATTTTCACCTTTCATTTGCATCAGCCATTTGAGAGGTCTGTGGTCAGTTTGAACTAGGAAGTGAGTCCCAAAGAGGTATGGTCTCAGCTTCTTCAGGGACCAAACCACAGCAAAGGCCTCCCTCTCAATGGCACTCCAACGCTGCTCCCTGGGGAGTAACCTCCTGCTAATGAAAGCAACAGGCTGGTCAAGGCCATCATCATTTGTTTGGGACAAAACTGCCCCTATCCCATGTTCAGAGGCATCAGTCTGCACAATGAACTGCTTAGAATAATCTGGAGCTTTGAGAACTGGTGCTGAGCACATTGCTTGTCTCAGGGTGTCAAAGGCCTGTTGGCATTCCACAGTCCAGTTCACTTTCTTGGGCATTTTCTTGGAGGTTAGTTCAGTGAGGGCTGTCACAATGGATCCATATCCCTTCACAAACCTCCTGTAATACCCAGTCAAGCCAAGGAATGTCCTGACTTGAGTCTGGGTTTTTGGAGCTACCCAGTCCAGAATAGTCTGGATCTTGGGTTGGAGTGGCTGAACTTGGCCTCCACCTACAAGGTGTCCCAAGTAAACCACAGTTCCCTGCCCTATCTGGCATTTGGATGCCTTGATAGAGAGGCCTGCAGATTGCAGAGCCTTCAAAACCTTCTTCAGGTGGACCAGGTGATCCTGCCAGGTGGAGCTAAAGACAGCAATATCATCAAGATAAGCTGTGCTAAAGGACTCCAAGCCAGCAAGGACTTGATTCACCAACCTTTGGAAGGTGGCAGGGGCATTCTTTAAACCAAAGGGCATAACAGTAAACTGATAATGCCCATCAGGTGTGGAGAATGCTGTTTTCTCTTTTGCTCCAGGTGCCATTTTTATTTGCCAGTACCCTGCTGTCAAGTCAAAGGTACTTAAGAATTTGGCAGCACCTAATTTGTCTATGAGCTCATCAGCTCTTGGAATTGGATGAGCATCTGTCTTGGTGACAGAATTGAGCCCTCTGTAGTCCACACAAAACCTCATCTCTTTCTTTCCATCTTTGGTGTGAGGTTTGGGGACTAAGACCACTGGGCTAGCCCAGGGGCTGTCAGAGCGCTCAATTACTCCCAATTCCAGCATCTTGTGGACTTCCACCTTGATGCTTTCCTTAACATGGTCAGACTGTCTAAAGATTTTGTTTTTGACAGGCATGCTGTCTCCTGTGTCCACATCATGGGTACACAGGTGTGTCTGACCAGGGGTTAAGGAGAAGAGTTCAGGAAACTGTTGTAGGACTCTCCTACAATCAGCTTGCTGTTGGCCAGAGAGGGTGTCTGAGTAGATCACTCCATCTACTGTGCCATCTTTTGGGTCTGATGATAGAAGATCAGGGAGAGGTTCACTCTCTGCCTCCTGATCCTCATCTGTTACCATCAACAGATTCACATCAGCCCTGTCATGGAAGAGCTTAAGGCGGTTCACATGGATCACCCTCTTGGGGCTCCTGCTTGTGCCCAGGTCCACCAGGTAGGTGACCTGACTCTTCCTTTCTAGTACTGGGTAAGGGCCACTCCATTTGTCCTGGAGTGCCCTGGGAGCCACAGGCTCCAGAACCCAGACTTTCTGCCCTGGTTGGAACTCAACCAGTGCAGCCTTTTGGTCATACCAAAACTTCTGGAGTTGTTGGCTGGCCTCAAGGTTTTTGGTTGCCTTTTCCATGTACTCTGCCATTCTAGAGCGAAGGCCAAGTACATAGTCCACTATGTCCTGTTTAGGCTCATGGAGAGGTCTCTCCCAGCCTTCTTTAACAAGGGCAAGTGGTCCCCTTACAGGATGACCAAACAGAAGTTCAAAGGGTGAGAATCCTACTCCCTTCTGTGGCACCTCCCTGTAAGCGAAAAGCAGACATGGCAGGAGGACATCCCATCTCCTTTTGAGTTTTTCTGGGAGCCCCATGATCATGCCCTTTAATGTCTTGTTGAATCTCTCAACTAAGCCATTAGTTTGTGGATGGTAAGGTGTAGTGAATTTATAAGTCACTCCACACTCATTCCACATGTGCTTTAGGTATGCTGACATGAAGTTGGTACCTCTGTCAGACACCACCTCCTTAGGGAAACCCACTCTGGTAAAGATACCAATGAGGGCCTTGGCTACTGCAGGGGCAGTAGTCGACCTAAGGGGAATAGCTTCAGGATACCTGGTAGCATGATCCACTACTACCAGGATATACATATTTCCTGAGGCTGTGGGAGGTTCTAGTGGACCAACTATGTCCACACCCACTCTTTCAAAGGGCACCCCCACCACTGGAAGTGGAATGAGGGGGGCCTTTGGATGCCCACCTGTCTTACCACTGGCTTGACAGGTGGGGCAGGAGAGGCAAAACTCCTTAACCATGGTGGACATATTGGGCCAGTAGAAGTGGTTGACTAACCTCTCCCACGTCTTGGTTTGTCCCAAATGCCCAGCAAGGGGAATGTCATGGGCCAATGTTAGGATGAACTCTCTGAACAGCTGAGGCACTACCACTCTCCTAGTGGCACCAGGTTTGGGGTCTCTGGCCTCAGTGTACAGGAGTCCATCTTCCCAATAGACCCTATGCGTTCCATTTTTCTTGCCTTTGGACTCTTCAGCAGCTTGCTGCCTAAGGCCTTCAAGAGAGGGACAGGTTTCTTGTCCCTTACACAGCTCCTCCCTTGAGGGTCCCCCTGGGCCTAAGAGCTCAACCTGGTAAGGTTCAAGCTCCAAAGGCTCAGTTCCCTCAGAGGGCAGAACTTCTTCCTGAGAAGAGAGGTTCCCTTTCTTTTGCTGTGTTGCAGTTGGTTTCCCAACTGACTTTCCTGTTCTCTTGGTAGGCTGGGCCATTTTTCCAGACTCCAGCTCTACTTTTTCACCCTGTGCCTTGCATTGTGCTCTTGTTTTCACACACACCAGTTCAGGGATACCCAGCATTGCTGCATGGGTTTTTAGTTCTACCTCAGCCCATGCTGAGGACTCCAGGTCATTTCCAAGCAGACAGTCCACTGGGATATTTGAGGAGACCACCACCTGTTTCAGGCCATTGACCCCTCCCCATTCTAAAGTAACCATTGCCATGGGATGTACTTTTCTCTGATTGTCAGCGTTGGTGACTGTGTAAGTTTTTCCAGTCAGGTATTGGCCAGGGGAAACCAGTTTCTCTGTCACCATGGTGACACTGGCACCTGTATCCCTCAGGCCCTCTATTCTAGTCCCATTAATTAAGAGTTGCTGTCTGTATTTTTGCATGTTAGGCGGCCAGACAGCTAGTGTGGCTAAATCCACCCCACCCTCAGAAACTAGAGTAGCTTCAGTGTGGACCCTGATTTGCTCTGGGCACACTGTTGATCCCACTTGGAGACTAGCCATACCAGTGTTACCTGGAGGGGAGTTTGGAGTGGAACCTTTCTTGGGACAGGCCTTGTCTCCAGTTTGGTGTCCATGCTGTTTACAGCTATGACACCAGGCCTTTTTGGGATCAAAGTTTTTACCCTTGTACCCATTGTTTTGTGAAGAGGCTCTGGGCCCACCCTCCTGTGCAGGTTTTTGGGGGCCTGTAGAAGACTCTTTACTATTTTTAGTTTTGGTTGTCTCATCACCCTTCCCCTGGGGAGTCTTTGTGACCCCTTTCTTTTGGTCACCCCCTGTTGAAGTCTTGGACACCCTTGTCTTGACCCAATGGTCCGCCTTCTTTCCCAATTCTTGGGGAGAAATTGGTCCTAGGTCTACCAGATGCTGATGCAGTTTATCATTGAAACAATTACTTAACAGGTGTTCTTTCACAAATAAATTGTACAGCCCATCATAATTACTTACACCACTGCCTTGAATCCAACCATCTAGTGTTTTCACTGAGTAGTCTACAAAGTCAACCCAGGTCTGGCTCGAGGATTTTTGAGCCCCCCTGAATCTAATCCTATACTCCTCAGTGGAGAATCCAAAGCCCTCAATCAGGGTACCCTTCATGAGGTCATAAGATTCTGCATCTTGTCCAGAGAGTGTGAGGAGTCTATCCCTACACTTTCCTGTGAACATTTCCCAAAGGAGAGCACCCCAGTGAGATCTGTTCACTTTTCTGGTTACACAAGCCCTCTCAAAAGCTGTGAACCATTTGGTGATGTCATCACCATCTTCATATTTAGTTACAATCCCTTTAGGGATTTTCAACATGTCAGGAGAATCTCTGACCCTATTTATGTTGCTGCCACCATTGATGGGTCCTAGGCCCATCTCTTGTCTTTCCCTCTCTATGGCTAGGATCTGTCTTTCCAAAGCCAATCTTTTGGCCATCCTGGCTAACTGGATGTCCTCTTCACTGGGGCTATCCTCAGTGATTTCAGAGGTGTTGGTCTCTCCTGTGAGGGAACCAGCATCTCTGACTATTATTTTAGGAGTCAGGGTTTGAGGGACCCTGTTCTCCCTAGATAGGACTGGTAGGGGGGAATTGTCCTCCAAGTCACTATCCTCTTCCTCTGAGTTGCCACCCTCAGAGGGGTTGGCCTTTTCAAACTCTGCCAAAAGCTCCTGGAGCTGTATTTTGGTAGGTTTGGGGCCCATTGTTATTTTCTTTATTTTACAGAGTGACCTTAGCTCCCTCATCTTAAGATGGAGGTAAGGTGTGGTGTCGAGTTCCACCAGTCACATCTGTGCTAGACATTTTGCTTCTAAAAGTTGGAATACTTTTTAAGAATCTACAACTAGTTCTAGGTTCTAATTCAAACTTTTACAAACTTTTAAACTCTAAAAGAAATGCTAAACAGGATCTAACACAAGGCCCTAGCAGGTCTTTTAAGAATTTAGAAAACTTTTCAAATTGCAAAAATCAATTTCTAATGACAATTTTGGAATTTGTCGTGTGATCAGGTATTGGCTGAGTAGTCCAGCAAATGCAAAAGTCTTGTACCCCACCGCTGATCCACCAATGTAGGAAGTTGGCTCTGTATGCACTATTTCAAAGTAAGGAATAGTATGCACAGAGTCCAAGGGTTCCCCTTAGAGGTAAGATAGTGGCAAAAAGAGATAATACTAATGCTCTATTTTGTGGTAGTGTGGTCGAGCAGTAGGCTTATCCAAGGAGTAGTGTTAAGCATTTGTTGTACATACACATAGACAATAAATGAGGTACACACACTCAGAGACAAATCCAGCCAATAGGTTTTTATATAGAAAAATATCTTTTCTTAGTTTATTTTAAGAACCACAGGTTCAAATTCTACATGTAATAACTCATTCGAAAGGTATTGCAGGTAAGTACTTTAGGAACTTCAAATCATCAAAATTGCATGTATACTTTTCAAGTTATTCACAAATAGCTGTTTTAAAAGTGGACACTTAGTGCAATTTTCACAGTTCCTAGGGGAGGTAAGTATTTGTTAGGTTAACCAGGTAAGTAAGGCACTTACAGGGCTTAGTTCTTGGTCCAAGGTAGCCCACCGTTGGGGGTTCAGAGCAACCCCAAAGTCACCACACCAGCAGCTCAGGGCCGGTCAGGTGCAGAGTTCAAAGTGGTGCCCAAAACACATAGGCTAGAATGGAGAGAAGGGGGTGCCCCGGTTCCGGTCTGCTTGCAGGTAAGTACCCGCGTCTTCGGAGGGCAGACCAGGGGGGTTTTGTAGGGCACCGGGGGGGACACAAGCCCACACAGAAATTTCACCCTCAGCAGCGCGGGGGCGGCCGGGTGCAGTGTAGAAACAAGCGTCGGGTTTGTAATGGAAGTCAATGGGAGATCTAGGGATCTCTTCAGCGCTGCAGGCAGGCAAGGGGGGGATTCCTCGGGGAAACCTCCACTTGGGCAAGGGAGAGGGACTCCTGGGGGTCACTTCTCCAGTGAAAGTCCGGTCCTTCAGGTCCTGGGGGCTGCGGGTGCAGGGTCTCTCCCAGGCGTCGGGACTTTAGGTTCAAAGAGTCGCGGTCAGGGGAAGCCTCGGGATTCCCTCTGCAGGCGGCGCTGTGGGGGCTCAGGGGGGACAGGTTTTGGTACTCACAGTATCAGAGTAGTCCTGGGGTCCCTCCTGAGGTGTTGGATCTCCACCAGCCGAGTCGGGGTCGCCGGGTGCAGTGTTGCAAGTCTCACGCTTCTTGCGGGGAGCTTGCAGGGTTCTTTAAAGCTGCTGGAAACAAAGTTGCAGCTTTTCTTGGAGCAGGTCCGCTGTCCTCGGGAGTTTCTTGTCTTTTCGAAGCAGGGGCAGTCCTCAGAGGATGTCGAGGTCGCTGGTCCCTTTGGAAGGCGTCGCTGGAGCAGGATCTTTGGAAGGCAGGAGACAGGCCGGTGAGTTTCTGGAGCCAAGGCAGTTGTCGTCTTCTGGTCTTCCTCTGCAGGGGTTTTCAGCTAGGCAGTCCTTCTTCTTGTAGTTGCAGGAATCTGATTTTCTAGGGTTCAGGGTAGCCCTTAAATACTAAATTTAAGGGCGTGTTTAGGTCTGGGGGGTTAGTAGCCAATGGCTACTAGCCCTGAGGGTGGGTACACCCTCTTTGTGCCTCCTCCCAAGGGGAGGGGGTCACAATCCTAACCCTATTGGGGGAATCCTCCATCTGCAAGATGGAGGATTTCTAAAAGTTAGAGTCACCTCAGCTCAGGACACCTTAGGGGCTGTCCTGACTGGCCAGTGACTCCTCCTTGTTATTCTCATTATTTTCTCCGGCCTTGCCGCCAAAAGTGGGGCCTGGCCGGAGGGGGCGGGCAACTCCACTAGCTGGAGTGTCCTGCTGGGTTGGCACAAAGGAGGTGAGCCTTTGAGGCTCACCGCCAGGTGTGACAATTCCTGCCTGGGAGAGGTGTTAGCATCTCCACCCAGTGCAGGCTTTGTTACTGGCCTCAGAGTGACAAAGGCACTCTCCCCATGGGGCCAGCAACATGTCTCGGTTTGTGGCAGGCTGCTAAAGCTAGTCAGCCTACACAGATAGTCGGTTAAGTTTCAGGGGGCACCTCTAAGGTGCCCTCTGTGGTGTATTTTACAATAAAATGTACACTGGCATCAGTGTGCATTTATTGTGCTGAGAAGTTTGATACCAAACTTCCCAGTTTTCAGTGTAGCCATTATGGTGCTGTGGAGTTCGTGTTTGACAGACTCCCAGACCATATACTCTTATGGCTACCCTGCACTTACAATGTCTAAGGTTTTGTTTAGACACTGTAGGGGTACCATGCTCATGCACTGGTACCCTCACCTATGGTATAGTGCACCCTGCCTTAGGGCTGTAAGGCCTGCTAGAGGGGTGTCTTACCTATACTGCATAGGCAGTGAGAGGCTGGCATGGCACCCTGAGGGGAGTGCCATGTCGACTTACTTGTTTTGTCCTCACTAGCACACACAAGCTGGCAAGCAGGGTGTCTGTGCTGAGTGAGAGGTCTCCAGGGTGGCATAAGACATGCTGCAGCCCTTAGAGACCTTCCTTGGCATCAGGGCCCTTGGTACTAGAAGTACCAGTTACAAGGGACTTATCTGGATGCCAGGGTCTGCCAATTGTGGATACAAAAGTACAGGTTAGGGAAAGAACACTGGTGCTGGGGCCTGGTTAGCAGGCCTCAGCACACTTTCAATTGTAAACATAGCATCAGCAAAGGCAAAAAGTCAGGGGGCAACCATGCCAAGGAGGCATTTCCTTACAGTCCACTTTTAAAGTAGCTATTTGTCAATAACTTGAAAAGTATACATGCAATTGAAATGATTCAAAGTTCCTAATGTACTTACCTGCAATACCTTTCAAACAAGATATTACATGTTAAATTTGAACCTGTGGTTCTTAAAATAAACTAAGAAAAGATATTTTTCTATAACAAAACCTATTGGCTGGATTTGTCTCTGAGTGTGTGTACCTCATTTATTGTCTATGTGTATGTACAACAAATGCTTAACACTACTCCTTGGATAAGCCTACTGCTCGACCACACTACCACAAAATAGAGCATTAGTATTATCTCTTTTTACCACTATTTTACCTCTAAGGGGAACCCTTGGACTCTGTGCATGCTATTCCTTACTTTGAAATAGCACATACAGAGCCAACTTCCTACAATGTTCATTTGAGTAAACTGGTGATTCGGGTTCTTCCATTCATCGTCACTACTCCAACCATCTGAACTGGAACTGTAATAGTGAGAATGTGGTTTTCGGGGAAGGTTTTCCAATTCATCTGAAGACCCTGACCCTCCTAGGTGATAATCCTCTTTTGTGTAAGGGTATACTTTCTCTCTGCTGAATTTTTTTTTTATGTCCTTCTGTAATTTAGTGATTTTCTACACGTGAGGTGTTCCTTAGTCTCGTTAAGTTCCGAATAGATTTCTGCTAAACCGGACTTACATTGAGCAAGTTGAATAGTTGCCTTAATGGACGTTTCCATCATGGAAATTTGTGTAGTGATGGAATCAGCCAGTCTTTTTGAAGTATTAATGATCAGAATTAGCCAATCACGTGTAAGTTTCCAAGATATTTGTGCCCAGCGGTTCCGGAATTGTTAAATATGTCCTTCGATAAAGAGCCCTTATTTGGCCTACAAGATGAAGTTACCACACTTGAAAAACTCAACAAATATAATCAAACTTACAAAGCTATGGGTACACTCCCAGCTAGCACACACAAAGGTAATTTTAATTGCCTGGGGTTCTCAAGAGGCTTTTGGTCATCTTTTACAGACCAGTCTTCCACATAAACAAAGCCCACCTCTCAGTCATACTCCACTGGTGGTTATAGAGCTCCCTATAGAGGGAACAAAATCAAAGGCAGATGAAAGCCATCTACATCTAGAGGTTCCTAATCCACCACCAAACAATGACTGTCTCCACCCCTCACCAACTCACACCACTCCTGTAGGGGGGAAGGCTATAACATTTTTACCCACAATGTCCTCAGACTACCACAGAACAATGGGTGCTTTCAGTTTTCCAAAATGGTTACTGCTTGGAGCTCACTTCCACTGCGCCAATCATACCCCATCCTACTCAGACTTACCCAAGAACATCTCACTCTTCTCAAAGAGGAAGTACACTTTCTTCTCAAAGGGCCCCTGGAACTGGTTCTGTTACAACTCCAGGGTACGGGAGTTTCCTCCTGTATTTCCTAATATCCAAAAATGACGGATCTCTGACCAATCTTAGATCTCAGACCCTTGAATCATTACGTCCTGTGAGAACACTTCTATGTGGTCTCTCTTCAAGATGTCATTCCCTTCTCCAACAGGGCTATTTTATGTCTGTGTTACACCTAAAGGATGCCTAGTTTCACATTCCTATTTATCCAGCACACTGCAAATACCTCAGATCCTTAATGGCGGGGAAACATTACCAATTCATGGTCTTCTCTCTGGGGGTCACAACTGCTCCCAGAGTATTCACAAAATGTCTTGCCGTCGTGGCCGCACACTTCAGAAGACAACCCATGTGTTCCCTTACTTGGACGATTGGCTTATCAAAGCCAATACCTTCCAGCAATGTCAGCATCACACTCAACTCACATTTCCTCCTACACACTCTAGGATTCGCCATCAATTACCTCAAATCACATCTTCAACCTCTCCAGATACAGCCCTTTCTAGGAGTGATTCTCAATACACTATTATGACTAGCTTTTCCCAGCTCAGCCCATATTCATGCCTTTCAAGCAATGAATGCTCGATTTACAGAGAACCATTCATACACAGTAAGGACTGTTATGCGCCTACGGGGGATGATGGCATTGTGCATTGCCATCGTACCTCATGCCAGGCTTCGTATGCGTCCCCTTCAACAATGCCTCTCATCAACGTTCTCTAGCACAGGGTCAACAGGAAGATCTAGTGTTATTGGTCTGCCAGGCTCATCCCTCTCTGCTTTGGTGAAACACCACAACCCTTATGAAAGGGTGGCCCTTTTTAGACCCTGTGCCTCAGATCACTCTCGCTTCAGACCTGATCTCCACAATATCACAGTCCAGGGGCTATGGAACACCACTCAGTAGTCCTTACACATCAATCACCTGGAACTGCATGCAATCTTCCTAGCAATGAAAGTGTTCCTTCCACACTTGCAACACAAGTTGGTGTTGGGTACGTACAGACAACATGACTGCCATGTACTGTCTTCAAAAATGGGGGGGTGGAGAGGGACACAACTGCCTTAACAATCCCATCTTGCACAAACAATATGGAAATGGACAGTTCATCAGTACTTTCACATAGTGGCACAATATCTTGCAGGGTCAGAAAATCCATTTGCTGACACCACTTCTGTATCTCTCAGTAGTTCCACATCAGAAGCTCCACCACCGACCATACCCTCTCGCACAGAATCAAGGTCAAATAAGACATCCAGACCCCAAGTCGCTCAACTTAGCGATATGGCTCCTGAGGTCATAGAATGTAGGTATTTACATCACCGCAAGAGTGTATGGATATTCTTAAAGAAGCACGTAAACTCACAATTAGACAATGTTACGCGGCAAAATGGAAATGTTTTGTTTGCTATTGCCAATCAAGACATTGACCCTCCCAAGCCAAAGGTTCAAGAGGTTGTCTTTTACCTACTGCATTTACAAAAGCCTAATCTTGCTTACTTAATCCATTTGTCTTCATTTAGCAGCTATAGCTGCATACCTTCAAAACAGATTGCATACTTGTTTGTTCAGAGTTTCCGTTATTAAGGCATTTATGGAAGGACTTAAAATAATAATTCTAGCAAGGGTTCCTTCAGCCCTATCCTGGAATCTTAACATTATTCTCACAAGGCGTATGGGTCCCCTGTAGGAAGTTGGCTCTGTATGTACTATTTCAAAGTAAGAAATAGCATGCACAGAGTCCAAGGGTTCCCCTTAGAGGTAAGATAGTAGAAAAAATAGATAATTCTAATGCTCTTTTTTGTGGTAGTGTGGTCGAGCAGTAGGCTTATCAGAGGGTAGTGTTAAGCATTTGTTGTACACACACAGGCAATAAATGGAACACACACTCAAAGACAATTCCAGGCCAATAGGTTTTTATATAGAAAAATATCTTTTCTTAGTTTATTTTAAGAACAACAGGTTCAAGATTTACAAACAATACTTTAAATGAAAGGTATTTCACTTAGGAACTTTAGGAACTTTGAATTAGCAAAATAGCATATACAGTTTTCACACAAATGGCAATAAGCTATTTTAAAACTGGACACAGTGCAATTTTCAACAGTTCCTGGGGGAGGTAAGTGTTTGTTAGTTTTGCATGTAAGTAAACTACCTACAGGGTTCAAAGTTGGGTCCAAGGTAGCCCACCATTGGGGGTTCAGAGCAACCCCAAAGTTACCACACCAGCAGCTCAGGGCCGGCCAGGTGCAGAGGTCAAAGTGGTGCCCAAAACACATAGGCTTCAATGGAGAAGGGGGTGCCCCGGTTCCAGTCTGCCAGCAGATAAGTACCCGCGTCTTCGGAGGGCAGACCAGGGGGGTTTTGTAGGGCACCGTGGGGGACACAAGTCAGCACAAAAAGTACACCCTCAGCAGCACAGGGCGGCCAGGTGCATTGTGCAAACAGGCGTTGGGTTTGCAATGTAGTTCAATGGGAGACCCAGGGGTCTCTTCAGCGATGCAGGCAAGGGGGGGGGGGGGCTCCTCGGGGTAGCCACCTCCTGGGCAAGGGAGAGGGCCACCTGGGGGTCGCTCCTGCACTGGAGGTCGGATCCTTCAGGTCCTGGGGGCTGCGGGTGCAGTGTCCCTACCAGGCATCGGGTTCTTAGAAGCAGGCAGTCGCGGTCAGGGGGAGCCTCTGGATTCCCTCTGCAGGCGTCGCTGTGGGGGCTCAGGGGGGTCAACTCTGGCTACTCACGGGCTCGCAGTCGCTGGGGAGTCCTCCCTGTAGTGTTGGTTCTCCACAAGTCGAGCTGGGGGCGTAGGGTGCAGAGTGCAAAGTCTCACGCTTCCGGTGGGAAACGTGTGTTCTTTCAAAGTTGCTTCTTTGTTGCAAAGATGCTCCTTACTTGGAGCAGAGCCGCTGTCCTCTGGAGTTCTTGGTCCTTTTAGATGCAGGGTAGTCCTCTGAGGCGTCAAGTGTATTCAAACTTCCTATTATAAAGCCAAGCGACATTTGCATACACCACGTAGAGCGCACTTCACTACGGAGACAGGTGCATCTGTGGCATTTTTAGGTAGCATACTTACCTATAGCAGCTACATGGTCTACACTGCATACCTTTACAAAACATTGTGTAGATGTATTTGCACGTCAACAGTCAAACGTTGGGCAAGCGGTACTAAAAACACACTTTCAAACAATTGCAAATCCCTCACACTAGCCACCGCTTGATGGAGGGACTGCTTTGCAGTCTATGCATAGCATATGTATCTACAGCCACACATGCCATCGAACGGAAAATGTTACTTGCCAGTAGACATCTGTTCTTGGCATGTTGTGCTGTAGATTCACATGTGCCCTCCCTAGACGCATGTGGCTATTGCAATTTATTTACATATAGATATTGTACATTTGTAGATACAGTGCATTGACATCTTTTCTATCCTACTCTCTTTTCACTACTACACTCTCCTGTCTGCAGAGAAACAATCTAACAAATGGCTCAATGCCCATGCACGGTATTACCAAGAGGGGGAGTCACTTGATCCCGTGACTCCAAGAGCTCCTTTGAAGTTCTACCACTCCGATCCCAACACTAGATGGTGAGCTTATGCATAGCATGTGAATCTACAGCACTAAATATGACAAACAAATGTCTACAGGTAAGTAGCATTTTCCTTTTTGCATGATCATGCTTCAGTAAATAATGCTGTTCATCTGAAAGGACACTTTCTGGCCTTACTGGATTTTGAAGACTCTGAGGTCATTGTGTCAATACATACAAATCACTGAAAGATTCATTATTTTATGGTGGCAGGTTGCCATTTTCAATTGCAGTTACTACAGATCAAGCTGAAGTTGTTACTTGAAGCTGGTAGCGGCTTATCTTTGAGAAAAGATTACATGGTCTACCCTTCCATAGTCAATTGAGTGTTTAGCTTGTTCAAGGATTCCTGGTTAGTATGTGTTCTAAGGAAGTCTGTAGATGTGCTGACAAACCTGATTCTGGCAAGAAAGTGCACTAAGGAATTCTGTTGGTGCACTGAAAAAGCAGGGTCTGACAAGTATTTTAAGAGCTGTCGGACCTGAAGTTCCAGTCACAGAATGAGATGGACTATCAATATGTAGTCTGTGGCTGTCATAAATTCTATTTTGTGTAATGATATACTGCTTTGCTAACATTGATAACTGTGGGTTTTCCATTCTGATGGCAGGGAATGATTTGCGCATGTTATGTAAGATACCAAAGCTGGGAAAAGTTTTCAGTTATTTCATTTTCTTATGATTAGAGTACAGTACTATTGTGCAACTGATACATCAGTGGCAAGCCCACACAGAGTCCTGCCTAATAACATCGGACTGCCTTTGAACTTCTAGAAAGGCCTCATTTGACTTTTTAGAACCGTCCTCAATGAATAAAACTCCATTGAAGAGCAGGTGTACTTGTAGATGGTAATCTACCCTACCCCACACCTTCCATATATCATCTGAATATTACTTTAAAAAATGTGGTCTTCAAACAATCTTTGTAATGGCAGTATGATTTGGTTTCAGTCTTATATGTTTACACAGTGCTTTAAGTGAAGATAAGCAACTAAGCTGAAATCTCTTAAATGACACATTAAACCTCTTAATTGGTTCCCTCTCCACCTCCTCTCGCTCCCACTTTGCCTCACCATTTTCTCTTCTTTTGGTCTCCTCCTAGGGTGATATGATGATGGACGAAGAGATCTCAGTGGTGGATGGTGAAGAAGGTATGCGATCTTCATAGTGATTCAAATCCATACCATGATAAAAACAGCTGTAATATGCTCATCTCTTCCATGAGTCAGATCTTGTCTGTTCAGTGCTGCTGACCTTTTTTTAAAATATATGTTGAATAACAAAGATTTTCCTTCCAGACATACAGTTGTCTGGTGTTTGGTCATGCTGTGCAGTTGCTGTGCTTATCCAGGTTGTTTGAAAAAATCCAGGTTAATCCATTCTGATGGGATTGTGTTTTCTGCTTACGTGATGACTGGAAAGAATCTGTTTTGATTCGGGGCAAGTTTGGATATTTTGCTGCAATGTTAGTATCAGCTTAGTTTTTTGAAGTATGACTTCTATAAAAGGCAAGGCAACTCTTTGTGTCCCCTTGAGACTATCACTTGTAAGTTTACTGGTTCCTTCTCTTGGAACCGCTCAGATTCTCATTTGGGTTTGACCTTCCAGTATTGTTTCCAAGAACATTTCCACTTTTCAAGTGTCCCTGGCACTTTGAACTCCACACTTGTTCCTTCTTCAACTTTGACACAGTCACACAAATAAATTTGCTTGTCTCTAGAAACCTTTCCTTTCTGACAGTTATAGCCTCAGATTAATCACCTTCCCCTGGTCTTGACTGGACCTAAAACCTTTCAGCAGTATCTCTGCGTGCCGGTACATGGCGCTGTGCGACTCTGCATGAACACTATTCTGCTTCAGACATGACATGCAAGGCCTAAATAGGTGCCACTCAGACACGCTGTCAGTTCCTTTATTTCCACTCCACCAGACGCAGCTCTGGAGCCTGCTTTCGTCTCTTTGAGACCCTTACTGTTAAATTATATTTTCATTGTTCAAGGAAAATGTCGGCTCTCAAAAAAAAAAAACCGGTTTCAACCCCTGTAAGAAATGTCACAAACAAATGTCTGTGACCAGTCTTCATCAGATTTGCCTGTGGTGCCTTGGGTAGAGTCACAGCTCTAAGGCCTGCAGTGACTGTGCTTCAATGAATATGAAGGCTGATGGACACCATAAGGTGTAACTTTACATCTCCAAGCACTGTAAGACCAAGACTCCGTGGTAAGACTAGTCCAAGATCCAAAATTCAGTCTCAGTCCCATTCAAGATCCAGAAGCTGCCAGGATCGTTCCAGTGGTCTGTCTCACTAAAAGTCGTCGGGTAAGTCAAAGAAAAAAACCCACAAGAAATCTTAAGTGGGCTTTGTCCTCTTCCCACCACTCACATCCTCCTGAAGAAGGCATGAGGTGGCACCGTACATCTTGGTCTCGCTCCCAAAGTAGTTCGACTTAGAAGACTGTACCAGAACTTAGCCCAGTACAACTAGAGTGTCCGGGGCTGTCTGCCTCCATAGAGGTAAACACACACACACTGCACTTCCTGTTCAGCATGGATTGGGACAGCCTCTACAATGCAGGTGATGAGATTTACCTTCAATACTGTAGGAAGTTGGCTCCGTATGTGCTATTTCAAAGTAAGGAATAGCATGCACAGAGTCCAAGGGTTCCCCTTAGAGGTAAGATAGTGGCAAAAAGAGATAATACTAATGCTCTATTTTGTGGTAGTGTGGTCGAGCAGTAGGCTTATCAAAGGAGTAGTGTTAAGCATTTGCTGTACATACACACAGGCAATAAATGAGGAACACACACTCAGAGACAAATCCAGCCAATAGGTTTTGTTATAGAAAAATATCTTTTCTTAGTTTATTTTAAGAACCACTGGTTCAAATTCTACATGTAATATCTCATTTGAAAGGTATTGCAGGTAAGTACTTTAGGAACTTTGAATCATTTCATTAGCATGTATACTTTTTACATAAAACACAATAAGCTGTTTTAAAAGTGGACACAGTGCAATTTTCACAGTTCCTGGGGGAGGTAAAGTATTGTTAGTTTTAACAGGTAAGTAAGTCACTTACAGGTTTCAGTTTTGGGTCCAAGGTAGCCCACCGTTGGGGGTTCAGAGCAACCCCAAAGTTATCACACCAGCAGCTCAGGGCCGGTCAGGTGCAAAGGTCAAAGAGGTGCCCAAAACACATAGGCTTCAATGGAGAGAAGGGGGTGCCCCGGTTCCAGTCTGCCAGCAGGTAAGTACCCGCGTCTTCGGAGGGCAGACCAGGGGGGTTTTGTAGGGCACCGGGGGGGACACAAGTCAGCACAAAAAGTACACCCTCAGCAGCGCGGGGGCGGCTGGGTGCAGTGTGCAAACACGTGTCGGGTTTTCAATGAGAGATCAAGGGATCTCTTCAGCGTTGCAGGCAGGCAAGGGGGGGGCTCCTCGGGGTAGCCACCACCTGGGCAAGGGAGAGGGCCTCCTGGGGGTCACTCCTGCACAGGAGTTCCGTTCCTTTAGGTGCTGGGGGCTGCGGGTGCAGGGTCTTTTCCAGCCGTCGGGAAATGGAGTTCAGGCAGTCGCGGTCAGGGGGAGCCTCGGGATTCCCTCTGCAGGCGTCGCTGTGGGGGCTCAGGGGGGACAACTTTGGTTACTCACGGTCTCAGAGTCGCCGGAGGGTCCTCCCTGAGGTGTTGGTTCTCCACCAGTCGAGTCGGGGTCGCCGGGTGCAGTGTTGCAAGTCTCACGCTTCTTGCGGGGAGTTGCAGGGGTCTTTAAATCTGCTCCTTTGAAACAAAGTTGCAGTTCTTTTGGAGCAGTGCCGCTGTCCTCGGGAGTTTCTTGTCTTTCTTGAAGCAGGGCAGTCCTCAGAGGATTCAGAGGTTGCTGGTCCCTTGGAAAGTGTCGCTGGAGCATGTTTCTTTGGAAGGCAGGAGACAGGCTGGTAAGTCTGGGGCCAAAGCAGTTGGTGTCTTCTGTTCTTCCTCTGCAGGGGTTTTTCAGCTCAGCAGTCTTCTTCTTCTTGTAGTTTCAGGAATCTAAATTCTTAGGTTCAGGGGAGCCCTTAAATACTAAATTTAAGGGCGTGTTTAGGTCTGGGGGGTTAGTAGCCAATGGCTACTAGCCCTGAGGGTGAGTACACCCTCTTTGTGCCTCCTCCCAAGGGGAGGGGGTCACATTCCTATCCCTATTGGGGGAATCCTCCTTCTACAAGATGGAGGATTTCTAAAAGTCAGTCACCTCAGCTCAGGACACCTTAGGGGCTGTCCTGACTGGCCAGTGACTCCTCCTTGTTTTTCTCATTATCTCTCCTGGACTTGCCGCCAAAAGTGGGGGCTGTGTCCAGGGGGCGGGCATCTCCACTAGCTGGAGTGCCCTGGGGCATTGTAACACGAAGCTTGAGCCTTTGAAGCTCACTGCTAGGTGTTACAGTTCCTGCAGGGGGGAGGTGTGAAGCACCTCCACCCAGAGCATGCTTTGTTTCTGTCCTCCGAGCGCACAAAGGCTCTCACCGCATGAGGTCAGAAACTCGTCTCTCAGCAGCAGGCTGGCAGAGACCAGTCAGTCCTGCACTGAACAATTGGGTAAAATACAGGGGGTATCTCTAAGATGCCCTCTGTGTGCATTTTTTAAATAAATCCAACACTGGCATCAGTGTGGGTTTATTATTCTGAGAAGTTTGATACTAAACTTCCCAGTATTCAGTGTAGCAATTATGGAGCTGTGGAGTTCGTTTTTGACAGACTCCCAGCCCATATACTCTTATGGCTACCCTGCACTTACAATGTCTAAGGTTTTGCTTAGACACTGTAGGGGCATAGTGCTCATGCACCTATGCCCTCACCTGTGGTATAGTGCACCCTGCCTTAGGGCTGTAAGGCCTGTTAGAGGGGTGACTTACCTATGCCACAGGCAGTGTGAGGTTGGCATGGCACCCTGTAGGAAGTTGGCTCTGTATGTGCTATTTCAAAGTAAGGAATAGCATGCACAGAGTCCAAGGGTTCCCCTTAGAGGTAAAATAGTGGTAAAAATAGATAATACTAATGCTCTATTTTGTGGTAGTGTGGTCGAGCAGTAGGCTTATCCAAGGAGTAGTGTTAAGCATTTGTTGTACATACACATAGACAATAAATGAGGTACACACACTCAGAGACAAATCCAGCCAATAGGTTTTTATATAGAAAACTATCTTTTCTTAGTTTATTTTTAGAACCACAGGTTCAAATTCTACATGTAATAGCTCATTCGAAAGGTATTGCAGGTAAGTACTTTAGGAACTTCAAATCATCAAAATTGCATGTATACTTTTCAAGTTATTCACAAATAGCTGTTTTAAAAGTGGACACTTAGTGCAATTTTCACAGTTCCTAGGGGAGGTAAGTATTTGTTAGTTTTACCAGGTAAGTAAGACACTTACAGGGTTCAGTTCTTGGTCCAAGGTAGCCCACCGTTGGGGGTTCAGAGCAACCCCAAAGTCACCACACCAGCAGCTCAGGGCCGGTCAGGTGCAGAGTTCAAAGTGGTGCCCAAAACACATAGGCTAGAATGGAGAGAAGGGGGTGCCCCGGTTCCGGTCTGCTTGCAGGTAAGTACCCGCGTCTTCGGAGGGCAGACCAGGGGGGTTTTGTAGGGCACCGGGGGGGACACAAGTCCACACAGAAATTTCACCCTCAGCAGCGCGGGGGCGGCCGGGTGCAGTGTAGGAACAGGCGTCGGGTTCGCAATGTTAGTCTATGAGAGATCTCGGGATCTCTTCAGCGCTGCAGGCAGGCAAGGGGGGGATTCCTCGGGGAAACCTCCACTTGGGCAAGGGAGAGGGACTCCTGGGGGTCACTTCTCCAGTGAAAGTCCGGTCCTTCAGGTCCTGGGGGCTGCGGGTGCAGGGTCTCTCCCAGGCGTCGGGACTTTAGATTCAAAGAGTCGCGGTCAGGGGAAGCCTCGGGATTCCCTCTGCAGGCGGCGCTGTGGGGGCTCAGGGGGGACAGGTTTTGGTACTCACAGTATCAGAGTAGTCCTGGGGTCCCTCCTGAGGCGTCGGATCTCCACCAGCCGAGTCGGGGTCGCCGGGTGCAGTGTTGCAAGTCTCACGCTTCTTGCGGGGAGCTTGCAGGGATCTTTAAAGTTGCTGGAAACAAAGTTGCAGCTTTTCTTGGAGCAGGTCCGCTGTCCTCGGGAGTTTCTTGTCTTTTCGAAGCAGGGGCAGTCCTCAGAGGATGTCGAGGTCGCTGGTCCCTTTGGAAGGCGTCGCTGGAGCAGGATCTTTGGAAGGCAGGAGACAGGCCGGTGAGTTTCTGGAGCCAAGGCAGTTGTCGTCTTCTGGTCTTCCGCTGCAGGGGTTTTCAGCTGGGCAGTCCTTCTTCTTGTAGTTGCAGGAATCTAATTTTCTAGGGTTCAGGGTAGCCCTTAAATACTAAATTTAAGGGCGTGTTTAGGTCTGGGGGGTTAGTAGCCAATGGCTACTAGCCCTGAGGGTGGGTACACCCTCTTTGTGCCTCCTCCCAAGGGGAGGGGGTCACAATCCTAACCCTATTGGGGGAATCCTCCATCTGCAAGATGGAGGATTTCTAAAAGTTAGAGTCACCTCAGCTCAGGACACCTTAGGGGCTGTCCTGACTGGCCAGTGACTCCTCCTTGTTATTCTCATTATTTTCTCCGGCCTTGCCGCCAAAAGTGGGGCCTGGCCGGAGGGGGCGGGCAACTCCACTAGCTGGAGTGTCCTGCTGGGTTGGCACAAAGGAGGTGAGCCTTTGAGGCTCACCGCCAGGTGTGACAATTCCTGCCTGGGAGAGGTGTTAGCATCTCCACCCAGTGCAGGCTTTGTTACTGGCCTCAGAGTGACAAAGGCACTCTCCCCATGGGGCCAGCAACGTGTCTCGGTTTGTGGCAGGCTGCTAAAGCTAGTCAGCCTACACAGATAGTCGGTTAAGTTTCAGGGGGCACCTCTAAGGTGCCCTCTGTGGTGTATTTTACAATAAAATGTACACTGGCATCAGTGTGCATTTATTGTGCTGAGAAGTTTGATACCAAACTTCCCAGTTTTCAGTGTAGCCATTATGGTGCTGTGGAGTTCGTGTTTGACAGACTCCCAGACCATATACTCTTATGGCTACCCTGCACTTACAATGTCTAAGGTTTTGTTTAGACACTGTAGGGGTACCATGCTCATGCACTGGTACCCTCACCTATGGTATAGTGCACCCTGCCTTAGGGCTGTAAGGCCTGCTAGAGGGGTGTCTTACCTATACTGCATAGGCAGTGAGAGGCTGGCATGGCACCCTGAGGGGAGTGCCATGTCGACTTACTCATTTTGTTCTCACTAGCACACACAGGCTTGTAAGCAGTGTGTCTGTGCTGAGTGAGGGGTCTCTAGGGTGGCATAAGACATGCTGCAGCCCTTAGAGACCTTCCTTGGCATCAGGGCCCTTGGTACTAGAAGTACCAGTTACAAGGGACTTATCTGAATGCCAGGGTGTGCCAATTGTGGATACAATGGTACATTTTAGGTGAAGGAACACTGGTGCTGGGGCCTGGTTAGCAGGGTCCCAGCACTCTTCTCAGCCAAGTCAGCATCAGTATCAGGCAAAAAGTGGGGGGTAACTGCAACAGGGAGCCATTTCTTTACACACCCTGAGGGGAGTGCCATGTCGACTTAGTCATTTTCTCCCCACCAGCACACACAAGCTGGCAAGCAGTGTGTCTGTGCTGAGTGAGGGGTCCCTAGGGTGGCATAAGTCATGCTGCAGCCCTTAGAGACCTTCCCTGGCATCAGGGCCCTTGGTACCAGGGGTACCAGTTACAAGGGACTTACCTGGGTGCCAGGGTTGTGCCAATTGTGGAGACAATGGTACATTTTAGGTGAAAGAACACTGGTGCTGGGGCCTGGTTAGCAGGGTCCCAGCACACTTCTCAGTCAAGTCAGTATCAGGCAAAAAGTGGGGGGTAACTGCAACAGGGAGCCATTTCTTTACAAATACCACCAGGGGAATTGGTATGACGACATGGAGGAGGCCACCCAGTTTAATACCACCCCTGAGTTGGGGCTACAGTCGCCATCTGGACCTGCCACTGAGGAGAGTGCTTCTTACACCGTTCTAATTCACAGTGTGGCCAAAGTCCTTGATGTCCAACTCCCCACCTTGGAGGTCAAGACTGAGTTCTGACCAAAGTTTTCCGGTCAGGGCAAACATCCTTGTAGGTAACTGGCCTGGTGTGTGGTGGGTACTCAAGGTACTTACACTTCATACCAGGTATCCCCTCTTAGTGAAGTGTAGGCAGTATCTAGAAGCCAGGCTCTCTAGAGGTAGCTGTGGATGAGCAGCCAAAGGCTTATCAAGGAGACATGCAAAGCTCATGCAATACCACTGTAGTCCCACAGCACTTACACATTTGAAAGAAAACACTCAGTTGTACAAAAATAAAGGTACTTTATGTTCGATGGCATCTGTTGCTGCAGATACACATGTTGTGCACAGTCCGCCATCTGGTGTTGGGTCGGAGTGTTACAAGTTGTTTTTCTTCGAAGAAGTCTTTCGAGTCACGAGACCGAGGGACTCCTCCTATTTGCTTCCTTTGCGCATGGGCGTCTGCTCCATCTTAGATTGTTTTTTTTCTGCCCTCGGATTCGGACGTGTTCCTTTTCGCTCCGGGTTTCGGCACGGAAAGATAGTCAAAACTTCAAAAAATTACGTCGGTATTGTTTCGCTCGGGATAGTTAGAATCGACACCGAATCGTGAAGAGCTCCGGTAGCCCTTCGGGGTAATTTCGATCCCCCGTCGGGGCCTGGTCGGCCCGACCGCGTGTAACAAAGACACCAATGGAACGGACCCCGTTCCGATTCTGTCCTAAATGCCACAATAAATATCCATATACGGACCAACATTTGGTCTGTAACTTGTGCCTGTCACCCAAGCACAAAGAAGAAACTTGTGAGGCCTGTCGTGCGTTCCGGTCCCGAAAAACGCTCCGTGACCGTCAAGCCAGAAGACTACAGATGGCGTCCACGCCGACAGAACACCGAGAGTTCGAGGAACAAGGAGAAGAGGAGGAAGCCTTCTCCATCCATGAAACGGACTCTGATGAATTCGACGTCGAGGAAACTGTGAGTAAGACGTCGAAAAGCACACAGCACAAGAAAACAGACAAGGCCCAGGGGACGCCACTGCCAACTGGCCATGGCTCAACCCATAAAGGTGACCGTCCATCGGCACCGAAAAAGGCCGAACTGGTGCCCAGGTCGTCCGACTCGGGTCGAGACACAGGCACGCAACATTCTCGGGACCGAGAAAGTGTTGCCGAAAAAGATCGACGCCGAGAAGGCGGAGCCGACGCTGCTCGACGCAGAGACAGTGGCACCGAGGATGATCGACGCCGAGAAGGCTCGACTCCGAAAAAGAAGAGATTCGCCTCGGAGCCGAAAACAAAAAAAGACACAGTTTCGGTGCCAAAACAACCAGCAACCGAACCCACTACCGGCTCATATTCAGAGGAACAATCATTGTCCTCTCAAATGCGTAAACACAGGTTTGAAGAGGAGTTAGAGACTACTGATGTAGACCATACACAAAAGAGGATCTTCATCCAGAGTGGAACAGGGAAGATTAGCACTCTCCCACCAATCAAGAGAAAAAGGAGACGAGTTCCAAACTGAACAACTGACACCACAAGCAAAGGTGGCAAAGAAAGCAACTCCGCCACCCTCTCCTCCACCTGTAACTCAGATATCACCGGCACAAACTCCATCACATTCACCGGCTCACACCACCATGAGCCAAGATGACCAAGATGCTTGGGACCTATACGACGCACCAGTGTCAGACAATAGCCCAGAGTCATACCCTACCAAGCCCTCACCACCCGAGGACAGCACAGCGTATGCGCAGGTGGTAGCTAGGGCAGCAGAATTCCACAACGTGTCGTTACACACAGAACCTGTCGAGGATGACTTCCTTTTTAACACCCTCTCCTCCACCCATAGCAACTACCAAAGCCTGCCTATGCTTCCAGGAATGCTAAGGCACGCGAAGCAAATCTTCAAAGACCCTGTCAAGAGTAGAGCGATCACTCCAAGGGTAGAGAAAAAATATAAAGCACCTCCCACAGACCCTGCTTTTATCACCTCTCAACTGCCACCAGACTCAGTCGTGGTAGGAGCAGCTCGCAAAAGAGCCAATTCACACACATCGGGCGATGCACCACCCCCGGATAAGGAAAGCCGAAAATTTGACGCAGCTGGGAAAAGAGTCGCTGTACAAGCTGCAAGCCAGTGGCGCATCGCAAACTCTCAGGCGCTCCTAGCGCGTTATGACAGAGCCCATTGGGACGAGATGCAGCATCTCATCGAGCATCTACCCAAAGAATTTCAAAAGCGGGCAAAACAAGTGGTTGAGGAGGGACAAAACATCTCCAATAACCAAATACGCTCCTCTATGGATGCAGCGGACACAGCTGCAAGAACAATAAACACTGCAGTAACCATCAGAAGGCACGCATGGTTACGCACATCTGGCTTTAAGCCAGAAATACAGCAAGCAGTACTCAATATGCCGTTCAACGAACAACAATTGTTCGGACCAGAGGTTGACACGGCGATTGAGAAGCTGAAAAAGGACACTGACACAGCCAAGGCCATGGGCGCGCTCTACTCCCCGCAGAGCAGAGGCACTTTTGGCACCTTCCGTAAAACAACCTTCAGAGGGGGGTTTCGGGGTCAGGCCACACAAGCCAGCACCTCACAATCAACACCGTCTACCTACCAGGGACAGTACCAAAGGGGAGGTTTTCGGTGCCAGTACAGAGGAGGACAATTCCCGAGAAACCGGGGGAAATTTCAAAGCCCCAAAACCCCAACAACCAAACAGTGACTTACAAGTCACTCAACCCCTCCACATAACACCAGTGGGGGGGAGACTAAGTCAGTTTTATCAATCATGGGTGGCTATAACAACAGACACTTGGGTCTTAGCAATTATCCAACATGGTTATTGCATACAATTTCTACAGATCCCTCCAAATATCCCACCAAAAACACAAAAAATGTCAAAACAGCATTTAGACCTCCTAGAAATAGAAGTTCAAGCACTACTGCAAAAAGAAGCAATAGAACTGGTACCATGTACAGAAATAAACACAGGAGTCTATTCACTGTACTTTCTAATACCCAAAAAGGACAAAACACTGAGGCAAATCTTAGATCTCAGAATACTAAACACCTACATCAAATCAGACCACTTTCACATGGTCACGCTACAGGAAGTGTTACCACTGCTAAAGCAACAGGATTACATGACAACCTTAGATCTCAAAGACACGTATTTCCACATACCGATACATCCTTCGCACAGGAAATACCTAAGGTTTGTATTCAAGGGAATACACTATCAATTCAAAGTCTTACCGTTCGGTATAACAACCGCACCAAGAGTATTTACCAAATGCCTAGCAGTAGTAGCCGCACACATCAGAAGGCAGCAAATACACGTATTCCCGTATCTAGACGATTGGCTAATCAAGACCAACTCGCTAACAAAGTGTTCACAACACACAGAGTATGTCATACAAACCCTCTACAAACTTGGGTTCTCCCTCAACTACACAAAATCACACATTGTGCCGTGCAAAATACAGCACTACTTAGGAGCGGTAATCAACACAACAAAAGGATTAGCCACTCCGAGTCCACAAAGGGTTCAACATTTTCACAAGGTCATACAGGCCATGTATCCACACTAAAAATACAGGCAAAAGTGGTTTTAAAACTCCTAGGCATGATGTCCTCATGCATAGCCATTGTCCCAAACGCAAGACTGCACATGAGGCCCTTACAACAGTGCCTAGCATCACAATGGTCACATGCACAGGGTCACCTTCTAGATCTGGTGTTGATAGACCGCCAAACATACATCTCGCTTCTATGGTGGAACAGTACAAATTTAAACAAAGGGCGGCCGTTCCAAGACCCAGTGCCACAATACGTAATAACAGATGCTTCCATGACAGGGTGGGGAGCACACCTCGATCAACACAGCATCCAAGGACAATGGGACGTACATCAAACAAAACTTCATATAAATCAACTCGAATTACTAGCAGTATTCCTGGCGCTAAAAGCATTTCAACCCATCATAACCCACAAATACGTTCTTGTCAAAACAGACAACATGACAACAATGTATTACCTAAACAAGCAAGGGGGAACACACTCGACACAGCTATGTCTCCTAGCACAAAAGATATGGCAATGGGCAATTCACAACCACATTCGCCTAATAGCACAGTTTATTCCAGGGATCCAAAATCAACTAGCAGACAGTCTCTCTCGAGATCACCAACAGGTCCACGAATGGGAGATTCACCCCCAAATCCTAAATACTTACTTCAAAATTTGGGGTACACCGCAAATAGACCTATTTGCAACAAAGGAGAACGCAAAATGCCAAAACTTCGCATCCAGGTACCCACACAGACAGTCTCAAGGCAATGCCCTATGGATGAACTGGTCAGGGAAATTTGCATACGCTTTTCCCCCTCTTCCTCTCCTTCCATATCTAGTAAACAAATTGAGTCAAAACAAACTCAAACTCATATTAATAGCACCAACATGGGCAAGACAACCTTGGTACACAACACTACTAGACCTGTCAGTAGTACCACACGTCAAGTTACCCAACAGGCCAGATCTGTTAACACAACACAAACAGCAGATCAGGCATCCAAACCCAGCATCGCTCAATCTAGCAATCTGGCTCCTGAAATCCTAGAATTCTGACATTTAAACCTCACTCAAGAATGTATGGAAGTCATAAAACAAGCTAGAAGACCATCCACTAGACACTGCTATGCAAGCAAATGGAAAAGGTTTGTTTGCTACTGCCATAATAATCAAGTTCATCCATTACACGCTTCCCCAAAAGATGTAGTGGGATACTTACTACACTTACAAAGGTCAAATCTAGCCTTCTCTTCCATCAAAATACACCTTGCAGCAATATCTGCATACCTGCAGATTACCCATTCAACTTCACTGTTTAGGATACCCGTCATTAAAGCATTTATGGAAGGCCTAAGAAGAATAATACCACCAAGAACACCACCTGTTCCTTCATGGAACCTTAACATCGTCTTGACAAGACTCATGGGACCACCTTTTGAACCCATGCATTCTTGCGAAATACAATTCTTAACCTGGAAAGTTGCATTTATCATTGCCATCACATCTCTAAGAAGAGTAAGTGAAATTCAGGCATTTACAATACAAGAACCTTTTATCCAAATACACAAAAATAAGGTTGTACTAAGAACCAATCCTAAATTCCTACCAAAGGTTATTTCACCGTTCCACTTAAATCAAACTGTAGAGTTACCAGTGTTCTTCCCACAGCCAGACTCAGTAGCTGAAAGGGCACTACATACACTAGATGTCAAAAGAGCACTAATGTACTACATCGACAGAACAAAGTAGGTTAGGAAAACAAAACAACTGTTTATTGCATTTCAAAAACCTCATACAGGAAACCCAATATCAAAACAAGGTATAGCCAGATGGATAGTTAAGTGCATCCAAACCTGCTATCTTAAAGCAAAGAGACAACTGCCCATTACACCAAGGGCACACTCAACCAGGAAAAAAGGCGCTACCATGGCATTCCTAGGAAATATTCCAATGCACGAAATATGTAAGGCAGCCACATGGTCCACGCCTCACACATTTACTAAACACTACTGTGTAGACGTGCTATCCGCACAACAGGCCACAGTAGGTCAAGCCGTACTGAGAACTTTGTTTCAGACTACTTCCACTCCTACAGGCTGAGCCACCGCTTTTGGGGAGATAACTGCTTACTAATCTATGCACAACATGTGTATCTGCAGCAACAGATGCCATCGAACTGAAAATGTCACTTACCCAGTGTACATCTGTTCGTGGCATTGGTCGCTGCAGATTCACATGTGCCCACCCGCCTCCCCGGGAGCCTGTAGCTGTTGGAAGTTATCTTCAACATTTGTACATTTGTGTATATATATATATATATATTACTTAACCTTAATTTGTACATACTTATTCCTTCCATTGCATGGGCACTATTACTAACACACACAACTCCTACCTCACCCTCTGCGGGGAAAACAATCTAAGATGGAGCCGACGCCCATGCGCAATGGAAGCAAAGAGGAGGAGTCCCTCGGTCTCGTGACTCGAAAGACTTCTTCGAAGAAAAACAACTTGTAACACTCCGACCCAACACCAGATGGCGGACTGTGCACAACATGTGAATCTGCAGCGACCAATGCCACGAACAGATGTACACTGGGTAAGTGGCATTTTCATTTTGGCACAGATTATCACAAATCACTAGACAGGTGACCCACCCTTAGGAGGTAAGTAATACAGTGAATATGTGCTCATGCAATCAGAAATTGGCATAGAAAAGGTTAGAAAACCGTGCAAATAGTAATAACCTATAGTGACCCTAGGGGGAGCGCAGACCATATACTAAAAGAATGGAATGCGAACAAGGTACCCCACCTAGGTCAGTAAAATGTGTAGAGGGGAGCTGGAGGTATTAGAAAACCACAAAGGTAAGTACCACAGTATTCCCCCAGCGACCAGGAATGCAGGAGTAAAACATTGGATTTTGCCCAAACCACCCAAAAGGAGGCAAAGAATAAAGAACACATCCAGAGAAGATTGCAAGAAAACCAGTGGTGGATTCCTGAAGAATGAAGACCAGTGGAGAGATGGGACCAAGTCCAAGAGTCACAGTGGAGTCCAGGAGGAGTAGGAGGTACTACCTACCCAGCTGGGGATGCATGAGTTGGTAGACGGTTCTGAAAAAACAGTCAGCACAGCAGCCCAGGAGCCGGTGAAGAGTTCCAGATGGATACAAATGTCCCAAGCAGGAAGGAAGATTGCAGATGGATGTCAGTGCAGGATTTCCACCAACAAGACTTGGCAGAGGCAGACTCGTGGTTAGTGAGAAAGAGTTGCTGCCAGGGACCAGCAAGGCCCAGGAGAAGAAAAAAAACAGTAGTGGGAGTGACCGGAGACCCTCTGTGTCGCAGAGAGTCCACAGGAGCAGAGGCATCACCCACATGACTGGGACACAGAAGCCACAGAAGAAGCCCATGCAGCATTACAAAAGTGGACCTCATGCCGCAGGAGAACCACACAGGAGGCTGGGATTTGCAGGAAGAACTGCTGGGGGCTGGAGCTGCACACAGTCTGAAGATCCCTTGAAAGAGACCCAAACAAGCCTTGGCAGCTTCAACAGATGCAGTGCACTGGGCTGCTGTCCGGTGTGGGAAGGCAAAGGCTTACCTCCACCAATGCTGGACAGCTGGCAGAGAGGACCAAGAGGACTACTCCGAATTACTACCTGTGATGCAGGATCCATGCAGCTCAGCAGGAGAGGGGAGCCACGCAGCCGGTCGTCACTTTTTGTAGGTGTCTGCGGTTGCAGGGGAGTGACTACTTCACTCCAACGGAGATTCCTCCTTCTTGTGCAGGCTGAAGAGTTGCAGTCTTCTTAGCATGCACATAAATATTGCAAAGCTGGCAGGAGACGTGGAAACAAAGTTGCGAGCAGTGTTTGTCGGTTCCTGGAGGGTCCTGTCGTGGTTCCAGTGGCCATACGTCAAAGCAGAGGTTGCAGAGGAGTCCTGCTGGAATTTTGCAAGCCAAAATGAGGACCCACCCAAGAGAGAGACCATAAATAGCCCTGGAAGGGGGATTGGTCACCCAGCTGGGTGCCCACCTATCAGGTGGGGGCTCTGACATCACTTGCCTGGCCACTCAGATGCTCCCAGAGTTCCCTGCCAACCTTAGAAACCATATGGCAGAACCTAGGGACCCTCTGGAGGAGCTCTGGGCACCACCCCTGGGGTGGTGATAGACAGGGGAGTGGTCACTCCCCTTTCCATTGTCCAGTTTCGTGCCAGAGCAGGGACTGGGGGGGGGTCCCTAAACCGGTGTGGACTGGTTTATGCACGGAAGGCACCAAATGTGCCCTTCAAAGCAAACCAGTGGCTTGGGTAGACTACCCCTCCCAAGCCAGTCACACCTATTTCCAAAGGTTGAGGGTGTTAGCTCCCTCTCCCAAAGGAAGTCCTTTGTCCTGCCTTCCTGGACTTGATCAGATCAAGCAGCAGGAGGACAGACACCTGCCTGATGGGTGGCAGCACCTTGGCTGCCCGAAAAACCCTCTAAGAGTGGTTGTAGCAAAGATGGGTCCTCTAAGGAGCCCCCAGAGTGCATGGAATCATACTTCCAATACTTGCAATAGTATTGGGGTATGATTCCGACATGATTGAAAGCAAACATTCCCAGGTTCGGAGTTATCATTATGTAGCTGGGCATAGGTAGTGACCTATGTCCAGTACATATATAAAATGGCTTCCCCGCACTCACGAAGTCCATTAAAATGGAGCTGGAGGTACTTGCACCCTTCCCTCTGGGCTGAGAGGGCCTAGCATAGGGTTGACTTACAGTGACCTGTTGTAGTGAAACCGGGAGCGTGCACTCTGTTCATGCAGACTGGAATGGCAGGCCTGCTGAACCTTTTGCATGAGCTTCCTATGGGTGGCAGAATAAGAGCTGCAGCCCATAGGATCCCCTGGAGCCCCAGTGCACTGGGTACTTAGGCACCATATAGTAGGGACTTATATGAGGGACCAGTATGCAAATTGTGGGAAGAAAAATGTACAATTTAGAAGAGAGTAAAACTACTGGGATCCTGGTTTGCTGGAACCCAGTAGACCGTCAAACATACTGAGAGCAGGCAGAAAATGAGGGTAACCATGCAAAGAAAGAGGGCACTTTCCTACAATCCTTTTTTACAAGACGTTCACGGATACCTTATTGGGAGGCCATGGGCTAAACCTTGCTCTGACCCACTAGTCAACCGCCAGGCACAAAGCCACTGCCTGGTCTGGGAGAACCATGCGTTTGTATCTCCGCACCCCTCCCCTGAAAACTTGGCAGTGCAGGCATCTACAAGCAGGACTAACCCAAACATATTCCCTACGAATCCCCTTGGCAGGGGAGTCAAAACAGGTGGAAATGTTTGGCCAGAGGCTTCTCGTCCAGCAGCTCAGTGCTTCGATCTGTTAATGCCAGCTGCCGCCTAGGGCACTATTACAATCCTGTTGGAATTTTGTGGCTCAAGTCTTGCCAACTGTCTGAAGATCTTCGGCCAGGCCATAGCATCGTACAAGTGGGTTCTGCATTGTGTATGGGGATATGCCCTGTCATTCCTTTTCACTCTGCTTCACCTTCCACTGTTTGACCATCGACTGATGGACATCCATCCATCCTTTTTGCAGTTGGAAGTGCAATAACTTATAGCCAAAGTGGCTAACAAGATGGTCTCCGCGCCAAAAGTCAGACATGGTTGTTATTCCAGTGCCCAGAAAGGACAGAGGCATCCTCCCCATTTTGGACCTGCTCCTGCTGAATGCCTTCCTCCAAAGGAAAAATTCAAGATGGTTACTCTGGCCTAGGTCTTGGCTGCCCTCAATCCTGGAGACTGGATTGTAGCATTAAACCTTCAAGAATCCTATTTCCATACATCCGCCCCTCAGGCCTATCAGTGCTAATTGCAGTCCATAATAGAACAGGAGTATTTCCAGTTTGTTGTGCTCCCATTTGGTTTCACTAGTGTTCCTTAGGTGTTCACAAAAGTGATGGTGCAGCTGACAACACACATTCTGCCCTTACCTCATCGATTTGTAATTGAATGTGTGCTGGCCCTAGGCAGTCTGCCACCTCCAAGTGATGGTGAACCTCCTCTCATCCTTCGGGTTCACTGCCAATGTTCCAAAGTCCCACCTAACTCCTTCTCAGGCACTCCCTTTCATGGAGCCATTCTAGACGTGGTTCACCTTCTTGCCTTTCCCCCAAGAAAAGTCCAGTTTGTTAAGGCTATGATACTGATCTTCCAGCCTTGGTCCTGGTTCTCATTGAGGTCAACTCTGAGGCAGCAATAGTGATTGCATCCTGCTGGTCAAGCACTACAGGCGGCACATACAGGCTCTGCAGTGGGATCTGCATGCTCATTAGACCCAACATATGATAGACTCCTAGCTGCAGATTCCTTAACTTTTGAATTTCCGAGGCGTGAGACTGGATTCAGAATATTTTTACATGAGCTGTACCCCTGAGTGCTGTCGGGTGGCATCGTTCAGTTCCACGTGGAATAGTCTTCAGCGGATGTGAAATGGTGGTCACCTATGTAGGTGCCACCCAAGTGCGTGGACGTCAGTTCTTTTCTTTCTGTGCCAGTTAGCGCTGATCTGTATAAGAGCCAGGCTTTTTTGACTTTTTGTCGAATATTTTTTTGTGAAGTGTCTTGAGAATGTCATCTAGGAAGGTAGGATTTAATCTGTGTGGTGCCTGTCTCTGCACCATGTTGATAACAGACCAGCATTTGGTGTGCTTATAGTGTCTCAAGCACGACCATGACTAAGTCGTTCTCAGACTGTCGGTCCACAGCGCTGAAAGCTTTGAGGGAGCAGTCCCTAAAGCTGCTTAAGGCCTGATGGTTGACTCCAGTTTGCACGACTCTGAGGATGTTTTGGTCCCCATTGAGAAGAAGGTCGCTGGACTGCTCCTAGAGCCCCAAGACATCTTCCTCTCACTTGAGGTCCCGGGACACTCTGGGATGAGGCAGAAAAAAAAGTGTAAACAGTCTTGCGACGAATGAGGATCATCTGCATTCCAGGCACGGTTCTGCGGAGCTGTTGCCAGGTCAGACTCCATGCCTTCCCCGTTTCTGGGAGCCAGATCAACCCTCGCTCAAATATGAGGCCATGCACTGTGTATTCAGGCGAGACAACCCCTCTGGAGTGCCTTCGGACCAGGATCGATGCTGGTCATGCCAACTCTACCATGTCCGGCATCAATTCCTACACTGATTCTCCTGCCGCCCACCGGCAGTGCCAGCCCCATTCTGATTGATTCACCCCAATTCCAGTGCCTTACAGGGTCCAGTGACTCTAAGCCGTTGTCTGAGCATTTTTTGGAGCCACCAGGCATGAGGGTGGAGTGGAAGGGGTCACTGGATCCTTTGGAATACCAGGTTCGATGGCATCTGTCGCTGTAGATACGCATGTTTTGCAATAGCTCGCCATCTGGTGTTGGGCCGGAGTGTTACAAGTTGTTTTTCTTCGAAGAAGTCTTTCGAGTCACGGGACCGAGTGACTCCTCCATTTGTCTCCATTGCGCATGGGCGTCGACTCCATCTTCGATTGTTTTTTTTCCGCCATCGGGTTCGGACGTGTTCCTGTCGCTCCGAGTTTCGGAACGGAAAGATAGCTAATTTCGGAAGATTTTCGTCGGTATTGTTGCGTTCGGGATCGGCGTAGTTAGATTCAACACCGCATCGAAGATCGAAGAGCTCCGGTGCCCTTCGGGGTAGTTTTTCGATCCCCCGTCGGGGCCTGGTCGGCCCGACCGCGTGCTGAAGAACGCCGATGGAACGGACCCCATTCCGTTTCTGCCCCAAATGCCACAATAAATACCCCTATACAGACCAACACTTGGTCTGTAACCTGTGCCTGTCACCCGAGCACAGTGAAGACACCTGCGAGGCCTGTCGTGCGTTCCGGTCCCGAAAAACACTCCGAGACCGTCGAGCCAGAAGACTTCAGATGGCGTCCGCGCAGACAGCCCACCGAGAGTTCGAGGAACAAGAAGAGGAAGGTACCTTCTCGATCCTAGAATCGGACTCCGAAGGATTCGACGATACACAAACCGTGAGTAAGACGTCGAAAACCACACAGAGGAAGATTTACAAGGCCCAGGGGACGCCACTGCCATCAGGCCATGGCTCCACCCATAAATTCGGTGACCGAACGTCAGCACCGAAAAAGGCCCAAACAGTGCCGAGATCGTCCGACTCCGGTCGAGACACCGGCACGCAGCCTTCTTGGGACCGAGAAAGTGCTGGAGACAAGCCTCGACACCGAGATGCCGGTGTGGACACGGCTCGACGCCGAGACAGCGGCACCGAAGAAGATCGACGCTGAGAGGTTTCGGCCCCGAAAAAGAAAAAAGTCACCTCGGAGCCGAAAAAACACACAGACAGGGTTTCGGTGCCGAAACAAACTGCAAGCGACCCAGCTTCAGGCTCTTATACAGAAGAGCACTCGCTAACCTCCCAAATGCAAAAGCATAGGTTTGAGGAAGAGCTACAATCAACTGATGTGGACCATACGCAAAAGCGTATTTTCATACAGCAGGGGACAGGAAAAATAAGCACCCTTCCCCCCATTAGAAGAAAGAGAAGGTTGGAGTTCCAAACTGAACAGACACCACAACCAAAAGTGGTGAAAAGAGTTACCCCACCACCCTCTCCTCCGCCCGTGATTAACGTCTCACCAGCACAAACTCCATCACACTCCCCAGCTCACACCACCATAAGCCAGGGTGACCAAGATCAAGACGCATGGGACTTATACGACGCCCCAGTGTCAGATAACAGTCCGGAGGCATACCCTACGAAGCCATCTCCACCAGAGGACAGCACCGCGTATTCTCAAGTGGTGGCTAGAGCAGCACAATTTCACAACGTAAGCCTCCACTCAGAACAGGTCGAGGATGATTTTTTATTCAACACACTCTCCTCCACCCACAGCTCATACCAAAGCCTGCCTATGCTCCCTGGTATGCTCCGGCACGCAAAAGAAATCTTTAAGGAGCCGGTCAAAAGTAGGGCAATCACACCAAGGGTGGAAAAAAAGTATAAGGCGCCTCCTACAGACCTGGTTTTCATCACTACACAGCTGCCACCAGACTCTGTCGTTGTAGGAGCAGCTAGGAAAAGGGCCAACTCCCACACATCTGGAGATGCACCACCCCCAGATAAAGAAAGCCGCAAGTTCGATGCAGCTGGTAAGAGAGTCGCAGCGCAAGCTGCAAACCAGTGGCGCATCGCGAACTCCCAGGCACTACTTGCGCGCTATGACAGAGCCCACTGGGACGAGATGCAACATCTCATTGAACATCTGCCCAAGGACTTACAAAATAGGGCAAAACAAGTGGTTGAGGAGGGACAGACCATTTCCAACAACCAGATCCGCTCCTCCATGGACGCTGCAGATACAGCTGCACGGACAATTAATACATCTGTAACTATCAGAAGGCATGCATGGCTCCGAACGTCTGGATTTAAACCAGAGATTCAACAAGCAGTTCTCAATATGCTGTTTAACGAAAAAGAACTGTTCGGTCCAGAAGTGGACACAGCGATTGAGAAACTCAAAAAAGATAGGGACACTGCCAAAGCCATGGGCGCACTCTACTCCCCGCAGAGCAGAGGGAATTACAGCACATTCCGTAAACCACCCTTTCGAGGGGGGTTTCGGGGTCAGAGCACACAAGCCAGCACCTCACAAGCAACACCGTCCAGTTACCAGGGACAGTATAGAGGAGGTTTTCGGGGACAATATAGAGGAGGGCAATTCCCTAGGAATAGAGGAAGATTTCAGAGCCCCAAAACCCCTACTACTAAACAGTGACTCACATGTCACTCACCCCCTCCACACAACACCAGTGGGGGGAAGAATAGGTCATTATTACAAAGCATGGGAGGAAATCACTACAGACACTTGGGTTCTAGCAATTATCCAACATGGTTATTGCATAGAATTTCTACAATTCCCTCCAAACATACCACCAAAAGCACAAAATTTGACAACACACCATTACAATCTCCTGGAGATAGAAGTGCAGGCACTATTGCAAAAGAATGCAATCGAATTAGTGTCAAACACACAAATAAACACAGGAGTTTACTCACTGTACTTTCTGATACCAAAGAAGGACAAAACGCTGAGACCAATCCTAGACCTCCGAGTAGTGAACACTTTCATCAAATCAGACCACTTTCACATGGTCACACTACAAGAAGTATTGCCATTGCTAAAACTACACGACTACATGGCAACTTTAGACCTCAAGGATGCTTATTTCCATATACCAATACACCCATCGCACAGGAAATACCTAAGGTTTGTATTCAAAGGAATACATTACCAATTCAAGGTACTGCCTTTCGGATTAACAACCGCACCAAGAGTCTTTACCAAATGTCTAGCGGTAGTCGCAGCACACATAAGAAGGCAGCAAATACATGTGTTCCCATATCTAGACGACTGGCTAATCAAGGCCCATTCGTTAATAGAGTGCTCAAATCACACAAATCATATCATACAAACCCTCTTCAAACTAGGGTTCACCGTCAATTTCACAAAATCCAAAATTCTGCCGCGCAAGGTACAACAATACCTGGGAGCCATAATAGACACATCAAAAGGAGTAGCCACTCCAAGTCCACAAAGAATTCAAAATTTCAACACCATCATACAACGCATGTATCCAACACAAAGGATACAAGCAAAGATGGTACTACAACTCCTAGGCATGATGTCTTCATGCATAGCCATTGTCCCAAACGCAAGACTGCACATGAGGCCCTTACAACAGTGCCTAGCATCACAATGGTCACAAGCACAGGGTCACCTTCTAGATCTGGTGTTAATAGACCGCCAAACTTACCTCTCGCTTCTGTGGTGGAACAACATAAATTTAAACAAGGGGCGGCCTTTCCAAGACCCAGTGCCACAATACGTAATAACAACAGATGCTTCCATGACAGGGTGGGGAGCACACCTCGATCAACACAGCATACAAGGACAATGGAACGTACATCAAACAAAACTGCATATAAATCACCTAGAACTTCTAGCAGTTTTTCAAGCACTAAAAGCTTTCCAACCAATAATAGTTCACAAATACATTCTCGTCAAAACAGACAACATGACAACAATGTATTATCTAAACAAGCAAGGGGGGACGCATTCCACGCAGTTAAGCCTGCTAGCACTAAAGATTTGGCGTTGGGCAATTCACAACCAAATTCGCCTAATCGCACAATTTATACCAGGGATCCAAAATCAACTCGCAGACAATCTCTCTCGAGATCACCAACAGGTCCACGAATGGGAAATTCACCCCCAAATTCTGAACACTTATTTAAAACTCTGGGGAACACCTCAGATAGACTTGTTTGCGACAAAGGAGAACGCAAAATGCCAAAACTTCGCATCCAGATACCCACACAAACAGTCCCAAGGCAATGCCCTATGGATGAACTGGTCAGGGATATTTGCTTACGCTTTTCCTCCTCTCCCTCTCCTTCCTTACCTGGTAAACAAACTCAGTCAAAACAAACTCAAACTCATATTAATAGCACCAACTTGGGCAAGGCAACCCTGGTACACAACGCTGCTAGACCTATCAGTAGTACCCTGCATCAAATTGCCCAACAGGCCAGATCTGTTGACACAGCACAACCAAAAGATCAGACACCCAGATCCAGCATCGCTGAATCTAGCAATCTGGCTCCTGAAATCCTAGAATTCGGGCACTTACAACTTACCCAAGAATGTATGGAAGTCATAAAACAAGCCAGAAGGCCATCCACCAGGCACTGCTATGCAAGTAAATGGAAGAGGTTTGTTTGCTACTGCCATATTAATCAAATACAACCATTACACACAACTCCAGAACATGTAGTGGGTTACTTGCTTCACTTACAAAAATCTAACCTGGCTTTCTCTTCCATTAAAATACACCTTGCTGCAATATCTGCATACCTGCAGACTACCTATTCAACTTCCCTATATAAGATACCAGTCATTAAAGCATTCATGGAGGGCCTTAGGAGAATTATACCACCAAGAACACCACCTGTTCCTTCATGGAACCTAAATGTTGTCCTAACTAGACTTATGGGTCCACCTTTTGAACCCATGCACTCCTGCGAAATACAGTTCCTAACCTGGAAGGTGGCATTTCTCATCGCCATTACTTCCCTAAGAAGAGTAAGCGAGATTCAGGCGTTTACAATACAGGAACCTTTTATACAACTACACAAGAATAAGGTCGTCCTAAGGACCAATCCTAAATTTTTGCCAAAGGTTATTTCACCATTCCATCTAAATCAAACAGTGGAACTTCCAGTGTTCTTTCCACAGCCAGATACCGTAGCTGAAAGGGCACTACATACATTAGATGTCAAAAGAGCATTGATGTATTACATTGACAGAACAAAAAACATCAGAAAGACTAAACAACTATTTATTGCATTTCAAAAGCCTCATGCAGGAAACCCAATATCAAAACAAGGTATAGCCAGATGGATAGTTAAATGCATCCAAATCTGCTACCTTAAAGCTAAACGACAGCTGCCCATTACACCAAGGGCACACTCAACCAGAAAGAAAGGTGCTACCATGGCCTTTCTAGGAAACATCCCAATGCAAGAAATATGTAAGGCAGCCACATGGTCTACGCCTCACACATTCACCAAGCACTACTGTGTAGACGTGTTATCCGCACAACAAGCCACAGAAGGTCAAGCCGTATTAAGAACATTATTTCAGACTACTTCCACTCCTACAGGCTGATCCACCGCTTTTGGGGAGATAACTGCTTACTAGTCTATGCAAAACATGCGTATCTACAGCGACAGATGCCATCGAACTGAAAATGTCACTTACCCAGTGTACATCTGTTCGTGGCATCAGTCGCAGTAGATTCGCATGTGCCCACCCGCCTCCCCGGGAGCCTGTAGCAGTTTGGAAGTTACCTTCAACTATTTATATATGTATCATCTCAACCTTAAATAGGTGCATACTTACTCACTCCATTGCATGGGCACTATTACTACAATTCAACTCCTACCTCACCCTCTGCGGGGGAAAAACAATCGAAGATGGAGTCGACGCCCATGCGCAATGGAGACAAAAGGAGGAGTCACTCGGTCCCGTGACTCGAAAGACTTCTTCGAAGAAAAACAACTTGTAACACTCCGGCCCAACACCAGATGGCGAGCTATTGCAAAACATGCGAATCTACTGCGACTGATGCCACGAACAGATGTACACTGGGTAAGTGACATTTTCATTACTCGCCCCTAGTGATAATGTGGACTAGTATGAGGCACTAAGAGATGCCATTGGACTGGACAAATCTCCAGATATTGGCTTGCTCTCTCCCCACTGTGGCTATGGAGGAGGAAGCTTCTTATGCAGTGGTGGTCAATAGGGCAGCAGATGTTCTTGACCTTGAACTTCACTCAGTGGTAGTCAAGACTAACCTCTTGATGGAAGTGCTTCATCCTGGTGCTTCCTCTTCTGAACCCCTACCACCCTTCAGCTAAGCACTGACTGATGTCCTGCTAGGAACTTGGTCCAAGCCCAGCACAGGGGCTCCTGTGAACAGGACATTTGCCTGCCATAGTCCTGTCGAGGTGATCGTAGTTTCCTCACCTAACAACCCACCCCTGAGAGCTTGGAAGTCCAAGCCTTGACTTCCCATGACACATTCCCTGCTGCTCCCCTGGATAGGGAATCCAAGAGGCTGGAGACACTTGGGAAGAACACCACATGCATTTTGGGCTCTTATTTCCACACACACTTGGATACGGTTGCACAAGTGCTGCCATAGGTCCAGGAGAAGGCCCGGGCTATTCTCTCCCAAGCAGTGAAAGATGGGAGAGATGCAGCAAAGTTCACCATCAGGTGTCGTTTGGACATAATTGACTTGCTGGGCAGAGCAGTTTCCTTGAGATACCACACCTGGCTGAGAACATCTGACTTTCCAGGGGATGTCCAGGCCAACCCCATGTACATGCCCTTCGATGAGACTAGTCTCTTCGGGCAGAAGGCACACTTGGTGCTGGAGTGCTTCAAGGGTCTTGTGGGCTATGGCCAATTCCTTGGGCATCTAGGTGACACCTCGCCCCCAGTCTGCCTTTAGTCCCTTTCGTGGCTAAGGAAGGGGTGTGCCACCAGCCACTGTCCTGCGCAAGCTCCCCAAACTATGCGTGGACATGGTGCATTCCAGCTCCATAGGTCAGGTAGCCGGAAGTCAACCGACACCCACTCTGGCAGCTGCAGCCTCTAAACCCTCCTAGATTGGTTTTGCCAGACCATTGGTGCCTCCAACATCATCTTCCCCACTGGCGGTCCATTATATCGGACAAATGGGTCTTGCAGATGATTCTGATGGGCCACTCTCTCCCTTTCCAATCTTTTCCTCCACCTGTACCACCAACACAAGAATGGCTGACAGAGGATCATCTGCCTTTCCTCCGAGAGGAAGTCAAAGCTCTCTTGACCAAGAGAGCTATAGAGAGGGTTCAGTTGTCAGAAGTAGGCAGTGGTTGTTAATCTTGCTACTTTCTGATTCCCAAAAAGAACCAGAGTCTTTGCTCAATTCTAGATCTTTGAACCGTCGCTGCGAGTCCAGTAGTAGTGCTGTAATAAACAATCCTTTGTTTTTGCAACAATTGTGTGGTTCCTTCTTTTGAGTGACTTACTGCCTGACTACTATGCTATTGCAAGTGCTTTACATACCTCCTGGATAAGCTTCAGCTGCTCGCCTCGGCTACCCCTAGAGAGCTTGCTATCTAGACACCTATTCACTATCACTAAGGGTTGCCCTGACTCAGTATAGGGTGCTGCATCATACACAGAGCCAGCCTCCTACAGCCGTCACATGTAATATTATGCACCCTGCTTTAGGTCTGGAAGGTCTGCTGGAGGGGTGACATGCATATATTGCATACAGTGTGCCATGTTATCATTTTATTTCTGTGTAGGAAAACAGTCCTTTTTGCAGTTATACCTTACACACTTTTGTGCCTGATATTGATGCTGGCTTGACTAAGTGTGCTGGGACCCTGCTAACCAGGGCCCAACACCATTGTTCTTTCACTAAAAATGTCCCATTGTTTCCAAAATTGGCACACAGAAGTCCCTTGTAAAAGGTACCAGTGATACCAGGGCCTTGTGACCAGGGAAGGTCCCTAAGGGCTGCAGCATGTGTTGTGCCACCCTAAGAGACCCCTCACCTTACACATGCACACTGCCATTGCAGATTGTGTGTTGGTGGGGAGAAAAAGGCAAAGTCCACCATGCACACAACACTGCCTGTGGCATAGGTAAGTCACCCCTCTAACCGGCCTTAAAGCCCTACAGCAGGGTGCACTATACCACAGGTGAGTGCATAGCTGCATGAGCAGTATACCCCTACAGTCTCTAAGCAAAACCTTAGACATTGTAAGTACAGTGTGGCCATACTAAGTATATGGTCTGGGAGTTTGTCAAAACAAACTCCACAGTTCCCTAATGGCTGCACTGAACACTGGGAAGTTTGGAATCATGCTTCTCAGAATAACAAACTCACACTGATGCCAGTGTTGGATTTATTAAAGAATGCACACAGAGGGCATCCTAGAGATGCCCTCTGTATTTTACCTAATCTTTCAGTGCAGGACTGACTGGTCTGCCGCTGAGAGACGAGTTTCCGACCCCCTGGGGTGAGAGCCTTTGTGCTCTCGGAGGCCAGAAACAAAGTCTGCACTGGGTGGAGGTGCTTCACTGCCCCTCTACCCCCATAGGAACTGTAACACCTTGCGGCGAGCCTCTAAGGCTCAGGCTTCGTGTTAAAATGCCCCAGGGCACTCCAGCTAGTGGAGATGCCCAGACCCCGGATGAAGCCCACACTTTTCAGGGCAAGTTAACAGGGATAATTAGGAAAAGCAAGGGGGAGTCACTACCTTACCCAGGACCACCCCTAAGGTGTCCAGAGCTGAAGGGACCCCCTCCTTGCAGAATCCTCCATCTTGGTTTGGAGGACAGGGGCCAGTAGGGACCGGAATGTGCCCCCCTCGCCAAAGGGAGTGAGCACAAGGAGGGTGTAGCCACCCTCCGGGACAATAGCCATTGACTACTGCCCTCTAACCCTAAAACGCCCCTAAATCTGGTACTTACCTGAGCCAAGCTAGTCAGATTCCTGACTACCTCACAAGGACTGCTTAGCTGAAACCCCAGCAGAGAAGGAAAGGAGACAACAACTGACTTGGCCCCAGCCCTACCGGCCTGTCTCCCACTTCAAAGAACCTACAGAAAAAAGGCGATGCATCCTGCAGGTCCAGTGACCTCTGAAAAACCTCCAGAGGACTGCCTGCATCACCGATTATCAAGAACTCCTGTGGACGGCGGTCCTGTCCAAAGAAGAACAGAAGAAGAAACCTCATCTGAAGGACTCCCACCTCACTCCAGAAGCGTGAGTCCTAACCACTCTGCACCCAATTCCCACGGCCCGAGTCCAGATGGCCGAGCCGACCAGAGAGGCCTCCCAGATGACAGCTACCAAGTGCCCACCCTGAGTTGACCTCTCCACCCCTCCACGACGACGCCTGCAGAGGCAATCCAGAGAACCCCCTGACCGCGACTACTCTGGACGAAGATAACCGATGCAAAAGGACCCGCAGGCCCCAGGCCTTGGAGAAATCGACACCTGGTGCAGCGATGACCAACAGGCGACCTTCTTCCCTGTCCGACCGGTGGTGTGCTAGACACCCCCCCCCAGGCCTGAGTGACCCAGCGGGGGTCCCCTCATAGTTTCATTCGAAACCTGATGCCCTGTTTGCACCCTACACCTGGCCGCCCCAGCGCCGCTGAGGGTGTGGGATTAGTGCCTACTTGGGGCTCCTCTAATCCCCTGGTCTGCCCTCCGTGCCGCAGGTACTTTCCTGCTGACAGACCGAATTCCGAGTACCCCCTGTCCCCATAGGAGCCCACATTAAAATTGCTCAACTTTGACCTCTGCACCTGGCCGGCCCGTGTTGCTGGTGGTGGGTGTTTGGGTTGACTTGAACCTCCCAACGGTGGACTACCTATAACCCGGAGACTGGAACTGTAAGCTGTGTACTTACCTCTAAAACTGTACTTCATTTTCTTCCCCCAGGAACTGTTCTGAAAATTCACTGTGTCCACTTTTAAAATAGATACTCTTTTTTTCTTAAAAACTGTTTACTTGACTAAGGTGAAACATAGTTACATTGTTGTCTGTGCTAAGTACTTACCTGCAACAGTATTTGCTTCTAAACTGAGTTTCCTTTGGTTCTAGTAATAAAGTAACAAAAATATATTTTCTGTATAAAATCCTAGTTGTCTGGAGTTAAGTCATTGAGTGGGTTTCTTCTATTGCTTGTGTGTGTACAACAAATGCTTAACACTACTCTCTGATAAGCCTAACTGCTTGACCATACTACCACAAATAGAGCATTAGTATTATCTATTACTACCTCTGTCAAGCCTCTTGGGGAACCCCTGGACTCTGTGCACACTATATCTCATTTTGATATAGTATATATAGAGCCTGCTTACTACACTCTGCACCAAGACACACTGCCTGTGAAAGCAGCACTGTGTACAATTAGTGAGATGCTCCTTGAGGGTGGAACACTTTGCGCTTCAGCCCTCAGGGGCTTCCTTTAGTACCCCATGCCCTAGTTACCAGTGGTACTCTTTACTAGGGACTTACAGTGATAGCTAAAGGTTTTACAATTAAGACAAACAACTGTGCAGTTTAGGGAAATTGGTCTGGCACTGAGTGTACTTTCAGTCATAATTGCACCAGAAACCAGGCACACTGTGAGGGGGGACTGACCATGTCAAAAGAGGCACTTTCTTACATGACCCCCTCCAGTATGAGAGGATTAAGCTAACCCTTCCCAGGGAGTCTTCTAAGTAGAAGAACCAGGAAAGGCCAGTCTCAGATCTATGTCCACTGGAAAGCCCATTCCTTGTAGGGAGATAAACCTTCTCAGTTTGGGGTTTTCACCTTTCATTGGCATTAGCCATCTGAGAGGTCTGTGATTAGTTTGAACTAGGGAGTACAAACCAAACAAGGATGGTCTCAGCTTCTTCAGGGACCAAACCACAGCGAAGGCTTCCCTCTCAATGGCACTCTAACTCTGTTCTTGGGGGATTTAGCATCCTGCTTATGAAAGCAACAGGTAGATGGCCCTCATCATTGATTTGGGACAGGACTGCTCCGATCTTATGTTCAGAGGCATCTGTTTGCACAGTGAACTGCTTAGAGTAATCTGGAGCTTTTAGAACATGTGCTGAGCACATTGCTTCCTTCAGGGTGTCAAAGGCCTTTTCACAGCTGACTGTCCAGATTACCTTTTTGGACATCCTTTTGGATGTGAGTTCTGTGAGGGGGCCACAATGGTGCTATTGCCCTTCACAAATCTTCTTTAATACCCAGCAAGCCAAGGAATGCCCTGCATTTGGTCTGGGTTGTTGGAGCTTCCCAGTCCAGACATATCTAGATTTTGGGTTGTAGTGGTTGAACTTGAACCCCACCTACCGGGTGTCCCAAGTATACAACCTGACCCTGCCATATCTGGCACTTGTTTTCCTTGATAGTGAGGCCTGCAGTTTTCAGAGCCTCAATGACTTTTCTGTGGCGGATCAGGTGATCCTTCTAGAGGGAGCTGAAGACAACGGTATCATCTAGATATGCTGCACTAAAGTCTTTTAACCCAGCAAGGACTTTGGTCTGAAGTATGCCCCTGCCACCTTCCATAGGTTGGCGAACAAAGAGCATACCAGTGAACTGATAATGCCCATCAGGAGTGGATAATGGATATCTTTCTTTTGCTTCTGGAGTCAGGCCTATCTGCCGGTACCCTGATGTAAGATCAAAAGTACTCAGATATTTGGCTGCTCCTGCTCTGATGATGAGTTAATCTGCTCTTCGAATCGGGTGGGCATCTGTCTTGGTCACTGCATTGAGACACCTATACTCCACATAAAGCTTCATTTTTCTTTCCTCTCCGGGAATGAGGTGTGGGGACTAGCAAGGCTGGGCTGGCCCGGCCCTGGGGCTTTCTATGTGCTCAATGACTCCCAGTTCCACTATCTTGCTGACATCAGCTTTGATTCTCTCCCTGACATGGTCAGATTGTCTGTATATTTTGTTTTGACAGGTAAACTGTCTTCAGTATCCACATCATGGATACTCCCGGTAGTTTTGCCAGGGGTCACGGAGAAGAGTTAAGCAAAGTGGTGCAAAACCTGCTGCTGTCTGACATCTGCTGGTCAGAGAAGGTGTCTGAAAAGGCTACACCCTCAACTGAGCCATCTTTGGGATTGCTGGAGAGGAGATCGGGGAGAGGCTCACACTGTTTCCTGTCCCTCATCTGTGACCATGAGCATGGTCAGCTCATATGTCATGATAGGGTTTCAGGCAGTTTACATGGATTCCCCTTCCTTTTTTTTTTAGGATGGGTAGGGTCCCCTTATCTTGGAGGGCCCTATGGGTCCCAGGCTCCAACATCTATACCTCTACCTAGGTTGGTATGAAATCAGTGTAGCTTTTTGGTCAAACCAGAGCTTCTGGCACTCTTGGCTGGTCTCAAGGTTTTTGTTTGCTTTTTTCATGTACTCAGCCATCCTTGAACGAAGGCCAAACACATAATCCACTATGTCCTGCTTGGCCTCTCCGGGAGGTCTCTCCCATCCTCCCTTCACAAGGCAAAGTGGTCTAAAAGGATGCCCAATCAAAAGTTCAAATGGGGAGATCCCCACTCCTGTCTGTGGCACTTCCCTGTAGGTAAAAAGGAGGCATGGAATTAGGACATCCCATCCCCTGAGTTCTTCAGGGAGTCCACCAATCATGCTTTTGAGTCTCTTGTTAAATCTCTCTACAAGACCATTACACTGGGGATGATATTGGGTTGTGAACTTAAAGGTCACACCACATTCAGCCTACATGTGCTTCAGGTAGCCAGACGTGACGCTGGCACCCCTGTCTGACCACCTCCTTAGGAAATTTCAATGTGGGAAAAAATACCAAGGAGGTCTCTAGCTGCTGCAGGGGCAGAAGTATTCCTTGAGGTGATTGCTTATGGGTAAAGGTGCATGATCCACTACCAGTAGTATATATCTGGTCCCTGATGCTGTTGGGGGATCACAGGGACCAACAATGTCAATCCCAACCACTGGAAGTGGAATTAAGGGGGTTTTTGGTTGTCCATTTGTCTTACCACTGGCCTGACAGGTGGCACAGGAGTTGAAAAACTCCTTTACTTTCTTTGACATGCCTGGCCAGTAGAAGTGGTTGACCAACGGCTCGCTGTTTTTGTCTGGCCAAGAGTTGTGGGCCAATTTTAGGGGAAACTCTCTTCATTGCTGGGGCATAGCCAGCCTTCTGGTGGCACCAGGTTTAATGTCTCTGACCTCAGTATACAGGAGCCACTTCTCCCAATAGGTCTTTTGGGCACCACTAACATCACCTTTTTTCTGTGCATCAGCCTGCTGCCTCAGGCCTTCAAGAGTGGGACAAGTTTGTTGTCCCTGGCTCAGATCTTCCGTAGAGGGTGCCCCTGGCCCTAGAAGCTCTGCTGTGTAAGGGCCAAGCTCCTGAGGCCGAGTTCCCTCTGGGGCTGTTAGGTCTTCTCCCTGAGGTGAGCCGATCCTCCTTTGTGATATGTTTGGAAGCATGTCCCCCTGTCTTTTCTCTTGGTAGGTTGAGCTACTGTCCCATTGTAGGAAAGTGCCCGCTTCCTTGGCATGGTTACCCTCATTTCCTGCCTGTAGTCAGTGTTTGACTGTGTTCACTGGGATCCCGCTAACCAGGACCCCAATGATTATGTTTTCTCCCCTAAATGTGGTTGCTACTAACCTTTTCTTGCCACAGTTGGCATACTGGTCCTCCCATGTAAGTCCCTAGTTAATGGTACCCAGGGCATTAGGCTACCAGGGGATCTTTATGGGCTGCAGCTATTATTCTGCTACACTTAGGGAGCCAGTGCAAAGGGTTCTGCAGGCCTGCCATTGCAGCCTGAGTGAAACGGGTGTATGCAGACGTTTTCACTACAGGTCACTACACTAAGCCACTATAAGTCACACCTATGGTAGGCCCTCTCAGCCCAGAGGGCAGGTACCTGTGTGTGAGGGTACCCCTGCACTAGCAGAGGTGCCCCCTAAAACTCCAGATCCATTTTCCTGGACTTTGTGAGTGTGGGGACACCACTTTACATGTGTACTGGACGTAGGTCACTACCTGTGTCCAGCTACATAATGGTAACTCCAAACCTAGGCATGTTTGGTTTCAAACATGTCTGAATTATACCCCAATACTGTTGCAAGTATTGGAAGTATGATCCCATGCACTCTGGGGGATCCTTAGGGGACCCCCAGCATTGTTACCACCAGTGTTACAGGGTTTTCTGGGCAGCCCAGTTGCAGCCACCACTCAGACAGGTTTCTACCCTCCTGCTGCTTGATCTGGTCAATCCCAGGGAGGCAGAACATAGGATTTCCTTTTGGAGGAGGAATTAACACCCTCTCCCTTTGGAAATTGACTGGCTTCGGAGGTGTATCCTCCCCCAAGCCACTGGTTTGCTTTGAACGGCGCATTTGGTGCCCTACGTGCATAAACCAGTCCACACCAGTTCAGGAACCCCCAGTCCCTGTTCTGGCACAAAACTGGACAATAGAAAGAGGAGTGACCACTCCCCTGTCCATCACCACCCCAGGGGTGGTTTCCAGAGCTCCTTCAGAGGGTCCCTGGGTTCTGCAGCCTTGTTTCCATGGGTGGCAGGGAACTCTGGGAGCATCTGAGTGGCCAGGCAGGTGACGCTTGAGCCCCATCCTGATAGGTGCTTACCTGATTAGGTGACCAATCCCCCCTTTGTGGGCTGTGTATGGTCTCTCTCATGGATGGGTCCTCAGATTCAGCCAGCAAGATTCCAGCAGGACTCTTCTGCAACCTCTGCTTTGACTTCTGGCCACTGGAACCGTGACTGGACCCTCCAGGAACCGACAAACACTGCTACAACAAGACTCTTGTGCAACTTTATTTCCACGTCTCATGCCAGCTCCGCAACATTTCCGTGCGTCCTCAGAAGACTGCAACTCCTCAGCCTGCACAAGAAGAAGGAATCTCCCTTGGAGTGAAGGAGTCACTCCCCTGCAACTGCAGACACCTAAAATCAGCGACCACCGGCTGCGTGGATCCCCTCCTGCTGACCAGCGTGGATCCTGCATCACGGGTGTTGGTCCGGAGTAGTCCCCTTGGTCTTCTCTGCCAGCTATCCAATTTAGGTGAAGGTAAGTCTTTGCCTTCCCATGCAGGACAGTACCCCTGTGCACAGCGTCGCTTGCAGCTGCCAAAGCTTGTTTGCATCTCCTTCAAGGGGTCTTCAGGCAATGTGTAGCTCAAGTCCCCAGCACTCCATTCTGCAAAGCACAGCCTCCTGCGTGGTCCTCCTGTGGCGTGGGATTCTCTTTTGTAGTGTTGTGTGGGCTCCTTCTGCGACCCCTGTGTCCTCATCCTGTGAGACTCCTGTGGGTGCTGCCTCTGCTCCTGTGGACTCTCTGTGAGAGGCTCCCCAGTGACTCCCCCTCTTGGGTTGAGTCCTCCTGGGTCTTGCTGGTCCCCGGCAGCACCTCTTGCCCACTAACCGCGAGTTTGCCTTGACCAATGCTTGTTGGTGGAATTCCTGCACCCACACCCGTCTGCAATATTCCTTCCAGCGAAAGGCTCCATCTGCATCCATCAGGAACTCTTCACCGGCTCCAGGGCTGCAGTGCTGACTTGTTCTTCATCACCGTCGACAAACTCCTGCATCCATAGTAGGGTGGGTAGTAGCCTCTACTCCTCCTGTAGTCCATTGTGACTCTTGGAATTGGTCCCCTCTCTCCACAGGTCAAATTTCTTCAGGAATCCACTGCTGATTTTCTTGCAGGCTTGTTTGTGTGTCTTCGTTTTCTTTTCCTCCTTTTGGGTGGTTTGGGGAAAAACCAGTGTTTCACTCCTGCATTCCTGGATGCTGGGGAGGGTAGTAATGTTACCTCTGTGGTTTTCTAGTACTCCCAGCTCCCCTCTACACATTTTACTTATCTAGGTGGGAGTACCTGGTTCGCATTCCATTTTTTTTTTAGCATGTGGTTCAGGGCTCAAAAAATCCACTTGACTACTCACATTGGCGAGTCTTAATTGATCAGATCAAGCATTTTTAATACTTACTCATCCCTTCTGGCGAGTTGACACTGAAAAATGGAGGGGCAATAAAAGATGCCTTCAAATCTTGTTCTTATGTCACGTTCACAGACAGGGGTCAAAAGTCAGTTTTTCTTACAATTAATTTTCCTTAGAATGCAAAATAAAAGGATATACAGTATCAGTTTTTTCCTAACACACAACATTTAAATGACTAAGTCAACTGTTCAAACACTTCAAAATAGATTTCAGTAGTTGTGAAAGCCCTCTTTTTTATATTTCTGTGTGATGAAAACATATTTTAACAGGATGAAAATAAATCAAAATACTTTACATGCTGATGTGCAAAGGATATGTTTTCTGAAATCCAATTTACACAGATTGTTAATACACTATATAGTTTTATCAGTAAAGCTGCAAGTTAGTGGAGATGTTTTTGAAGATTTCTTGGAAAGTTACTCTGTTTAGATGACAATGTTACCACATCATGGTTTAGTAATATATTTATTACAATTGAGTGTTTAAACAAACTGAGAAACACTCTTTCCCTGATGGCAATGTTGTTAGTAAACTAAAAAGTCCTAGGTTATGTGGGCTAGAGTCTTGTGATGTATGCAGCAAACTTTAGTCTACTTAATGAAACAAAATAGGGTTTTTTGTACTGCAGAAATGCTGAACTCACATATTTAAGGGTGCAATCATATGTGAAAATTAAGAAAAAGGCGACTCTGTAAACTATTTGCCTGGGATCACACAATTTGAGACCTGTTTACAGGTCAAGTACATTACAGTTAGGTCAAGTAGATTATTTAAGTTACTCAACCTGCAGGTCTAGTAACACTTGTATGAATTTTCGAGCCCTATGGTTTGTGCTCCCACTAGGGTTACTATTGGTTATTGCTATTTGCACTGTTTTCTAACCTTTTCTATGCCCGTTTCTGATTACCAGTGCATCTTTCCTTAAACACAATTACTCAACAGATGCTCTTTCATCATTAGATTGTAAAGCCCTTCATTATCATGCACACTTTTACCTTTTAACAAGCCACCTAGTTTTCACTTAAGTCCACAAAATCAACCCAGGATTGACTGGGTTTTTTAGTCTCCCTGATTTGATTCCTTACTCCTCAGGAGTGAACCCAAATTCTTCAAACGGGGTAGGCTTCATGAGATAATAGGAGGTTGTATCTGCCTCTTTCAATGTGAGGAGTCTAGCCCTACACTTTCCTGAGAACAGTTCCCAAAGGAGACTTCCTCAGTACTCCTGCTTACGTTTTCTGGAAACACAGGCCCTCCTATAGACTGTGAACCACTTGGTGATTTCATCACCCTCCTCATATTTGGGTACAGCACCTTTGGGCATTTTAGGGTCAAAGTCTTCTATGTCCCTTGTTATGATATTGCTGCCACCATTTGTGGGTGATAAACCCATTTCTGCTCTTTCTCTCATTCTCTTTGCTAACCTCTCTGAGGACAACTTCTTTCAGAGATTGTCTCTGGATCTTGAGGTACCTGAGCCATCCTCACTAGAGGGAGGTGTCCTAGACACTTGGCGTACATGTTCCTCTATTTAAAGCTGATCAGAGTCCCTTTCTTCCTCCTCACTTGGGTTGTTTTGATCCTGAGTTACATGATCAGTTGCCTCATCAGAAGGATGGGCCTGTCATACTCTGCCCATAGCTCCTGGAGCCTTGCACTGGCAGGGTTTGAACCTGTTTTTATTCTGTACATTTTACAGAGGGCCCTAAACTGCTTGTGGGAAAGCTGCTTGAAAGAGGTGACGTTGAGCTCCACCACCCTATCCTGCAGGGTGCTCCTTATTTTGCTACAGTGGGGACCTTTTTGAGCTAAAGAAAAAATTCTAACACAAGTTACTGCAGTTCTAACTGAATGAAGTTTTTGAAGTTTTTACTGTTAAACGACAGGGATCTAACCGGGGCTATAACAATACTTTTAGGAATTTGGAAAAATACCCAATTGAAAAATGCAATTTATCTAAAGGCAATTTTTGGATTTTACTCATGTGTGGACACTTATTGTCCAAATGGCATCAAAAAAGTCGCAGACTACACTGCTGTTCCATCAATGTAGGAAGCTGGCTCTCTGTATAGTGCACTCAAATGATGTACACAGTGCAGAGAGTCCAGTGGATCCCCAGAGGCTTGCAGAGGCTGAAATCAATAGGCCTAATACGCTACTTGTGGTGGTGTGGGCGAGCAGTTAGGCTTATCAAGGAGTCGTGTTAAGCATTAGTTCTACTCACATGCTCAAAGAATAAATCAGAGACTAATTTAGAAAAATAACAGTTGCTTTTATATATGCATTGAACAAAATAACTTTGTTACACGGTAAGCAGTTTTTAAATTAAAAATACTTTTCAGTTTTAAAAATCGACAGTGAAATTATCAGTCTTCAATGTTAACCTATGGGAGGAAAACAATAATGCAGTTGTTAAGTAAGTACACAACTTACCAATCCAGTCTTCGGGGTTTTAGGTCAACACCAGGCAAGGTTCAAATTGGCACCAAGAGTGCACCCACAGCGGCACAGGGGAGGTCGGGTGCAGAGGGCATATTTGGAGTTGTGGATGAATGAAGATGTGCTTGCTCCTAGGTAAGTAAAGGAGGTGTGAGAGGTTGGTCTTCTGGGGTTGAGGTTCGCACACGGGGGGGGGATTGGGTCACAAGGCAGCACCAAACTTACACCCTCATCGGCAGCCGGGTGCAGAGTGCAAACACAGTGTTGGGAGGACAACCCACAGCTGCCCAGGTAAGTAGAGGGGCCAGGGGTCATAGGGACACTGTAGGAAGTTGGCTCTGTATGTACTATTTCAAAGTAAGAAATAGCATGCACAGAGTCCAAGGGTTCCCCTTAGAGGTAAGATAGCGGCAAAAAGAGATAATTCTAATGCTCTATTTTGTGGTAGTGTGGTCTAGCAGTAGGCTTATCCGAGGGTAGTGTTAAGCATTTGTTGTACACACACAGTCAATAAATGAGGAACACACACTCAGACAATTCCAGGCCAATAGGTTTTTATATAGAAAAATATCTTTTCTTAGTTTATTTTAAGAACCACAGGTTCAAGATTTACAAAAAATACTTTAAATGAAAGATATTTCACTTAGGACTTTAGGAACCTTGAATTACCAAAATAGCATAAACAGTTTTCACACAAATGGCAACAAGCTATTTTAAAACTGGACACTGCAATTTTCAACAGTTCCTGGGGGGAGGTAAGTGTTTGTTAGTTTTGCAGGTAAGTAAACCACCTACAGGGTTCAAAGTTGGGTCCAAGGTAGCCCACCATTGGGGGTTCAGAGCAACCCCAAAGTTACCACACCAGCAGCTCAGGGCCGGTCAGGTGCAGAGGTCAAAGTGGTGCCCAAAACGCATAGGCTTCAATGGAGAAGGGGGTGCCCCGGTTCCAGTCTGCCAGCAGGTAAGTACCCGCGTCTTTGGAGGGCAGACCAGGGGGGTTTTGTAGGGCACCGGAGGGAGGACACCAGTCAGCACAAAAAGTACACCCTCAGAGGCACGGGGGCGGCCGGGTGCAGAGTGCAAACAGGTGTCGGGTTTGCAATAGAGTTCAATGTGAGACCCAGGGGTCTCTTCAGCGAAGCAGGCAGGCAAGGGGGGGGGGGCTCCTCGGGGTAGCCACCACCTGGGGGTCGCTCCTGCACTGGAGGTCGGATCCTTCAGGTCACAGGGGCTGCGGGTGCAGTGTCCTTACCAGGCGTCGGGTTCTTAGAAGCAGGCAGTCACGGTCAGGGGGAGCCTCTGGATTCCCTCTGCAGGCGTCGCTGTGGGGGCTCAGGGGGGTCAACTCTGGCTACTCACGGGCTTGCAGTTGCCAGGGAGTCCTCCCTGTAGTGTTGTTTCTCCACAAGTCGAGCTTCGGGCGTCAGGTGCAGAGTGCAAAGTCTCACGCTTCCAGCGGCAAACGTGTGTTCTTTAAAAGTTGCTTCTCTGTTGCAAAGATGTTTCTTCTTTGGAGCAGAGCCGCTGTCCTCTGGAGTTCTTGGTCCTTTTAGATGCAGGGTAGTCCTCTGAGGCTTCAGAGGTCGCTGGACCCTGTGGAACGCGTCGCTGTTGCAGTTTTCTTGAAGTGGGGAGACAGGCCGGTAGAGCTGGGGCCAAAGCAGTTGGTGTCTCCGTCTTCTCTGCAGGGCTTTCAGGTCAGCAGTCCTTCTTCGCCTTAGGTTGCAGGAATCTATCTTGCTAAGTTCTGGGAGCCCCTAAATACTAAATTTAGGAGTGTGTTTAGGTCTGGGGGGTTAGTAGCCAATGGCTACTAGCCCTGAGGTTGGCTACACCCTCTTTGTGCCTCCTCCCTGAGGGGAGGGGGGGGAACATCCCTAATCCTATAGGGGGGGGGGGGGTGGTGGGGGGGGGGGGCGGCATGGGGGGGGGGGCAACTCCACTAGCTGAAGTGCCCTGGGGTGCTGTAACAAAGGGGGTGAGCCTTTGAGGCTCACCGCCAGGTGTTACAGTTCCTGCAGGGGGAGGTAAGAAGCACCTCCAACCAGTACAGGCTTTGTTACTAGCCCCAGAGTGACAAAGGCACTCTCCCCATGTGGCCAGCAACATGTCTGGTGTGTGGCAGGCTGCTAAAACTAGTCAGCCCACACTGGAAGTCGGGTCTGGTTTCAGGGGGCATCTCTCAGATGCCCTCTGGGGTTTATTTTACAATAAAATGTACACTGGCATCAGTGTGCATTTATTGTGCTGAGAAGTTTGATACCAAACTTCCCAGTTTTCAGTGTAGCCATAATGGTGCTGTGGAGTTCGTGTAGGACAGACTCCCAGACCATATACTCTTATGGCTACCCTGCACTTACAATGTCTAAGGTTTTGTTTAGACACTGTAGGGGCATAGTGCTCTTGCACTTATGCCCTCACCTATGGTAAAGTGGACCCTGCCTTAGGGCTGTAAGGCCTGCTAAAGGGGTGACTTATCTATACCTATAGGCAGTGTGAGGTTGGCATGGCACCCTGAGGGGAGTGCCATGTCGACTTAGTCATTTTATCCCCACTAGCACACACACACTGGCAAGCAGTGTGTCTGTGCTGAGTGAGGGGTCTCCAGGGTGGGCATAAGACATGCTGCAGCCCTTAGAGACCTTCCCTGGCATCAGGGCCCTTGGTACCAGGGGTACCAGTTACAAGGGTCTTACCTGGATGCCAGGGTGTGACAATTGTGGAATCAAAAGTACAGGTTAGGGAAAGACCACTGGTGCTGGGGCCTGGTTAGCAGGCCTCAGCACACTCAAATCATAACTTGGCATCAGCAAAGGCAAAAAGTCATGCCAAGGAGGCATTTCCTAACAGACAGACTGTCCAGCTCCCCAAGGCCCAGGGGCTCTGGCTGCTGGGGTGTCTTTTGGTGTCAGAAACCGCTTACCAGGCATGTCGCGGTCAGGGAGAGTCCTCGGATTGAGGCTGCATGCATCGCTATCGAGTCTGCCAGGGGTCTGCTTACTGTGCACTCTTGTTCACCAGACCTTCGCAGGTCTGGTGGTCCACTTGGACTCTGGCCATGGGTGTGAGGTGTAGAGGTGGTTCCAGAGACTGTTTCACGGTTCCTCAGGCAGACTTCTTCTTTGAAGCAGGTCCGCTGTCCACAGGAGTTCTTGGTCTTTATCAAAGACAGGCAATCCTCCCAAGACTTCAGAGGTCGCTGGGCTGCAGGGCAAGTAGTCTTTGGCGCAGGTTCTTTGTGGTTTGCAGACAGGCCTGTAGGGTTGGGGCGAAGTCAGTTAGTGTCTTCAGTCTTGTCTGCTGGTGCTACTCTGCTGTATCCGGCTCTTCTTAGGTCGAGAGGAATCGGAGTTCTAGAGTAGGGATGCCACCTAAATACTGAATTTAGAGGCGTTTTACGGAGTGCCAGGTGGTAGCCAATGGGCTAATCACCTTTAGGGTGATTGCACCCGTCCTATGAACGCTTCCTTTGGAAAGTGGGCAAAGACCTAACCCCACTGGCCTAATTCCTCCCACACAAGATGGCGGAATTTAAAAAGTAGTTTCTACTTGAGCTCGTCAACCTTAAGGGGTGGGACTGGCATGAAGTGGGCACTCCTCCTAATTTAAGTTTTTCCCACCTGTGCTGCTGCCAAATGTGGGATTGGGACAGGGGGATTGATCATCTCCACTTTTTGCAGACACCAGGCTCACATGAGAATGGCAGCAAAGCGTTTGAAGCTCCCCACTCTGGAATATCCATCCTGCCTGGGAGAAAGTGTCGCCCCTCTGCCCTGAGCAGGCCTTTGTTTTGAGCCCTTGAGAGCATTGGCTCTCACCTCAGGGGACCAGAATTCTAAGGTGGCTGTACTGGTTTGTCTAGCCAGTGCCTACACTAGGAATTGATAGGTTTTCGGGGGCACCTCTAACTTGCCCTCTGAGTCTGTATAAATAAATCCATCACTGGATTCAGTGAGGGCTTACTAATACCAGATATTTGATACCAAACATTCCTATTTTCAGTGAAGCCATCATGTAGCTGGGGAACTTGTAATGACCAGTGTCCAACACATGTTCTTAAAATGGCTTCCCTGTTCACTTAATAGGTCTGAGAATCGACAGACATAGCAGGGGCATATCTGCTCATGCAGGTATTCCCTCACATGTAATATAATGCACCCTGCTTTGGGGCTGGAAGGCCTGCCAGAGGGGTGACTTACATATGTTGCTTACAGCGTAAACAGGAACAGAACACACAGACTTGTTTGCCATGTCGTGTTCATTTTAGTTCTGCACCAAGACTCGCAGCCTGCGAAAGCAGCACTGTGTGCACTTAGTGAGAGGCTCTCTGAGGGTGGCACAATTCGTGCTGCAGCCCTCAGGGTCTTACTTTAGTACTGTAGGCCCTAGGTACCAGGAATACCATTTACAAGGGGCTTATAGTGGGAGCTAAAGGTTTTGTCAATTGGGAAAAACGACTGCAGTTTTGGATAAAGAGATCTGGTACTGGGGACCTGTTCACCAGGGACCCAGTGAACTTTCAGTTGAAAATTGTGCCGGAAACCAAGCAAGAAGTGGGGGTTGGGGTTGGCCGTGTCAAGAGGCACCTTCCCACACCATAACCATGTTATGGATAACACCACCATCATGTGGTACTGCAACAAACTAGGAGGGGGATTGTGGGTGGGGGGGGGGGGGGAGGGCACGCACCCTGTGCCAGGAGACTTTGCGCCTTTGGAAATGGCTGGACCTCCACCAAGGGTTCATGGTAGGAACCACATGGCAGGATCACTGAATGCCAGGACGAGCAAGCTCACCTTTCAGCACATAGCAGATCACAAGTGTCAGTTACATCTGAAGGTAGTGCAACGTCTTTTCTGTGAATGGGGAGAAGTATGGCTTCATCTGTTCACCATCACCTGAAACATGCAATGTCAGCACGTCTGCATGCTGGAGTTTCCAAGGCTTCTCTCGCCCAGATGCATTCTGTCTAGAGTGGAACTCTTGACCCCTGTATTCCTTTACGCCGATACACTCCTTCCCTGAGCTCTTAAGGAAATCAGGATTAACCAGACTCTAGGTATTCCAGTATCCCCTGTAAAAAGCTGGCTCTTTCTATGGTATACCAGAATGAGATAGTGTGCCAAGATTCTAGCGGTTCCCTTATTAGTGGAAAAGGGCTTGCTATACCGATCCCAAGGTGCTCTGTTTAGGGGATAGTGTGGTCGAGCAGCCTTAGGCTTATCAGAGAGGAGGGTTGGACATTCACCATAAGCACAGAGTCAATAAATGAGAGAGACAACTCAAGAAGGAGACCTCCCCCAATTTACAAAAATAACAAATATCTTTCTATTGATTCTGGTGCCTAACTTATATATAATCAGATAAATATGTTTTGCTAGAGAAATCTTAACAGTTTAGAAAAGTTGACCATTCATGCAATGCTTGAAAGCTGCAATGTTACCCTATTGAGGAAAAACAAATATTGCCCACAGGTATAGTACAGCAACTTACAGGACCAATCTCCTGGACTTAAGGTAAGCATGGTGCGTGATCCAAGGCAGCACCAACAGGCCACCTTGGGCACCACTGGGGCAGCCCGGTGCAGAGGTGCAGTACAGCGTAAGGTGCCCTATGTTAGGATTGGTCCGTTTAAGAGGCTACAGGTTTGGTCTGGTAGGCCAGTCAGGCTGAACCAGCCTGACTGATGCCCGGGGACACCTTAGGTCCTCAGCCAGGGGCAATTGGTACAGAGGTGTCTTGAGGCATCGGATTTTCTTTACCGGGAGCACTCACCAGTGGGCCTGTAAACAGAGGCTGAAGGCAGCATCGGTGAAACCAGAGTGAGCAAGTCCAAGGTGGGCATAGTCTTTGGAGAGCTGGGGGACCACAATGGCACTGTTGGCCCATTTCATCTCGGGCTAGGCGGCACAGGTGCTTTCTGGTGTCAGTTTTTGGCAGTCCAGAGTCCTGTCTGATCTCTTTAGGTCCCTGCAGGGTGCAGGGAAGCATCCACGCTGCTCCACGTTAGTTCCTGGGTGTAGGAAGTTGGCTCTGTATGTGCTATGTGCTATTTCAAAGTAAGGAATAGCATGCACAGAGTCCAAGGGTTCCCCTTAGAGGTAAGATAGTGGCAAAAAGAGATAATACTAATGCTCTATTTTGTGGTAGTGTGGTCGAGCAGTAGGCTTATCCAAGGAGTAGTGTTAAGCATTTGTTGTACATACACACAGGCAATAAATGAGGAACACACACTCGGAGACAAATCCAACCAATAGGTTTTGTTATAGAAAAATATATTTTCTTAGTTTATTTTAAGAACCACAGGTTCAAATTCTACATGTAATATCTCATTTGAAAGGTATTGCAGGTAAGTACTTTAGGAACTTTGAATAATTACAGTATCATTTATACTTTTAAGATAAAACACAAATAGCTGTTTTAAAAGTGGACACAGTGCAATTTACACAGTTCCTGGGTGAGGTAAAGTATTGTTATTTTTAACAGGTAAGTAAGTCACTTACAGGTCTCAGTTTTGGGTCCAAGGTAGCCCACCGTTGGGGGTTCAGAGCAACCCCAAAGTCACCACACCAGCAGCTCAGGGCCGGTCAGGTGCACAGGTCAAAGAGGTGCCCAAAACACATAGGCTTCAATGGAGAGAAGGGGGTGCCCAGGTTCCAGTCTGCCAGCAGGTAACCCCCCTGGTCAGAGGGCAGACCAGGGGGGTTTTGTAGGGCACCGGGGGGGACACGAGTCAGCACAAAAAGTACACCCTCAGCAGCGCGGGGGCGGCCGGGTGCAGTGTGTAAACACGCGTCGGGTTTCCAATAGTTTCCTATGGGAGACCAAGGGGTCTCTTCAGCGATGCAGGCAACGGGGGGGCGCCTCCTTGGGGTAGCCACCACCTGGGCAAGGGAGAGGGCCTCCTGGGGGTCACTCCTGCACAGGAGTTCCGTTCCTTCAGGTGCTGGGGGCTGCGGGTGCAGGGTCTTTTCCAGCCATCGGGAAGTAGAGTTCAGGCAGTCGCAGTCAGGGGGAGCCTCGGGATTCCCTCTGCAGGCGTCGCTGTGGGGGCTCAGGGGGGACAACTTTGGTTACTCACGGTCTCGGAGTCGCCGGAGGGTCCTCCCTGAGGTGTTGGTTCTCCACCAGTCGAGTCGGGGTCGCCGGGTGCAGTGTTGCAAGTCTCACGCTTCTTGCGGGGATTTGCAGGGGTCTTTAAATCTGCTTCTTGAAACAAAGTTGCAGTCTTTTTGGAGCAGGGCCGCTGTCCTCGGGAGTTTCTTGTCTTTCTTGAAGCAGGGCAGTCCTCTGAGGATTCAGAGGTCGCTGGTCCCTTGGAAAGTGTCGCTGGAGCAGGTTTCTTTGGAAGGCAGGAGACAGGCCGGTAAGTCTGGGGCCAAAGCAGTTGGTGTCTTCTGTTCTTCCTCTGCAGGGGTTTTTCAGCTCAGCAGTCCTCTTCTTCTTGTAGTTTCAGGAATCTAAAGTTTTAGGTTCAGGGAAGCCCTTAAATACTAAATTTAAGGGCGTGTTTAGGTCTGGGGGGTTAGTAGCCAATGGCTACTAGCCCTGAGGGTGGGTACACCCTCTTTGTGCCTCCTCCCAAGGGGAGGGGGGCACATCCCTAATCCTATTAGGGGGAATCCTCCATCTGCAAGACGGAGAATTTCTAAAAGTTAGTCACTTCAGCTCAGGACACATTAGGGGCTGTCCTGACTGGCCAGTGACTCCTCCTTGTTGTTCTCATTATTTTCTCCGGCCTTGCCGCCAAAAGTGGGGGCCGTGGCCGGAGGGGGCGGGCAACTCCACTAGCTGGAGTGTCCTGCGTTGCTGGAACAAAGGGGTGAGCCTTTGAGGCTCACCGCCAGGTGTTACAGCTCCTGCCTGGGGGAGGTGTTAGCATCTCCACCCAGTGCAGGCTTTGTTACTGGCCTCAGAGTGACAAAGGCACTCTCCCCATGGGGCCAGCAACATGTCTCTAGTGTGGCAGGCTGCTGGAACCAGTCAGCCTACACAGATAGTTGGTTAAAGTTTCAGGGGGCACCTCTAAGGGTGTATTTCACAATAAAATGTACACTGGCATCAGTGTGCATTTATTGTGCTGAGAAGTTTGATACCAAACTTCCCAGTTTTCAGTGTAGCCATTATGGTGCTGTGGAGTTCGTGTTTGACAAACTCCCAGACCATATACTCTTATGGCTACCCTGCACTTACAATGTCTAAGGTTTGGCTTAGACACTGTAGGGGCACAGTGCTCATGCATTGGTGCCCTCACCTATGGTATAGTGCACCCTGCCTTAGGGCTGTAAGGCCTGCTAGAGGGGTGACTTATCTATACTTGCATAGGCAGTGAGAGGCTGGAATGGCACCCTGAAGGGCGTGCCATGTCGACTTACTCATTTTGTTCTCACCAGCACACACAAGCTGGCACGCAGTGTGTCTGTGCTGAGTGAGGGGTCTCCAGGGTGGCATAAGACATGCTGCATCCCTTAGAGACCTTCCCTGGCATCAGGGCCCTTGGTACCAGAGGTACCACTTACAAGGGACTTACCTGGATGCCAGGGTGTGCCAATTGTGGAAACAAAAGTACAGGTTAGGGAAAGTACACTGGTGCTGGGGCCTGGTTAGCAGGCCTCAGCACACTTTCAATTCAAAACATAGCATCAGCAAAGGCAAAAAGTCAGGGGGTAACCATGCCAAGGAGGCATTTCCTTACACTGGGTCTTTGTTGAAAGCAGGCAGTCCTTCCAGGCTTTTGGAGGCACAGCAGTTTGCAGGACGAAATGCCTTTGGCGCAGTTCGGGAGGAACAGCAGACAGGCCAGTAGGGCTGGTGCCAAGCCAGTTGCTTCTTCCTCAGTCTTTGCAGCTCTTGAGTGTCTTTCTTTGTAGGTCAGCAAGTGTCTAATATCCTGGTGCCAGGGGCTCCCCTAAATACTGAATTTAGGGTTGTTAGTGGAGTGTTTTGTAGTAGCTGATAGGCTACTTACCCCTGGGGTCACTAGGTCCCCTATCTGACCACTTGTAGGAAGTTGGCTCTGTATGTGCTATTTCAAAGTAAGGAATAGCATGCACAGAGTCCAAGGGTTCCCCTTAGAGGTAAAATAGTGGTAAAAATAGATAATACTAATGCTCTATTTTGTGGTAGTGTGGTCGAGCAGTAGGCTTATCCAAGGAGTAGTGTTAAGCATTTGTTGTACATACACAAGACAATAAATGAGGTACACACACTCAGAGACAAATCCAGCCAATAGGTTTTTATATAGAAAAATATCTTTTCTTAGTTTATTTTAAGAACCACAGGTTCAAATTCTACATGTAATATCTCATTCGAAAGGTATTGCAGGTAAGTACTTTAGGAACTTCAAATCATCAAAATTGCATGTATACTTTTCAAATTATTGACAAATAGCTGTTTTAAAAGTGGACACTTAGTGCAATTTTCACAGTTCCTGGGGGAGGTAAGTTTTTGTTAGTTTTACCAGGTAAGTAGGACACTTACAGGGTTCAGTTCTTGGTCCAAGGTAGCCCACCGTTGGGGGTTCAGAGCAACCCCAAAGTCACCACACCAGCAGCTCAGGGCCGGTCAGGTGCAGAGTTCAAAGTGGTGCCCAAAACACATAGGCTAGAATGGAGAGAAGGGGGTGCCCCGGTTCCGGTCTGCTTGCAGGTAAGTACCCGCGTCTTCGGAGGGCAGACCAGGGGGGTTTTGTAGGGCACCGGGGGGGACACAAGCCCACACAGAAATTTCACCCTCAGCGGCGCGGGGGCGGCCGGGTGCAGTGTAGAAACAAGCGTCGGGTTCGCAATGTTAGTCTATGAGAGATCTCGGGATCTCTTCAGCGCTGCAGGCAGGCAAGGGGGGGATTCCTCGGGGAAACCTCCACTTGGGCAAGGGAGAGGGACTCCTGGGGGTCACTTCTCCAGTGAAAGTCCGGTCCTTCAGGTCCTGGGGGCTGCGGGTGCAGGGTCTCTCCCAGGCGTCGGGACTTTAGGTTCAAAGAGTCGCGGTCAGGGGAAGCCTCGGGATTCCCTCTGCAGGCGGCGCTGTGGGGGCTCAGGGGGGACAGGTTTTGGTACTCACAGTATCAGAGTAGTCCTGGGGTCCCTCCTGAGGTGTCGGTTCTCCACCAGCCGAGTCGGGGTCGCCGGGTGCAGTGTTGCAAGTCTCACGCTTCTTGCGGGGAGCTTGCAGGGTTCTTTGGAGCTGCTGGAAACAAAGTTGCAGCTTTTCTTGGAGCAGGTCCGCTGTCCTCGGGAGTTTCTTGTCTTTTCGAAGCAGGGGCAGTCCTCAGAGGATGTCGAGGTCGCTGGTCCCTTTGGAAGGCGTCGCTGGAGCAGGATCTTTGGAAGGCAGGAGACAGGCCGGTGAGTTTCTGGAGCCAAGGCAGTTGTCGTCTTCTGGTCTTCCGCTGCAGGGGTTTTCAGCTAGGCAGTCCTTCTTCTTGTAGTTGCAGGAATCTAATTTTCTAGGGTTCAGGGTAGCCCTTAAATACTAAATTTAAGGGCGTGTTTAGGTCTGGGGGGTTAGTAGCCAATGGCTACTAGCCCTGAGGGTGGGTACACCCTCTTTGTGCCTCCTCCCAAGGGGAGGGGGTCACAATCCTAACCCTATTGGGGGAATCCTCCATCTGCAAGATGGAGGATTTCTAAAAGTTAGAGTCACTTCAGCTCAGGACACCTTAGGGGCTGTCCTGACTGGCCAGTGACTCCTCCTTGTTGCTTTCTTTGTTCCCTCCAGCCTTGCCGCCAAAAGTGGGGGCCGTGGCCGGAGGGGGCGGGCAACTCCACTAAGCTGGAGTGCCCTGCTGGGCTGTGACAAAGGGGTGAGCCTTTGAGGCTCACCGCCAGGTGTCACAGCTCCTGCCTGGGGGAGGTGTTAGCATCTCCACCCAGTGCAGGCTTTGTTACTGGCCTCAGAGTGACAAAGGCACTCTCCCCATGGGGCCAGCAACATGTCTCTAGTGTGGCAGGCTGCTGGAACCAGTCAGCCTACACAGCTAGTTGGTTAAGTTTCAGGGGGCACCTCTAAGGTGCCCTCTGGGGTGTATTTTGCAATAAAATGCACACTGGCATCAGTGTGCATTTATTGTGCTGAGGAGTTTGATACCAAACTTCCCAGTTTTCAGTGTAGCCATTATGGTGCTGTGGAGTTCGTGTAAAACAGACTCCCAGACCATATACTCTTATGGCTACCCTGCACTTACAATGTCTAAGGTTTTGCTTAGACACTGTAGGGGCACAGTGCTCATGCACTGGTACCCTCACCTATGGTATAGTGCACCCTGCCTTAGGGCTGTAAGGCCTGCTAGAGGGGTGTCTTACCTATACTGCATAGGCAGTGAGAGGCTGGCATGGCACCCTGAGGGGAGTGCCATGTCGACTTACTCATTTTGTTCTCACCAGCACACACAGGCTTGTAAGCAGTGTGTCTGTGCTGAGTGAGGGGTCTCTAGGGTGGCATAAGACATGCTGCAGCCCTTAGAGACCTTTCTTGGCATCAGGGCCCTTGGTACTAGAAGTACCAGTTACAAGGGACTTATCTGAATGCCAGGGTGTGCCAATTGTGGATACAATGGTACATTTTAGGTGAAGGAACACTGGTGCTGGGGCCTGGTTAGCAGGGTCCCAGCACACTTCTCAGTCAAGTCAGCATCAGTATCAGGCAAAAAGTGGGGGGTAACTGCAACAGGGAGCCATTTCTTTACACAAGCCCCCCCCAGCCCACAGGCCAGGAGACTCAGCCAACGCTGGAAGAGTCTTCCTAGTCTGTCAGGCGAGGAAGAGTAGAGGAAATGGCTGGTTTGTTGCAGGGCCTACTCTGCCTTACATCCTCCTGTTCAGGTCATTCCCTCTGGGGAACTGACCCACTTCCACCGTGATAGGACCTAGTCTGAACTGCCTCTTGTCTGTGCTTTTTATGTCTTCACCCATTCTCTCTATTTTGAGGTCAGAGGTATCCACCTCTGCTAATCTTATCTTAGCCAAGGTCACCCCTAGCTTACCCAAAGAGGTTACCCAGAGCTGGAGTAACCCCACCATGACCAACAGGGTCAGGGGGCCTAACTTGTTATTTGGCATGGGGTCAGACCACCATGCCAAGGATAGTGCAGCCATAAAGGCTAACACCCAGCAGAGGCCACTGACAGCTGTCAGTGCCCAGAACCACACCTTTAGCTCTTCACCTAAAAGGGAAGGGGCTAAGTTACAGGCTTCTTTGGGTTCAGGTTGCCTGTCTGCTGTATTGGAGTGGGGGGTTACCACATCTTGTAGTGAACACCCTTCTTCCACTCTTTCTTCTGTTAGCTGAGGAGCCACCCACTCAGGTTTAACAGTTGCCTGACTAGCCAGGACTTCTTGTGGGTCAGGTTGGACTTTATCAGGGCCATTTTTGGAGTTCTCCCCTACTGGAGCAGAATCTCCTTGGCTTGCTGGAACCTTGGCTAAAGGTTGTCCACCTTTCCTACTCTGTTTCCTTTTCTTTTTCTTCTGGGGCCTACTTGCATTTACTGCAGAGGCAGGCACTCCAGAATCCTTGGGAGAGGACTGGCACTGGACCAGTTCCTCTCTTGGGCTCTGACTAACCTCTGGGTAGTCATTTCCAAGGAGACAATCAAGGGGGAGGTCTGTACTGACTACTACCCTTCTCCAGCTAAGAGTGCCACCCACTTCTATGGGTACTAAAGCCACAGGCCTCTTAGTGACCCTGTCTAGGCTAACTCTTACCCTGGCAGTCTCACCTGGGATGTACTGGTTTGAGAGCACCAGCCTGTCATGCACAATAGTGTGACTGGCACAAGTGTCTCTCAGGGCAGTGGTTGGGATTCCATTCACCAGTAGGTGGTGGAAGTGTCTACTTCCCTCTGGAATCTCCAACTCACCTGTTGGGCCCTGTTTCCAGTTGAAGGCTATGAAGACCTCCTCATCTGAGGAGTCATCTCCCATGGCTACACTGGTTACCCCTGGAATTTTGTTCTGGGGTTTGTTTTTGGGACAAGAAGTGTCCTTGGTGTGGTGCCCAGACTGTTTACAGTTGTGGCACCATGCCTTAGTGGCATCCCAGTTCTTACCCTGGTACCCACCTTTGTTTTGGGTGGTGTCTTGGGGCCCACCCACCTGTTCTGGTTTTTGGGGGCCTACAGAGGACTCTTTTTCTTTGTTTCTAGTGTCACCCACTTTCTCCTGGGGAGTTTTTGTAACCCCTTTCTTTTGGTCACCCCCAGTGGAAGTTTTGGTTACCCTAGTCTTGACCCAGTGGTCTGCCTTCTTTCCCAATTCTTGGGGAGAAATTGGACCTAGGTCTACCAGATACTGATGCAACTTTTCATTGAAGCAGTTACTTAAAATGTGTTCTTTCATAAACAAATTATAAAGCCCAACATAGTCACACACTTCATTTCCAGTTAACCAACCATCTAGTGTTTTTACTGAGTAGTCTACAAAATCAACCCAGGTCTGGCTCGAGGATTTTTGAGCCCCCCTGAATCTAATTCTATACTCCTCAGTGGAGAATCCAAAGCCCTCAATCAGGGTACCCTTCATGAGGTCATAAGATTCTGCATCTTTTCCAGAGAGTGTGAGGAGTCTATCCCTACACTTTCCAGTGAACATTTCCCAAAGGAGAGCACCCCAGTGAGATCTGTTCACTTTTCTGGTTACACAAGCCCTCTCAAAAGCTGTGAACCATTTGGTGATGTCATCACCAGCTTCATATTTTGTTAAAATCCCTTTGGGGATTTTTAGGATGTCAGGAGAATCTCTGACCCTATTTAAGTTGCTGCCACCATCGATGGGACCTAGGCCCATCTCTTTCCTTTCCCTTTCTATGGCTAGGAGCTGCTTTTCCAAAGCCAATCTTTTGACCATCCTGGCTAACAGGGGGTCATCTTCACTGAGAGCATCCTCAGTGATTTCAGAAATGCTGGACCCTCCTGTGAGGGAAGCAACATTTCTGACTATCATTTTTGGAGACAGGGCTTGAGAGGCCCTGGTCTCCCTATTTAGGACTGGAAGGGGGGAATTGCCCTCCAAGTCACTAATTTCTTCCTCTGTGAAGTCATCCTCAGAGGGGTTGGCTTTTTCAAACTCTGCCAACAGCTCCTGGAGCTGAATTTTGGTAGGTCTGGAGCCAATGGTTATTTTCTTTATATTACAGAGAGACCTTAGCTCCCTCATCTTAAGATGGAGGTAAGGTGTGGTGTCGAGTTCCACCACATTCATCTCTGTATCAGACATTATTTTGCTAAAAGTTGGAAGGCTTTTTAAAGAATCTAAAACTGTTTCTAGAATCTAATTTCAAACTTTTAACAAACTTTTAAACTCTAAAAAGAAATGCTAAACAGGATCTAACACAAGGCCCTAGCAGGACTTTTAAGAATTTAGAAAAATTTCAAATTGCAAAAATCAATCTCTAATGACAATTTTGGAATTTGTCGTGTGATCAGGTATTGGCTGAGTAGTCCAGCAAATGCAAAGTCTTGTACCCCACCGCTGATCCACCAATGTAGGAAGTTGGCTCTGTATGTGCTATTTCAAAGTAAGGAATAGCATGCACAGAGTCCAAGGGTTCCCCTTAGAGGTAAAATAGTGGTAAAAATAGATAATACTAATGCTCTATTTTGTGGTAGTGTGGTCGAGCAGTAGGCTTATCCAAGGAGTAGTGTTAAGCATTTGTTGTACATACACAAGACAATAAATGAGGTACACACACTCAGAGACAAATCCAGCCAATAGGTTTTTATATAGAAAAATATCTTTTCTTAGTTTATTTTAAGAACCACAGGTTCAAATTCTACATGTAATATCTCATTCGAAAGGTATTGCAGGTAAGTACTTTAGGAACTTCAAATCATCAAAATTGCATGTATACTTTTCAAATTATTGACAAATAGCTGTTTTAAAAGTGGACACTTAGTGCAATTTTCACAGTTCCTGGGGGAGGTAAGTTTTTGTTAGTTTTACCAGGTAAGTAGGACACTTACAGGGTTCAGTTCTTGGTCCAAGGTAGCCCACCGTTGGGGGTTCAGAGCAACCCCAAAGTCACCACACCAGCAGCTCAGGGCCGGTCAGGTGCAGAGTTCAAAGTGGTGCCCAAAACACATAGGCTAGAATGGAGAGAAGGGGGTGCCCCGGTTCCGGTCTGCTTGCAGGTAAGTACCCGCGTCTTCGGAGGGCAGACCAGGGGGGTTTTGTAGGGCATCGGGGGGGACACAAGCCCACACAGAAATTTCACCCTCAGCGGCGCGGGGGCGGCCGGGTGCAGTGTAGAAACAAGCGTCGGGTTCGCAATGTTAGTCTATGAGAGATCTCGGGATCTCTTCAGCGCTGCAGGCAGGCAAGGGGGGGATTCCTCGGGGAAACCTCCACTTGGGCAAGGGAGAGGGACTCCTGGGGGTCACTTCTCCAGTGAAAGTCCGGTCCTTCAGGTCCTGGGGGCTGCGGGTGCAGGGTCTCTCCCAGGCGTCGGGACTTTAGGTTCAAAGAGTCGCGGTCAGGGGAAGCCTCGGGATTCCCTCTGCAGGCGGCGCTGTGGGGGCTCAGGGGGGACAGGTTTTGGTACTCACAGTATCAGAGTAGTCCTGGGGTCCCTCCTGAGGTGTCGGTTCTCCACCAGCCGAGTCGGGGTCGCCGGGTGCAGTGTTGCAAGTCTCACGCTTCTTGCGGGGAGCTTGCAGGGTTCTTTGGAGCTGCTGGAAACAAAGTTGCAGCTTTTCTTGGAGCAGGTCCGCTGTCCTCGGGAGTTTCTTGTCTTTTCGAAGCAGGGGCAGTCCTCAGAGGATGTCGAGGTCGCTGGTCCCTTTGGAAGGCGTCGCTGGAGCAGGATCTTTGGAAGGCAGGAGACAGGCCGGTGAGTTTCTGGAGCCAAGGCAGTTGTCGTCTTCTGGTCTTCCGCTGCAGGGGTTTTCAGCTAGGCAGTCCTTCTTCTTGTAGTTGCAGGAATCTAATTTTCTAGGGTTCAGGGTAGCCCTTAAATACTAAATTTAAGGGCGTGTTTAGGTCTGGGGGGTTAGTAGCCAATGGCTACTAGCCCTGAGGGTGGGTACACCCTCTTTGTGCCTCCTCCCAAGGGGAGGGGGTCACAATCCTAACCCTATTGGGGGAATCCTCCATCTGCAAGATGGAGGATTTCTAAAAGTTAGAGTCACTTCAGCTCAGGACACCTTAGGGGCTGTCCTGACTGGCCAGTGACTCCTCCTTGTTGCTTTCTTTGTTCCCTCCAGCCTTGCCGCCAAAAGTGGGGGCCGTGGCCGGAGGGGGCGGGCAACTCCACTAAGCTGGAGTGCCCTGCTGGGCTGTGACAAAGGGGTGAGCCTTTGAGGCTCACCGCCAGGTGTCACAGCTCCTGCCTGGGGGAGGTGTTAGCATCTCCACCCAGTGCAGGCTTTGTTACTGGCCTCAGAGTGACAAAGGCACTCTCCCCATGGGGCCAGCAACATGTCTCTAGTGTGGCAGGCTGCTGGAACCAGTCAGCCTACACAGCTAGTTGGTTAAGTTTCAGGGGGCACCTCTAAGGTGCCCTCTGGGGTGTATTTTGCAATAAAATGCACACTGGCATCAGTGTGCATTTATTGTGCTGAGGAGTTTGATACCAAACTTCCCAGTTTTCAGTGTAGCCATTATGGTGCTGTGGAGTTCGTGTAAAACAGACTCCCAGACCATATACTCTTATGGCTACCCTGCACTTACAATGTCTAAGGTTTTGCTTAGACACTGTAGGGGCACAGTGCTCATGCACTGGTACCCTCACCTATGGTATAGTGCACCCTGCCTTAGGGCTGTAAGGCCTGCTAGAGGGGTGTCTTACCTATACTGCATAGGCAGTGAGAGGCTGGCATGGCACCCTGAGGGGAGTGCCATGTCGACTTACTCATTTTGTTCTCACCAGCACACACAGGCTTGTAAGCAGTGTGTCTGTGCTGAGTGAGGGGTCTCTAGGGTGGCATAAGACATGCTGCAGCCCTTAGAGACCTTTCTTGGCATCAGGGCCCTTGGTACTAGAAGTACCAGTTACAAGGGACTTATCTGAATGCCAGGGTGTGCCAATTGTGGATACAATGGTACATTTTAGGTGAAGGAACACTGGTGCTGGGGCCTGGTTAGCAGGGTCCCAGCACACTTCTCAGTCAAGTCAGCATCAGTATCAGGCAAAAAGTGGGGGGTAACTGCAACAGGGAGCCATTTCTTTACACCACTTCTTGTGGGAAGTGGGCAAGTGGGCATAACCATGTCCCAGAATTCCTAGTTCTGTCATTACCAAGATGGCAGACCTTGAAATTCTGTGTCCATATCAGGAGGCTCACCTTATTGGTGGAAGACACCTTAGAGTGGAAACACCTTCTTGACTGCTAATTTCCCCCCCTGTCCAGGTGCCAAATGGGCCCTGGGATTAGGGGGTTCGACATCTCCCTTTTGAGGGAAGACCGATCTTCATACTAAGGGCAATGGGTCTCTTTGAAGCCCTCTTTCTTGGAATGCAGATTTGCAGGTCATCTTGTTGGGAGGCATGTTAACACACCTGCCCCAGCAGGCTTCGTTCCTCACCTCCTAAGAACATAGGCTTTTACCCTTGGGGGCAGAAACCTGCCTGTTGGTGGCACGTTAGTTAAAACTAGTCTGCCAGCACACAGGTACGTGGTAGGTTTTTCAGAGGGCACCTCTAAGGTGCCCTCTGAGTGCATGTATTAATAAATCGATCACTGGATCCAGTGAGGGTTTATTAATGAGATGTTTGATAACGAACATACCTATTTTCAGTGAAGCCATCATGTAGCTGGGGAACTCGTATTGACCAGTGTCCAGCACGTGTACTTCAAATGGCTTATTTTATCACTTACTTTGTCTAAGAACCAACGTAGGAGGGAAGTATCTCCTCTTGCAGATATGTCCACACATGGAATATAAGGACCCCCGTCTTAGGGCTGAAAGGCCAGCTGGAAGGGTGACTTATATTGCATGCAGTGTAAAAGGGACAGGGCACTCAGGCTGTGTGCCATGTCGTGTTTTAATTTTAGTTCTGAACCAAGACACACAGCCTACAAAAGCAGCACTGCGTGCACTTAGTGAGATGGTCCCTGAGGGTGTCACTATCCATGCTGCAGTCTTCAGGGTCCTTACTTTAGTACCCCATGCCCTAGGTACCAGGGGTACCATTTTACTAGGGACTTACTGGTAGCTAAAGGTTTGCCAATTGGGAAAGACGATTGTGCCGTTTTGGGGGGGGAAGATCTGGACCTGGGAACCTGTTTAGCAGGGACCTAGTGAGTTTTTATTTGAAATTGCATCAGAAACCAGACAAAGTTGTGGGCTGGGTGACCAGGTCAGAAGAGGGACTTTCCTATAGGAGCCGCCGCCTTCCTAGAAGACACTATTTACATGTAGGTACCGGTCAGTTGTGATTCATCTCACATAGTAAGGAAAAGTTCACTAGTATCTACAGGATCTGCTCCAGACAAGGATAGTGGATGGCTAGATGTTGCAAGGAAGATGGGAAGGTCAGCAGGTACACAGTGTGGAATTGCATAATTCTGATTCATTCCTCTGTAGATGTGGGCTCCAGTGATGAGATGGAAAAGCCTATGCAAAATTTACCAAAATAGGTTAGGAGAATCAATGATACAGGGAGGGTAAACAATTTCCAATGCATGCCTGAAATACTCTTTTGGTGCTACGGTCACAGCAAGCCATTAAATGACCACAGGCTTATAACCAGGTGCAGATGTCTTCCCCACCCCTTCCTTTCCCAGGAACAGGGTGAAGCATAGTTACCAGATCTGAGTGTAGGAAGCTGTCTTTTTATTTAGTTTACCAGTGTAGGTGTACACAATGTAAAATGGCCAGACAACCCTTATTTGGTTATTTGGTTAACAAGGCTTGCTTTATTGATCCCAAGCGCTCCATTAGTGGTGGTGGTGTTAAGCATTTGTTGCATACGGTCAATAAATTATACATGCAGTCCAGTGGGTCACTGGTTAGAGGCTCTCACATTGCTTGGGTGACCTAGAGAGGGCTAGAAGAAAGCAAGGCCACTCTTGTTGTGTGCCTTGTTTATCCTGAAGACTTTGACCTGCAGGTCGGCTTTGGCATCTGTGGTGGCTGGGCTGGACACTCAACAGACCTTGGCTGCAGCAACTGCCCCTGTACCCAGGTTATTGGTGCAGGGAGGCTCCTGGAGGATCCTGCGTCTCAGACCTCGCTGGAGAAACAGGGCTAACAACTTGGAACCACAGTGACCACCTTCTGACAAGATGCTCCTTTGGTGGGCCTGATGCACAGCAAAACGAAGTACCGGGCAGATGCAGTCAGTGCCTGTAGTTGCAGGGGGATAGTATTTTTACCCCAAGGTAGATGTGAGCTGGTTGTTAAAGCGTTAGGCAGTCCTCCAATTGTTGAGGAGGATGCACAGCTATTGGACGAGTTGGGTCAATGCAATTGTTGAGGCCCTAGCAGCAAGGCAGGATGCGCTGCCAAGCTGGGGGTAAGCCCACTGTTATTGGGGTGACTGCTCTCCTTTCTCCTTCTTTGGTTCCTAGGTAGGCAAATCTAAATTCCTGGTGTCAGGAGCATCCCGAAATACTGAATTTAGGATTGTTAAGGGAAGTGTAGGGTAGTAGCCAATGGACTAAACTCCCTTTATGACCACTTTCTGTGCAGAGTGGTCATATTCCTGACCCGGAGTTCCTAGTTTCATTAAAAACAAGATGGTGAAACGTTTCCTTAGCTGTGCACCATTGGGTTTGTGATTAGCCAGTATGTGCAACACATTTCATGAACATCAATATCCTGCCTGCTCTGGTGCCGAATAGGGCCTCAGGGCAGATGGCGTTCCCCTGGTCTTGGGGGAAGCCAGGATCGCATATCAAAGGCGACAGGGGCTTTGAAGTCCCTGGCCCCGATATGCTAAATCTCTAGCCATCCTGCTGAAGGAGGTGTGCTCCCCTTCTTCCAAAGCAGGCATTGTTACTGGTCTGCAGGGGGTCAGAATCTCGTCTGGTTGTAGGCTGGTCGATACCAGTCCACCCGCCCACTAAGACACCAGTAGTTTTTCAGAGGAAACATCTAAGGTGCTCTTTGGGTGTATGTCATAATAAATCAGATACTGGCTTCAGTACAGTATATCAAACACCAGACTCTTCAGTGAACTCATCATGTAGCTGAGTATCTCCTAAAGACCAGTGCCCAGTATATATCCTCAAAATGGCATCCTGAACACTTGTAGCAATGGAACTAGACATCACAGGGTTAATTATGCTCATGCAGATATGCCCTCACATGTGGTATAATGCACCCTGCCTTAGGGGTGACTTACATGTGGCACATGCAGTGATAGTGGTCATTGCACACAGGGTGTGTGTGCAATGTCATGTTTTCCGAACAGTTTGCACCATTTCACAAATTCAGCAGTGACAGTCTGCATGTGTATTAGAGTGGGTCCCTTAGGGTGTCATAATACGTACTGCAGCCCTTAGTGGGCCCCTTTTAGTATGTATGCCCTGGGTACCAGGAGTACCATTTACCAGGGACTTATAGGGGTGCTAAAGTCGCTGCCAATTGATTTGCGATTAGACATTTACCTTGTTTTTAAGGAGAAGAGCTCTGGCACTGAGGGCCTGGGTAGGAGGGACCCAGTGCACTTTCATTCAGAAAGCATCAGTACTAGGGCAAAAAGTGGGGGCGACCATGTCAAAAAGACTTTCCTGCTTTGAGGCCTTTGACCTTCCTACTGGAGCATAGAATAATTAACTTGGTCCAGGAGGGGAATGGAAGGCCTAGAATCCGATTATGAGCTGACACAGGAAAATTACAATTCTTAAAGCGTCATAAGGATTGTAGGATTGATGACAAGGACTTTTCAGCTACACTCTGGAGGCAGTTGATCCCTAGATTAAAAACTCGTAGGACCCTGTGGGCCAAAGTGGGAGAAAACTGAATTTTAATGCAGATTTCACTTTTAACATGTAATATAGTTTAGGCACTACAGACCTTCAGAAAGCACTGTAGGACCTATACAATGAATGCCCACTCACATAAGGCCTACTCCAGTTCAGTACCTATCCTTGAAGGGCTCCCTTCTGCCACAGGCTACCTGTGCGCATATGCCAGGCTGCGCAAGACGATAGTCTCGCACGTAAACTGCCCACATGTGTGCTTGTGTTCATGTGTTATCACCCCAGAGTCTCACTGTAGGTGAGCAGCAGCACCTTTCTCTTTAAAGGGGAAGAGTGGCATTTAGCACGGAGTCCATTTACTGTGAATTTACAGTGAGTGATATAGTGAGTGTAGGAAAGTGCCTCTTTCAACATGGTCACCTCCCGTTTTTGCCACTAGTACTGAAGTTTTTTTTGAGTGAAGGTGCACTGGATTCCTGCCAACCAGGGCCCCAGTGCCTGTGCTGCTTCTCTAAAACAAGATAAAAGGTCTTATTGTGTACGATTGTCACCCACTTTAGTACCTCTGTAAGTCCTTAGTTAATGGTACCCCTGGTACCTAGGGTCTGGGTACTAAAGAGGGTCCCTAAAAGCTGCAGCATTTATTAACGTAAGGAGCCCCCATCCAAATTACACAAAGCCTGCTGTTGCAGACTGCATGTCATGGTGCAAGCCATGATTGGAAACACATCGCACACTTGAGTGGCATGGCCCAAATCACTGTGTCTTTTGTATATGTCACCCCTAAAGCAGGCCTTAGAGCCCTAAGTCAAGAAACCAAAAGGGGACAGTTGTATGATGAATTGTTAACAGTTCAGTTATGCTGAGATTACTTTGTAAGCAAGGAGAAACGTTTTGCTTTGCTAGCATTTCTCTGAATTTTGTGCTGGCCTGTTATCTGCGCAGTTGCAACCAAAATCACTCGTACATCATCTTCTAAACATTAGTGTGTAGATAAACCAAAATGACAGGATGGGAAGTAAGCCAAACAGTATTTAAGCTTTTATTTGGTACTGCTAGCACTTTTCACCCCTAACCTTAGGTGGTTCTCTGATCTATCTACAGCATGTGGATCTTGAGTAGGTTTGTATTTGAAGAAAAGGCAACAAGTTATTTATCTGTGACAATTTTGCTGCTTTAGACTGTTTTAGAGTAACATTAACATTCAGCCCTCCTGACTGTCCTGGGCAATAAGAAATGGGTAACCTTGTGACATTGTCTTATAGTACTATAGAGATATTATAGTGGCGGCATAAACCACAAGGCCAAAGGGCGAATTGTTTGTAAATGACATCAAAATACCCTTGGGCTGGGCATATTTTTGTATCACATTATTTATTGTTTTTGGGTGGTGGGGGAGGGTATGTTAGCTTGAATATGGTTGTTCTTCAAATGGAATTTTGTTGAAAGGAGCAAACTGAACTTAGTTGGGAATGTTTCATTTTAGAAAGACCTTTGCCTTTCTTTTTTTTAACACATTCTTCCTGTGGAAGGGAGAGAGTTTGTTGAAGCAAGGTCTCTAGTCACTGATAAAAAAGTTCTATATATTTTTTTACCTTTCAAAAACAGAAATTTGAGTAAACTATTCTAAAACTTTAAAGCTTTGTAGGGTGCTTTTGGGCTTTGTAGAGTCCTCTTGATGATGATATTGAAATTCCATGGGAATCTATAACATATATTCCTTACTTCGCTGAACCCTGTCAAGTGCACATTGTCTTATTGCTGAATTTTGTGCCCTAAGACCTGTGACATACGTTACAATTGATATGCTACTATCCTCTCTCAAAATCATAAATGGAAGCCTGAAAATAGTGGCCACGTAGTAAAGCATTGTGGGCTCTTGGTCACACATTTTCCTACCACAACAAATACCAAAAACAAATGGTTTGTTATTTATATTACAACCACTAGTTGTTGTAATATGTCTTATAAATGGGGAATGGAATCAGGCTACAAAACTGTTACAGCTCTTTAACCTATTTCTTGTTATGCATTCCTTTTCCCTCTAAAGGGCTGATTTATAGTTTGGTGGAAGGATCAGCGTTTGTCACCTTTGCCACCCTGATGAACTACCTCCAGCCAAATTAAGAATTGACTGCTTGCCCAATGGTTATCTCACTACAATGAAAGGAAACTCCATACTGTGGTTTCTTCCAGGGTTTGATGGATGGCCATTCAGCAGCAACTGTTGCCAAATGTTTTGTTTTTCAAAAGCAAACTTCTACAGCAGGCTTTTGTTTCTGAAAATCCCAAAACATGGCACTATCTACCAGGGTGCTGTGGTTCATTATTTGTATTTCCTGTTGCTGGTGACCGACATAAAAGGACATTATACTGTCCACCCTAAATGGGACAAGTGATGTAATGCCATTTCTCAGAAGACGCCTACCCGCGTTTGCAGTAGAGTACTTGATCCTTCAAACTGTAAATCAGGCTCTAAGTGTTTTGACAGGCGTAATTCAAATAAGTTGTACTGGGCATGTTTTCTTACAACTAATCAACACCCTTCCCCTCCAGTTTCCCTTTACTCTTGAATTACCTTAAAAGTGCCTCTTACTCATTACCCCTGACTCAAATGTGCAGCTTCTGGTGGTCACAGAACTATAAATCAGACAGGAAAGACTCATCTTCTCTATCACCTATTACCTTACCAGACCTTTCTTCCTGGACAGAACATAACTGGTTTCCAACTTTATGCAAGAGAGTTAGATCAGTGCATATTTTCAGAGCAAAGGTCACAGGTTACCAGGAGAATGCTTGTTATGCTTCAGGTTTGTTAGAAAAATGGTGCCACTCATTTGTGTGAGATGAGTCTGCTCACATCCAGTCTATTGTCAGCTTTGTCTTATTTTCTTCTGGAACAGCCCAGGCACCACTTCCAGGTCGCCTGTGCTGGCCCCCAGGCTCAGCTTTGACGGCCCGCCTGCGCCGCCTCATCACAGCCTACCAGCGCAGCTTTAAGCGGGAGCAAGCGAAGATTGAAGCTGCAGAGCGAGGAGACCGCCGCAAACGTCGTTGTGAAGCTGCTTTCAAGTTGAAAGAGATTGCAAGACGGGAGAAACAACAGAGGTAATGCTTAGATTTGAGAGAGCCACAGTATTAGTAGCAGGTATAATGAGAAATTGTTGATGGAAGAGAGATAGCACAGGTATTTGAAAAAAGGCGCAGTGATAAAACCTGATGTGTACGAAGTAAGAGAAATATTGTCTTAAGCCTTATATGTACCATTTGCAGGGCCAGAATATACACTGTTCTAGATCTTTTGTTATTGGACCTAGCTCCTTAATTTGAATGCTGTCTCATCACTGTTATTGTACATAGACCGACTTTAATCCTCCTTTTAGTTTTTAATAAAGATAAGTAGAATATTTATTTACTTTAAATATCTATACATAATTCTCCCTTGATCTCTAAGTAGTTTTGAGGAGTTTCACATCTTCTGCTAGCTACTTGAGCACACTTTTGGCAAACATTCCTAGTCCCTGGGTTTATAGAAGCCTGGTCAGCAAGATTTGTCGCTTAAACTGCTTACAGGTTCTGAAGGGTATGCTGCTTCTGTGCCACCTATAACTTGCTGCCAGTGAATTAGCTTCTAGCCACACACCCAGCCCTCCTATATTTAAACAAGTCTTGGCATAATCAGTATGATTAACACAGGCCACCAACTTATTGGCTTTGTCAATGCTTGTTTTGTCATATCATGTTTGTAGCTAAATGTTATTGTTAGGGAAGCTTACGGCAATCTGAAAAAAAAAGATTGTTTGAAAGCAAATACATTTTTTAGTATCAAAGAGCACACATTGCTTTAGTACTTCATGGCACGTAAGTGAAGTGCTTTGTGGGTGGATACGCATTTTGTGCCATCACTCACAGTGAAGTTAGCAAATTCCTGAAGTTCACTGACCTTTGCTGTAGTGGGCTAAAGAGAAATGTGAATGAAAAAGTAACAGACCAATGGATGAAGAGGATTAGGTACGTATCTTCTATGAATATTTCTTGTGCAGTCTAGAGATCATGGTTAACCATAGGCTTAAAAAGACATGTAAAGCTGCAGATAGAGTGTGCCGTACACCCTTGTTAAATTAGAAAGAATAAGTAAAAACCTGCCCAAAGTTGGCTCTGTATATACTATTTCAAAGTAAGAAATAGTGTGCACAGAGTCCAAGGGTTCCCCTTAGAGGTAAGATAGTGGCAAAAGTAGATAATTCTAATGCTTTATTTTGTGGTAGTGTGGTCGAGCAGTAGGCTTATCAGAGGGTACTGTTGAGCATTTGTTGTACACACACAGGCAATAAATGAGGAACACACACTCAGACTTACTCCAGGCCAATAGGTTTATATATTGAAAAATACCTTTTCTTTGTTTATTTTAAGAACCACAGGTTCAAGATTTACAGTTAATACTTTAAATGGAAGGTACTTCGCTTAGATACTTTAGGAACTTTGAATGAAAGCTATATCATATACAGTCTTTGTAAAAATGGCAATAAGCTATTTTCAAAGTGGACACAGTGCATAAATCAACAGTTCCTGGGGGAGGTAAGTAAAGGTTAGATTAGGAGGTAAGTAAAACACTTACAAGTCTCAGTTCTGGGGCATAGGCAGCCCACCTTTGGGGGTTCAAGGCAACCCCAAAGTTACCACACCAGCAGCTCAGGGCCGGTCAGGTGCAGAGGTCAAAGAGGTGCCCAAAACACATAGGTGCCTATGGAGAACAGGGGTGCTCCGGTTCCAGTCTACCAGCAGGTAAGTACCTGCATCCTCAGGGGGCAGACTAAGGGGGTTTTGTAGAGCACTGGGGGGGGGGCACAAGTAGGCACACAAAACACATCCTCAGTGGCACAGGGGCGGCCGGGTGCAGTGTGCAAAGCAGGCGTCTGGTTTTGTATAGATTTCAATGGAGGGACCCGGGGGTCACTCTAGCAGTGCAGGCAGGCAGGCACAGGGGGTGGAGGCTTCTTGGGACAGCCACCACCTGGCCAAGGCAGAGGGTCGCCTGGGGGTCACTCCTGCATCGAAGTCCGGTTCCTTCAGGTACTGGGGGCTGTGGGTGCAGTGTTGGTTCCAGGCATCGGATCCCTTGATACAGGCAGTCGCCGTCAGGGGGAGCCTCTGGATTCTCTCTACAGGTGTTGCTGTGGGGGCTCAGGGAAGTCGTCTCTGGTTACTCAAGGGCTCGCAGTCGCTGGGGAGTCCTCCCTGAGGTGTTGGTTTTCTGCAGGTCGAGCCGGGGGCATCGGGTGCAGAGTGTAGTCTCAAGCTTCCGGCGGGAAACGTGAAGTCCTTGGAAGTTGCTTTGTTGCAAAGAAGTAGCTGGTTTTGAACAGGGCTGCTGTTTACGGGAGTTTCTTGGTCCTGTAGTCCAGGGCAGTCCTCTGAGGCTTCATAGGTCGCTGGCCCCTGTCGGATGCGTCGCTGGAGCAGGTTTTCAAAGTTGGAGACAGGCCGGGGGCTGGGGCCAAATCAGTTGTCGTCTTCGTCCTTCTCTGCAGGCTTGTAGGTCAGCAGTCCTTTCTTCAGGTTGCAGGAATCTGATTTCCTGGGATTTGGGGAGCCCCTAAATACTGAATTTAGGGGTGTGTTTAGGTCTGGGAGGGCAGTAGCCAATGGCTACTGTCCTTGAGGGTGGCTACATCCTCTTTGTGCCTCCTCTCTTTGGGGAGGGGGGCACATCCCTAATCCTATTGGGGGAATCCTCCAAACCCAAGATGGAGGATTTCTAAAGGCAGGGGTCACCTCCGCTCAGGACACCTTATAGGCTGTCCTGACTGGTGGGTGGTGACTCCTTGTTTTTCTCATTATCTCCTCCAGCCTTGCCGCCAAAAGTGGGGGCAGTGGCCGGAGGGGCGGGCATCTCCACTAGCTGGGATGCCCTGGGGCGCTGTAACAAAAGAGGTGGCTCGACCTGCAGAAAAGCAGCACCTCAGGGAGGACTCCCCGGCGACTGCGAGCCTGTGAGTAACCAGAGACGACCCCCCTGAGCACCCACAGCGACGCCTGCAGAGAGGATCCAGAGGCTCTCGCTGACTGCGACTGCCTGCAACAAGGGACCCGATGCCTGGAACCAACACTGCACCCTGATGCCAGTGTTGGATTTATTAAAAAATGCACACAGAGGGCATCTCCCCTGTATTTTACCCAATCCTTCAGTGCAGGACTGACTGGTCTTTGCCAGCATGCCACTGAGACGAGTTTCTGACCCGTGGGTAGACCCTTTGTGCTCTCTAGGGTCAGAAACAAAGCCTGCACTGGGTGGAAATGCTTCACACCTCCCCCCTCCCCCCTCCCCCCAAACCTCCACCCCAAACCTCCACCCCACTGCAGGAAGTGTAACACCTAGCAGTGAGCCTCAAAGGCTCAGGCTTTGTATTATAATGCCCCAGGGCACTCCAGCTAGTGGAGATGCCCGCCCCCTGGACACAGCCCCCACTTTTGGCGGCAAGTGCAGAGGAGATAATGACAAAAACAAGGAGGAGCCACCTACCAGTCAGGACAGCCTCTAAGGTGTCCTGAGCTGAGGTGACCCCTGCCTTTAGAAATCCTCCATCTTGGTTTTGGAGGATTCCCCCGATAGGAATAGGGATGTGCCCCCCTCCCCTCAAGGAGGAGGCACAAGGAGACTGTAGCCACCCTCTAGGACAGTAGCCATTTGCTACTGCCCCCCAGACCTAAACACACCCATAAATTTAGTATTTAGGGATGACCCTGAACCCAGGAAATCGGATTTGTGCAACCTCAAGAAAGGACTGCTGACCTGAAAGCCCTGCAGAGACTTCGGAGACAACAACTGACTTGGCCCCAGCCCTACCGGCCTGTCTTCAGACTCAATGAAACTGCATAGCGACGCACCCGACATGGACCAGCAACGTCTGAGGACTCAGAGAACTGCCCTGAACCTACAGGACCATGAAACTCCCGAGAACTGCAATGTTCAGAACTTGCAACAACTTTGCAACAAAGAAGCAATTTTTAAAGAACTCTCTCGTCCCGCCAAAAGCGTGAGACTTCACACTCTGCACCCGACACCCCCAGCTTGAGTTCAGGAGAACCAACACTGCAGAGAGGACACCCAGACGACTCCCAACGACATGGACACCCTGAGTCGACCTCCCAGCACCCCCACAGCGATGCCTGCATAGAGGATCCAGAGGCTCCCCCTGACTGCGACTGCCTGGTAACAAAGGAACCCGATGCCTGGACCAAGCACCTGCAGCCCCCAGGACCGAGAGGAACCACCTACTAGTGCAGGAGTGACCAGCAGGCAGCCCTCATCCTAGCCCAGTCGGTGGCTGGCCCGAGAAGGCCCCCTGTGCCCTGCCTGCATCGCCTAAGTGACCCCCGGGTCCCTCCATTGCTTTCAATAGCAAACCTGATGCCTAATTTGCCTTCTGCTTCCGGCCTCCCCTGTGCCGCTGAGAGTTTGTTTGGTGGGCTTGTGCGTAAACTCCCTCCTTTCCCCCCCCCCCCCCCCCCCCCCCCAACCCCTGTGCTCCACAAACCCCCCCTGGTCTGCTCCACAAGGACGCAGGTACTTACCTGTAAGCAGACTAGGACCAGAGCATCGCTGTTCTTCATAGGCGCCTATGTGTTTTGGGCCCTCCTTTGACCTCTGCACCTGACCAGCCCTGTGTTGCTAATGTGGTGGCTTTGGGGTTGCCTTGAACCCCCAACGGTGGGCTGCCTATGCCCAGTAGACTGCCTGTGTAAGTGCTTTACTTACTTGAGAAACTTAACCAAACTTACCTCCCCCAGGAACTGTTGATTTTTTTGCAGTGTCCGCTTTTAAAATAGCTTATTGCCATTTTACCCTACACTGTGTGTACTACTGGTTTAAATCAAAGTTCTATACTTAGCTGTGTGAAGTACCTTGCATTTTATATACTTATCTTGAATCTTGTGGTTCTAAAATAAATCAAGAAAATATATTTTTCTATATATAAACCTGTTGGCCTGGAATTGTCTTTGAGTGTGTGTTCCTATTTTATTGCCTGTGCGTGTACAACAAATGCTTAACACTACCCTCTGATAAGCCTACTGCTCGACCACACTACCACAAAATAGATCATTAGTATTATCTACTTTTGTCACTATCAGCCTCTAAGGGGAACCTCTTGGACTCTGTAAACACTATCTCTCACTTGGAGATAGTAAATACAGAGCCAACTTTCTTCACATGTGTATCCCTACCTGGAAAAGTCTTGATCACCACAGAGGGAAGTTCAAGAATCTCAGCTGCCCTTTTCAGCACCATTGCGTAAGATACTTCTGTAGCCACAGTAAGTGGAGAGAGCAATTCAGTATCTGGAGAGGTGTGCAGTCCACTGACATCGCCTAGTTCCTTGTACCAGTTGTAGGAAGTTGGCTCTGTATGTGCTATTTCAAAGTAAGGAATAGCATGCACAGAGTCCAAGGGTTCCCCTTAGAGGTAAAATAGTGGTAAAAATAGATAATACTAATGCTCTATTTTGTGGTAGTGTGGTCGAGCAGTAGGCTTATCCAAGGAGTAGTGTTAAGCATTTGTTGTACATACACACAGGCAATAAATGAGGTACACACACTCAGAGACAAATCCAGCCAATAGGTTTTGTATAGAAAAATATCTTTTCTTAGTTTATTTTAAGAACCACAGGTTCAAATTTAACATGTAATATCTTGTTTGAAAGGTATTGCAGGTAAGTACATTAGGAACTTTAAATCATAAAAATTGCATGTATACTTTTCAAGTTATTGACAAATAGCTGTTTTAAAAGTGGACACTTAGTGCAATTTTCACAGTTCCTGGGGGGAGGTAAGTTTTTGTTAGTTTTACCAGGTAAGTAAGACACTTACAGGGTTCAGTTCTTGGTCCAAGGTAGCCCACCGTTGGGGTTCAGAGCAACCCCAAGTCACCACACCAGCAGCTCAGGGCCGGTCAGGTGCAGAGTCCAAAGTGGTGCCCAAAACGCATAGGCTAGAATGGAGAGAAGGGGGTGCCCCGGTTCCGGTCTGCTTGCAGGTAAGTACCCGCGTCTTCGGAGGGCAGACCAGGGGGGTTTTGTAGGGCACCGGGGGGGACACAAGCCCACACAGAAATTTCACTCTCAGCGGCGCGGGGGCGGCCGGGTGCAGTGTAGAAACAGGCATCGGGTTCGCAATGTTAGTCTATTAGAGATCTCGGGATCTCTTCAGCGCTGCAGGCAGGCAAGGGGGGGGTTCCTCGGGGAAACCTCCACTTGGGCAAGGGAGAGGGACTCCTGGGGGTCACTTCTCCAGTGAAAGTCCGGTCCTTCAGGTCCTGGGGGCTGCGGGTGCAGGGTCTCTCCCAGGCGTCGGGACTTAGGATTCAAAGAGTCGCGGTCAGGGGAAGCCTCGGGATTCCCTCTGCAGGCGGCGCTGTGGGGGCTCAGGGGGGACAGGTTTTGGTACTCACAGTATCAGAGTAGTCCTGGGGTCCCTCCTGAGGTGTTGGATCTCCACCAGCCGAGTCGGGGTCGCCGGGTGCAGTGTTGCAAGTCTCACGCTTCTTGCGGGGAGCTTGCAGGGTTCTTTCAAGGCTGCTGGAAACAAAGTTGCAGCCTTTCTTGGAGCAGGTCCGCTGCCCTCGGGAGTTTCTTGTCTTTTCGAAGCAGGGGCAGTCCTCAGAGGATGTCGAGGTCGCTGGTCCCTTTGGAAGGCGTCGCTGGAGCAGGATCTTTGGATGGCAGGAGACAGGCCGGTGAGTTTCTGGAGCCAAGGCAGTTGTCGTCTTCTGGTCTTCCTCTGCAGGGGTTTTCAGCTAGGCAGTCCTTCTTGTAGTTGCAGGAATCTAATTTTCTAGGGTTCAGGGTAGCCCTTAAATACTAAATTTAAGGGCGTGTTTAGGTCTGGGGGGTTAGTAGCCAATGGCTACTAGCCCTGAGGGTGGGTACACCCTCTTTGTGCCTCCTCCCAAGGGGAGGGGGTCACAACTCCTAACCCTATTGGGGGAATCCTCCATCTGCAAGATGGAGGATTTCTAAAAGTTAGTCACCTCAGCTCAGGACACCTTAGGGGCTGTCCTGACTGGCCAGTGACTCCTCCTTGTTATTCTCATTATTTTCTCCGGCCTTGCCGCCAAAAGTGGGGGCCGGGCCGGAGGGGGCGGGCAACTCCACTAGCTGGAGTGTCCTGCGGTTCTGTGACAAAGGGGTGAGCCTTTGAGGCTCACCGCCAGGTGTTACAGCTCCTGCCTGGGGG